>NC_143552.1:43660000-44260000 GCF_054136105.1 Typopeltis vanoorti
TTGACAGATGCACGTGAATATGACAGTATACAGAAAGACAGTTACTCTGTACCGCACGGGTCTGGTTGGCCGGGTGATTGGCGTACCTACTCTCCAACCAAGAGGTCGAGGGTTCGAATCCCACTGCAGGCAGGGATGTTTGTGATTGTTTTACCTTGTGTACTGCTATAACCTTCGATAGCGCAATATGACTTTGCTGTCCTTGCTCCATTAAAACCATAAATTATCATCATCATCATCAAATCTTCACTTTAGCACATCATCATGTGCTAAAGTGAAGTTTGGTTGTCACCCCTTTCATTTTCAACGAAAAATGACATCAGCTTCTAATGATTAAAACAACATGGGCCGTTTCGTGAAGACGACAAACGTTAATTTAGTGTCAGAGCTCAAGAAACAAAACAGTTATAAAACTAATAATCAAGTTATTGATATCTTGCCTTTATAGCATCGTACATAAGGATTGTAGTTTTCCAGCAGTGAAAAACATTTATGCTATCTGGCAGAATTTTTAGATAGTATAAATTTAATTGGATTGTACCTCCTATAAACCTGTCCTAAAAGTAAATGCTGCTATTTATTGCTGCATAATGTGACATTCGTTCAACCAGCTGACATTCATAACGTATACGGCGATTGAAATATGACACTTGTTTACATTTACAGCTTATACTAATGACAAAAGTTGAAAATTTTTCCTGCAGAAAGACAATTTTGCATCTCTCGCCTTTGCAGAAAAGAAACCAAAAACCAGACCAGGACTTGATTTCATTGCTTGATATGAATGAGAATAAAGAAGACTGCAACGAAAACATACAAACTTAACAAAAGAGAAAGCTAATTTCGTTGATGCGAATATGCAGTTTTCGCTGCTAAACGTGTTTGTTGAGTAGTGTGGGAACGTATCAAACATGAGAACATCTTGACAAGCTAAAGAACCATTTCTTTAAAGGCTGGATTAATTCTAATGAGCATTGCATAAAGTACAAAGAGAATAAACATGATACAAATGACATAATTTTTTTAAGAAATAAAAACCTGACCGATTATAAATAATATCTCTGAAGTCACTTGAGAAGTAATAACAAATCAAATATTACACGGAAAGATGTTCGAATCAATTTCTCGATAAAACAGAAATTCTTCCAGATAATTGTTATAACATTTGAGAAAGTAAAATGGTTGATTTCATGTGCAGTCCTGAAGAAAGGTTCGAGGTCTCCGAACTTCTATAAAGCCCCATCATGCTGGAGCTAGGAAACGTGCTTACTCCCATCACTATGAAGAACACTTAAGTGGAATATGAACATGTTATTGTAAAGGACTTTGAAAATAAGAGAGGTCTGACGTGTTACTAAAATGTGCATATGGAGTCCATGTACCACTTGGAATGAAACCGCGGTTCCGGAACTGTTAGATGTACTATCTAACAGTTATGCACAAATTAGCTTAGATAAAAGCAGTCTTAATCAGTCAAGACAAAATAGTCCGTAATGAAAGGGAGACGAGAGAAGGTTCGGGTCCCAGTGAAAACATTTTTCGTCTTCCCTCCACCCCCAAAGCAACGACAAAAGCTAATAATAATAATACTACCGAGGAAGACATACATATACTACATCGTCGGGTGCTGTTAATTTGTATCAGCTTTTACTCCCCTCGTCGGCCTTGTTCGTATGATTAAAATTAATAATTTTAAGAAAGATTATAATTTCCCGGACAATAACTGCTTGTCATATGCTCTTTTGAAACATGCGTTAGTGGTAAAACGAGCAAATGAATTTAAGCACATTCAGTCCATATTCTTAGCGTTAAGAAATAATAATGAAAACGGAATTAAATAGTTTACGAATGTGACTGAAAAGTTTACCGCCGCAAGATGACAGTATTACAATTGATTTTAATACTCGAATAGTCTCTTGCCAAAGCAAACGGCTGTAACTTTTATCCAACCTCTGTCACATCGGATGTTTTTGATGAATCATCATCCACGGAAAAATGTCAGTCTCCTGGCTTCATACCTCTTCTCAAATCAAATATGCATAGTTGATCTAGATGAATATTGTCCTAGCCATTCAAAAAAAAAAAAAAAAAAAACACCTCTACATTCAAATGCTCATCAGTGACCTTTTTTACTGGAAAGCAAGCAAAAGAATCTTTTTCACATTAGGCACCAAATAGTCTGATAGTATTTCTTCGATTGTTCTGAAGGTTTGCACTCCACAGATGATTGGCTCCTGTTATATATCACTTTTTTTTTATGCTCTCTTATTCCAGAATCTAGACAACAGTACAGAAATTAGCTTATGTGCATACAATCAATTCCGAAGAACAGTGGAAAATCCTTACTGTCAAACTACTGCCCAAATTGTCTCGCCGCAGTCGTCTCTAAAATAATGGAGAGAAACATCAACACTTAACTCCTATGCTGCTTCGATGACAATCAACGAATTAATAATCGCCAGTATAATTCCGTCACTGTTGATGAACAGGGGAGACTTCTAACTTATCTCTGGACAAATGCTGTATACATATAAAAGTTTGTGTATACCCAATGAAAATGACGTTTGCATCCATAGCGCTAAGCGTCCCGTAAGAAGACCTAAATTGGATTGCAGTCGCCGACTAAGGAACTTTTTCCTAAACCTTTCTTCGACCGGTTTCAGAGTTGGTTGAGCACAGGCAAACGGATTTTTTCTATTAGATACTCGAGTTTTTCGTCTGGTAAATTCAAGAAAATATACCATAGAACCCACGCTGTTTCAGACAATAATATATTATGTTAGTGACTGCGAGGTAGTGGCACTTGTCTGCCATCTCTTTGCCAGATGACGTTTAAACTTAGTTTTGATCCAACTGTCTGATTAGTTAACGATTGAGTTTGGCTGTCCCTTAGGCTCCCAAAGTTATATAAGGCTAAAACTGACTCGCCTTTGATCAACTACCTTTTAGTTTGGCGAATCTCAAGTGGTTGCTTTTGATATTTCCAAAGCATTTGTCCAGGTCTGGCACAAGAATCTATTAAGTGCGCTCTCAAATTTGGTCTGTCTCGTGACTGCTACAACTGGATTCCCAGCTTTCTGACCGGAACACACACAACGCGTGATAGTGCAGGCATTCTTATATTCTAATTATTCAACTCATCCTGGATTTTACAGGACTCTGTTCTCTCACCCACCCTGTCCTATATCAACGATCCTCTAGTTGACCACCAATGCAAAACCGTTTTGCTGATGACAGTACCCTACTCTCCTCACTTAACAAATCTTGCACTACACAAATTACCACAAAGTACAATGTATCAGCCGCTGCTACTCTAAATCCTAATATTGAACGATTCTTTAATGGGATTCGGATAACCTTATCAATTTTAAAACTAGCAAACCATAGTTCTGACTTATTTTCCACCAAAAAAAAAGAAAAAAGAAAAAAGAGTGGTTTTCATTCAGTCTTACCTTTTGACAACATTTCAATTTCTATACAAGATGAGAGTTCTCTTCTCGTGATTACACTAATATCAACTCCCCCTTCCCCCCTCTCTCTGCATAAAAATATTACAACAATTATGCTGAGGAGGCATCTAAAAATTAGGATTTCTCTTTCATTCAAAGCGTTACTTTACCTCCGAATAGCTATACAAATCCGACCACCCACTGAATATTATTCTGACATTGAGGATCCTGTTCCTAAGAACTTCCGAAAAATTTAACTCAATAGAGAAGAGAACTATTAGATTAATTAATGATCCATCTCTTACCAATTCACCCTTCCCTCTTTCATACATGCTTAGCTTCTTGCATGCATCTTCTACCAATACTTTCACAGTAGCAGCTCATTTGAACCAGCATCAATAATTTCTCCGCTCTGCTAAATCTAGTGAAACGAAACAGCAGCTAAAAATGTGATCCCTTGGGTAACGTGAACATTTATCAGAGTGATTTGCATGATAAAAATGTCCTAGCTAAAAATGTTCACGTTTTTAGCTAGAACATTTTAGCTTTCTATCACACAAATATACTATCACACTTTTAAAAACAATTCATATATAAACAGAGGAGAAATGAAACTGGTTTCACTAGCTTCCCAGGAAGTATGAAACAAGAATGCGTTTTACATGAAATTTACTCAGATACGGGTCGCAGGATTTCTGATTCAGGGACTGAAGTATGCAAGCTTTGAAAATAACGCAAAAAAAAAAAACATTAAATGGTTCGGTTGAACGACCCTCCTTGCGATTACTTTCCAATAATCGCAATAAGGCGAGCATGCACGAGCCACTTGATGACAATAATGCGACTTCCACATCCACTCGCACAAAGGGATGCGATCTAAACATTTCCTTCCTCTCGCAATTTTATTGATGCTTTCTTTCACTACTGGTATTATGGAGCGGATATGTTTGAATACTCGTTTCCGCTTGTCCGAAAGTACTGTATTGTGGTCTTTGGCACATCCCATAATGTTAGTAAAGCTGACATGCGACTTTCTCGAGCCAGGCGAAACAAAACAGATCTGATGAGAGAACTGAGATAAATTAAGGCAGAAATTGAGAGACAAGAAAAAAAAAAAAAAAAAAAGTCATCTCTGTTAAGAAGAACATCATAGATGATTGGAGTTTAGAACACCGACTGAATTATTTAATAATCACTTGAATCCGATATTAGATGCCCACAGTATTTTGCTCAGTAGAAAATCCCGAGTTCGATTCTCAAACTAAAATTTGTAAAACTTTCGCGTTTTACACAGTATTGCGTTTGTAAAACAAACGCAATACTGTGGGATCCGAAGCAACAGTCGTCGGCTGCAAATCGGTAACATCAGTGACGGGTTAAAATCTGTGGACGCTTAGGCACAGACACTTTGGGGTTTCTCAGCGTAGTTCTAATGGTTCCTGAATAACGATCGACGAAGTAGGAATCCCATAAGTTTTGAATTCTTAGCCCGACATAGGAAGATACTGTCATTTGACATCCTAGATAAGCAGTTTGATTTTTCTTATATTATTATGATTATTATTGTAAAGGAAGAAAACATGTCGGAAAAAAAATTAAATGGCTCAATAAACAAAGAAGAAAGTCTGGCAGTATCGATAAGATTGTTTTAATTAACAAATAAAATTTAAAACTCGGCTTCGATCCTGATGGCATACAGAAGAATTAAGTTTGGTGATTTAAGAATTACGGCCAACGCAAGTAAGATAAGAATAGCGTGTTATTCCTATTAAATGCGTGTATTCTCTAGCAGATTTGTGATATATTTCGTCCTAGAAGTACAAAATCCATGTATCATTGTAGCAGATCGTCTAGGTGTTTTGATCAGATGGTCGTCGCTAATAAATTATCAATCACTATGAAATGATGAGTGATTATTTCACAAACTTGGAAAATAAAGGATTTTTTCCCCTTCTCTTTGCAATACTCATCTTCACTGATATCTAGTATAAAATCAACTTCAGAATTCTGCCTGGATTTTAACTAAATTCTTTCAGCTTCAGAGAAATCATTTAATACTCAGCACTTCTCAGAATTAGAACCGAACCAGTTTCATCATCCATTGAAATGGAAGCCGAAATAAATAAAACACGTTTATAATAAATGTATTTAACGTGTTAATTAAATGCTCGAACTTTTAACATTCACCTAAGTTTCTGAAACGGTGTATTTTAGCACGTCAAATTCCTGACAAGAAAGTGATAATGTTGAGAAATGCAAGGCTTCGGGAGACTCGAGAGCTTCTTATAAAGCCATTAAGAGCATTCGCAATTTTTTTTTTTTTTTTTTTTTGAGTTGCATAGAATGAACTTCTCAACACTATCACACTCTGTTGAGAAAGAGAACATTTTTTGAATATGCTCTCTTTCTCAACAAGAGTCGTCCTGATATTCGTTTTCAATCTACATGGTGCACATCTTCTAGTCCCGATTTATACCTATATTTATTTATTTATTTACTTATTTTTCCTTTTGGAACATATAAAGGCTAAAGACACATGAAAAGTGACTTTACTACTGGTGTGAAAAGGCAAAGTTAAAGGAAATATAGCTACTATTCCTCTGGAAAGGTTAAACCAGAACATGGCAAGAGCTAAGTTACAGGTCGGAGATGTATGTCGAATGTGGACTCCGAACATGTTCACCATAAGAATTAAAAAATAAATAATAATAAAAAAAACACGTGAAAACACTTTACTCCAAACATTTACAATATTTGTTACTGCCGAATCTTAATTTTCATAAATATTTGCATTCAAAATATTGGCTTTATTTTTGTAAGCAATGCATATCAAATATATATTGGGAAATTATTATTTATTACCTGCATAAAATTGCAGAATTTTGAGACAAATTTGAGATAGCTCCAAACGAAAGAGTGATGATATAAATAATAATAATTATTTTTACGCCATCTCCATAGAGTCTGGAGACTCATCGCCGAAGATCCAAATCAACCATCATACACACAAAACCTATCACAGCTCTCCTTGAATCCATTCACCGTCAGGGAACTCACCACCAATTCTGGCAATCCATTCCCCTCACTCACATTGTCCACGCAAAAAATCTAGTCCGCACTCCTACTACCCGCACTCTTACAAAACTTACACAGATGGCCACTACTACTAGTTCTCTGACTATTTGTCATATGTAAAAAATTTCACTTGCATCAATTTGATAAAACCCCTTTAATATCTTAAAAGTTTCTATCATGCTCCCTCTTTCCTGCCTATCAACTAAACTTTGTAACCCACAAAACTTCAACCTATCCTCGTAGGGAGTATTCCAGAAACCTGTCACCATCTTGGTCACTCGTCTCTGAATCTTTTCGACCACCTCCTGGTCCCCAATAAATCAAAGTAACCAAATCTGTGCGCAGTAGTAAGATGTGGCCGAATCACAATCTTATAAAGACGGATAATAACATCCTTATCTTTACATGTTAGCGCGCTTTTCAAAATCCAATTAATTCGTTGAGCTATTTTACCAACTTTTGCAACATGCCCTCTGAACCTTATTGAAGTTCAAAGGGCCATAAAAGTATTACATGCTTTTGTTTTTTTTTGCAAACTTAATGAATATAGTTAGAACAAGTTCCCTCTTCGATTCCACCATCCATGAAAATGAGTCTTCAAGCCATGCCGAAAAGATGAAGCAGAGAATTATCTACGTACCGATATTATGTCTTTTCCGAGATGATTTCCAGTTTTTCTTTTGGTGTGTGTGTGTGTGTGTGTGTGTGTGTGTGTGTGGAGAGCGATGGAATTAAAACGCTTTTCCGCAATTCCCTCATCTTGTCTAAGAAAGATATTTCCCATTTCTGCAACAAGAGTGAGAGAACAAATTTGAATATAAAAATGTAAATTCAGTTCTCTTTTTACGTAATATCGTTTAAATACTGTACGATTATAGAATTTTTAAAAACTGATTAAAGAGAATGTGACTCCTTCCAAATAATCCAGTACGATAAATTTGAGTTATTTCTCGTAATGTAGGTATTTTCATTCATGATATCGCTTACGTATAACATTACTATCAGGATGGGTGAAGCAAAAATACTTTTCATTTTCTCCCTTTGTCTGTAAATGAAGCTATTTGGGAAAGGGAGTGTTGTGAGTTTTAAGCTCTCCCTCTGGTGACAGTTGTATTAGTTATGATCAGCTGGGAGTAGAATAGTCTTCGGTGTTTTGTATTTGTAATACTTTGTTCAGTGGCGGATTTAGGCATTAAGGGGCCCGAGGCGGTTGCGATATTCGGGGCCCTTTAAATTATTAAGTTACAAACAATTCATTTTAATTTTTTTTTTAAAAAATATTTTATGTATAATTGCACAATGCATGCACATACATACATAACAATAATTACTTCACAACAAAAATTATAAAATGTTTTGTATACATATAATTATGAAAATAGGTAGGTAACTTTAATTGTATATTACATATTATAGGAACAATTCGATAATATTATAATCACATTCAGGTACAGTCTGTATTTTATACAAAGTATTTTATAAAATTATACTGGCACTTTTCTACTTTTTGCTGCAGAAAATTTGTCAAATAAATCAAATTCTAATTCTTGAAAGAAGCATTACAAATAGGCATTCTTAAAAAAAATGTTTAGTATTGTTTCTACATTTGGAAAAGTTGATTGCAATCAGTTAATGATTGTTTTGTACATTTGAAATGGGCACGTGATTTTTTCCTGTTTTATGTATTTTAAGAAACGATGTACTTCGTCATTGAAATAGCTAATTTCAGTATCATTCTTATATATATTTCCCAATTTAGAGATGCAGTCGTTTATGTCCTCTTTACTAATAACGTGATTAAAATATAATTGAAAATGACTTAACACATTAGAATACATATTAATTTTGGTGAAAATTTTGGTACTCAATCTATCACAAATCATATTATGAGTTTCTACGATGAACAATTTGCGACCTGTTAGAATTGTCTCGTTCGAGTTATTTGATGCTGTATTTAATTCATCAAAATGTCTTTTTTGTTTCTTTATCCGGTTTATTTCATAATTTGTTTCATTAGTTAATAGATTTGCTTGTCGTTCTATGGTTTCAAAATCATTTCGTACATCCATTATAAAATTATGCAAAGATTTTAAAAGTTTTACGCATTGCAATAAATGTGTTTGAACTTCTTGAAGCGAAAGACTTGTGTTATTTATTCTTTGCAATAATCTATCCCATAATATTGTTAACGCTGCAATTTCGTATTCATCGAAATATTTTGACAATGCTTTGGCTTGCAATCTATTATCTGGTTTATCAAGTTCATTTTCGCCTATTTTAATAAGGTGAAAGTTTTAATATGTTTATAATTTAATCGCAAAGCAGATACGGCATCAGCTCGTGATGACCATCTTGTGTGGCTGATTCTTTTAATATGTTTGGAATTTGTATCGGCAAAACTGTCTGTAAGTAAATTCCATCGTTGCGTAGATTTAGAAAAAAAATCATATACGTTCTGTATGAAATCGAAATAATAAACAGCCTTTGAACAAGCTTCTGCAGCAGAGTTTCCAATAATGTTAAGTGTGTGAGTGGAACATGGAATGAAAATTGCTGATTCGTTCAACATCTTAATTCTTGCTTGTAGACCATTATATTTGCCAGCCATATTTGCCGCATTGTCGTATGTTTGGCCACGACAATTTTTAATATCTAAAGATAGAGCATTTAAATTATTAAAAACGAGTTCCTCTAAATTTTTTACGTAATGGTTATTTAATTGCAGAAAACCAAAAAACCGTTCCAGCACATCTCCTTTACTATTTACATATCTCAATATAAAAGTTAACTGGTCTGTGGCTCACATCGGGTGTGGAATCGACGATCAACGAAATAATACAGAGCTTCTCTAACTTCCAAAATTAATTTCTCCTTAACTTCAGTCCCCATTAAAGCAATAAATTCATCACATATCATATGAGATAAGTAATTAACCTTCCCACTTCCGATATTATCATATCTTGTTAAATGATTTTTAATAAACTCATCAAACTGCGATAAATATTCTATACAAGTTATAAAATGTCCTCTTTTGTTAACACCACCAACATTTTCATCTTCTCTGTGCCCCCGAAATCCTAAACCCAAACTTGCTAACAATTTTACTGTGGTTACAATTCTTTTCAAAACATTTCGCCAATATTCAATATTAATCTGATTAATCAAATGAGAATCAATACGTCCAGTTATCGGCAATCTTTTTTTTTAAATCAACATTGAGGAAATATGTTCTTTAGAGCATTCATGTTCTTTCAATGCGCGTTTAAGATTTTTCCATTCATTGTATCCTGTACTAAATTTAGTAATAGAACGTGTAAACAGTTTACAAACGTAGCAATAAATCATTTTGCTACTTTCTGAAAAAATAAGCCATTCTCGATATTCTTTTGTGCCATTTGTTTTTTCACAGTAAAAATGGACACTTGAAATATTTCTGTAGTACGTCTGATTTCTGTCATTATATTCAACTTTTAAAGATGTTATGTCTCCGATATTGCACGGTTTATTATTTCTAAGGTAATTTACTATTTTCTCCGATATTTTGCACGGCCATAAAGCGATATCTTTTGAGAAATTATCGGAGTCTGGTTGTTTATGTTGATCTGCATCAGCACCTCGTTCTTTTTCTTCTTTGGCATTTTCCTCTGTGTCTTGCACGTCTCGTTCAAGTTCAGCATTGTCGGTTGTTTCGTCATATTTCGCACCTTCTTCCTTTGCAGAATTTTCTTCATTTCGTTCAGCGTTTTCTATTATGTTATAATTTTTTAGACTATCTTCTTCTTTTTCGTATCGTTCATCACGTGTTGGTTGACGATCTTCGTTGCTCTGAAATTTAGATGAAGATGAAGTCAAAAAAACCTCCAAGGAGTTTTTTTGAGAGTATCGTTAAGAAAAATTATCGCTCTCTCAAAAAACCTCCAAGGAGTTTTTTTGAGAGAGCCATAATTTTCCTTTTTCCTTTCGTCGTTTTCTTTTTTCTGCCCCGGACAAGTACGTTCGTTTCATGGCTAAAATATTAAATACGCATATATATTCAAACAATTATTTTATAATTACAATTACAACAACCGAACCACAACTAAGGATAAAGGATACTGAAGGTTACAAGAATTTCATTGGTTCCTTAACCGTTTACACCGCCTTTATTTGAAGCGGTCGATTTGAAAACAAAAATGAAAATAGAATTTATTTTATTATATAGTTACAATTAAACAACAGTACAGACAGTAGTTCCAAGAATTTAGACAAAATTGAAACAAAATGGAATATTAGTTTTTCAAATTTTTACTAAAAATATATATATATAGTGCGGCCAGGGATCCCTAGCCTTGCGGGGCCCGAGGCGTCCGCCTCCTCCGCCTGTGCCTAAATCCGCCACTGACTCTGTTTCATCGTACTGCATGAACTTGACTTGACGTAGAATTTTTCTGCGAGATCACGAACAAAGGAGCTATTTTATGGAATGTATTTTATTGTATGTAATGCCGGTTTCTCATGAATCTGTGAATTTCTGATTAACCATGGGGCATTTAGAATCATCCTTATGCACTTATTTTGGATTCTTTGTAGTTTTGAAATGTTTGATCGTGAAGTGTGACTCCATGCTGGTGAGGCGTAGGTAATAACTGGACGTATAACCGTCCGGTAAAGTAGTAATTTATTTCGTAGATTCAGTTTACTCTTGCGGTTGACCATTGGGTAGAGTTGAGCTATTACTTTGGGTGTCTTGGAGCCAATGAGATTGATGTGCTTGTTAAAAAGGAGTTTCTTATCCAGTAGTACCACAAGATATTTAGTCTCTGATTGCCATGGGATATTTTGACCAGAGAGCTTCTTTAATGCAGACCTTTTTTTTCTAGAGAATAACATGGCTGAGCTTTTGAGGGCGGTTTACTTGAATCCTCCAGTTGGTGAACCATTTTTCCAGTGTGTTGATACTTCCTTGGAGTCTACTGATTGCCAGGCGAGGGCTGAGAGACCTAGCTAGAATAGCGGTGAGGTCGGCATAAAGGGCCGTTATGGTTGTTCTTGAATTTAGAGGGATGTCAGATAGTAAATTGTGAATAGTAGTGGGGCCAGAAGGGAACCTTGAGGTACACCGGCTAAATTTTGCGCTTTGATGAAACAATTCCGTTAAGCTTTACTTGGATGTATCTTTCGCTGAGGCATGAGTTAATAAGTTTTACTAGCGTAATTGGAATGTTGTTTTCAATAAGTTTGAAGATAAGGCTTTGATGCCAGACCTTATCAATGGCCTTGGCAATGTCCAAGAACACAGCAGCAGCAGCAGTGTGGAGGTGTCAGTTGAAACCATGGATGATATGTTCTGTTAATCGGTGAATTTGTTGCACTGTGTTGTGAGCTTTGCGAAAATCAAATTGCTCATTTTGGATTATTTTATGTTTGTCCACTGTTAGTTGTAGTCTTCTTAGGATGACTTTTTCTGTTACTTTGCCGAGGCAGGAAAGAGGACTGATGGCCCTGTAGCTTTGTTGTGGGTTATTACCAGGCTTTTTTCTGAGGGATGATGTCAGCAGCTTTTCCAGCTGTGGGAAAGTACTGGAGTCTTAATATGGAATTGGTTATATTAACTAGATAAATTATGGTCTTCTCAGGAGTAATTTTATTATTCTATTGATGATGCCGTCGGGACCAGAAGCCTTTTTATTCTTCAATTGGATGTTAGGATCTTCTTAGGATCTTCTTCAAACATCTTTAAGACAGCCTAAGGATGATTCAGATGAGATCTGAATCATCCTTAGGCTGTCTTAAGGCTTTTCTGATTTCAGGATTAATTTTATAAATGAGATTAATATTTAAGTTTTTGTAAGATGGGCTGCATTGATTGATTTTCCAGATTATCAATTAGGGCTTCTAATTTTTCTTCATCCAAGTGTCCAATTCCATGTTTAGTCTTCATAGGGGAAGGAGTTGTCTTTTGGTACGAAGAGTTTTTAGAAATTTCCATATGGAATTATCGTCTGAGTTGATTTCCGTAAGTTTAGATTCCCATTCGGAATTCCTGTGTTTCTGAAGAGCTTCTCGAACCTGTCTGTTCAATTTGTTAAAGTTGTTTTGTCCTGCCGTGCTCTCTTGTGTTGTGGTATCGCTTTCTGGCTTTGTTTTTAGCCCTAATCAGGTCCATTATCTCTTCTGGAATCTGCCTGGAAGACTGATATTATTGCCGTGTTAATTTGTCTTGTTAGGTTGCCTACAGCTAAGTCTATGTCTTCTTTTTTGCGAATAACAGGAGGTGGGCCGATGTGATCTGGGAGAACCCCAGAGAGCTTATCCCATGCTACAAAAGAGTGTTGAGGAGAGAACTGATCCTGGGTACCCAGCTTCAGCTGGATGGGATTATGATCTGAAGTAAGTTCTTCTAATGTCTCCAGCTGATATTGATATCTGATGTTCCTGAGGATAACTATATCTGGTACATTCGAACTTCGTGATGGGATGTAGTGGGTGGGCTCGGTAGGTTCAGCTACTATTGATGAGTTGAATGACGGTTAGTTAAATAAAGTACGGCCTTTGGAGTTGATTGACGAACTGAACCAAGCTGTATGTTTGGAGTTGAGATCTCTTGCTATAATTATGGAATCCGTGGAGCCGAGGATGGAGTCTAAATCCGATGTCAATAGTCGAATGCTGGGAGGATTGTACGCTTCATAGATTTTAAGTCTACCTGCATTGTTGGTGTGCATCTCCACACCTGTTCACTTCAAGGTTTAAAGTTTGAGGATTGGTTAAAATATTGTGGCTTAAATACTTTTTAATAAAAATGGCTGTGCCACCACCACCATCACCACTAGAGTTAAGTCTGTCTGTACTATATAGTATATATTATCTTAATCTTTGGTTGTTAGATGGTCGGGGGATTATTCGGGGGATAGTGAATGAGGGATTATTCGCATCCGTATTTGCAACAAACCAGCATCGTTCATTCCTATTCGAGCCACAGATGATCGTTGTAAAGCAATATTATACTGAATATATTACGTTAACGTAATATATCAAACAACTTAACGCGTTGCCATTTTTTCTTGTTTGATTTATGAGTGGAGATCCCATCTCCACTCATAAATCACACACACACACACACACACACACACACACACACACACACACACACACACACACACACACACACACACACACACACACACACACACACACACACACACACACACACACACACACACACAGCTTAAGAACAACCAAGAGACTAAATCGTCACTGGATATAGGTCTGTGGACATTTATCAACTGGAAGTTTTTGACTAGTTTCCTGAAAAGTTGAACTAGTGCTAAATATCATTAGTGTTTATCCATCGTTGTGTCCAGAATGCAGTTAAAATCACATACAAATAACAGACGATATTCACTTGGCAGATAGATTCATATGACCACCCACTGTATTTCATTTCATCCCTTTTCCCATTCACAAAAAAAAACCGTCAGCCATGCCATCAAAATATCATTCCATCTTTACTTCATTCTCTCAAAATAATGAGAGAACGAAGATCAGTAGCCAACTTCTTAACCACCCGGAGCCACGGACGAATAAGTCACTAGAAATATCCCGCCGACCCACAATTACTCTCATAGCCATTGTTATCCGTCTACGGATTTAAATTCAGGGTAGGGAAAGATTTGGAGAGACTCGTGTGGACGATCCCAACATTTCCAGCACATCTGACGGGCACTGGAAACTAACATCTGAATCTACACTTCCACTCTTGGAATTTTCTTTAAACACAAGCATTATAAATTTAAGTTGCTCTACAATGTCGTTACGCCTTACACACAGTGGCGTAGCTGGTGGGGGTACGGAGGGAGCAGTCCGTTCCGGGCAGCACTTTGAACCTTTTTGAACTTTTGCAGTTAATTCTAAAATACAGTCTAGAGAACTCAGTTCCAAATACTGTATTATAATACTACTGCGAATTTTCCTCACAATTGCTGTAAGTGTTGCTAGTTGTGAGAGGAGTTTTTCTAAATAAAATTTGATTAAGAATTACCTACATTGCTATGAAATAGACTTCGCCAATGTCATCGACGATTTTGCTAACAGAAGAGCAAGAAAAATAATTTTAGAATGTTTAAATTAAAGTTTTACTTCTAAACTACACACACTGTTTTAATTTATTTCCCTATACGTTATTTTGACTTTTTGTAGTATTTTTGATGTGTATTGAGAGGGGCGGCAAACTCATGGACCACCCAAAGCGGCAAAAGCTCTAGCTACGCCACTGCTTACGCAGCATTCGAACCCACAACTTTTGCGATTAACAAGCAGGGAGTTTTGCTAACGGAGCTACCGCGAGAGGCAACTGGATCGCAGTTTCCTCTCTAGTTCTTCAATGCGTGTTGTGTCACGATGGATATGGACGTCCTCTTCTCAGATTTCTCCGCCAATGCGGGAGCACCAAAGAGCTCGCTGTTTTGGTCTAGGCTCTTCCTCCCACACATACATGACCCCATCACACTTATCTCAAATCCTACAAATAGTGTCTCTGGATGCTATCTATTGGTCCTTTATTAAAGCCATGTATATGACTTTGATAGAAAGTATTTTAGGTCGGGTTTTCTCTTCTCTTGTAGATTCCTTCCAGGACTGGTAGATATCTGGATCAGATTTTTTAAGTGCATGTCCAATTCACCTGAATTTTCGTTTTATGATTTCCAGTTATCGTTTGCTGATTTATTCTCTTCCAGAGGTATTCATTATTAATAATTTGGGACTACCATAATCAAAGTATACTCTGCACACATCGTTAATGAATTTGTAGCTCTGCTTGCAGCCAACTATGTTTCATATTCATATAAGAGAAATGATTTAATACTCGAATCAAATATTTTCAGTTTTTGCATCTGTGTAAATATTTTTAATTTCCCATAAATTACAAAGTTGAGCATATTCATCTCTTCCCTTTTGAATTCTGAAATCAACGTCTGTGGCTGCTCCTCCATCTGCAGATATATTAGACAGCCGAGATGAGAAAAATTTGAAACGGTTTCGATTTGTAAACTCTCCACATTATTTTATATGTACTTGGTACATTGTTTTGCACATTGATTATATATTTCTTTCGTTTCATTTGTATTTATTTTTGAACTAACTTTTAATAATTCTTCTTGTAATGTGTTTAGTTTATTTTGAATATATACGGGCATGGGTAATTAGATATATATTGTCTGAATAAAATATTGTCTGAGTGAATAAATGGGAAAGTGAGTATCCTTGTCATATTCTAGAAATAGTTTGGAAAGATCGTAACAAATATCCTCAGACCTGGCACTGGAATTCAATAAACCTCATAAAGAAGGTTTATTCTTTTCAGTTGGAACAGGCCATTGAGCCTAAATCGCCGAAATGATGATGATGATTATTTTCAGTGGCATTACTTTATTTTGAAATACAATCCATATACAATTGTAGGCAATTAATCGAAAGCAATTCACTAGACTGGCAGTTATTATTATTATTGCAAAGAGATTAGTGATTCATATAGATATTTGGTCTAAAACTGCACTGCTGTCTTCTCATGCATTCATCTGAAATATTGAAGATTCTTGAAAGGATTTTGTTAATAACGCACACAAATTTATGTACATTTTCTAATCTCCTTTTTTTTTTTTTGGTATTTTTACTATTTCAATCACTAAATTTTTTTCTCTAAATCTTGGAATAGTGAATAGCTTTGTAATAGTTGCGATGTTAATTAAAAAAAAAAAAACGACCTCTGCTGCTTTCAGGTTTAGCTTTCCCATTTTACTTTTTTTTAATAGCCTTTCACGAAAGCTCCAATTTAAATGATAGTCGGGTATCAATGTTGAGTTCCTCGACTCATTTTTTTTTATTTCCATTTGTATTATATCACTATTATTAAGACTTGATTAAAGTGTTGTCTCCACCTTTCAGTTGTTCTTCTGTTGATACTAGAATTGATATTAGCATGATAATAATTGAAAATAGAATTGATGCTATCTATCTTTGTATTTTGTATTTTCTTTATGTATTTTCTTATGCTAGAAGATGCTATGTATTTTCTTATGCTATTTTCTTAGAAGATTGCGCCACTTATTGTCATATTATATTTACCACATAGTTCCATCAATAATTCACAATTTACATTTCTCTCTCTCCCAAACCGTGCATACTGTGTGTTCTCCAACCCCTGATTATTTGTACCCATAAGATGCATTCTGTCTTTACCATGCATCATCATCAAAGGCTTATCAGTTAATTATAAAATATTTTTCTTCAAAAGATGCATTCTCAGTTGAACACCTTTTAGCTATCCAAATTTAGTTTTAAGATTTGCTCTTCATATTCATTCTGAAATTGATTTGCATCCAGTTACTACTCGACTAAATCTTTTGTTAACGGGGATTCGAAGTCCATATTGATATATATATATATATATATATATATATATCTACTATATTAGACATCCCTGCATAAAGAAACACATTCGACTGGGACCATTTATTCTTCCAGTACCATTCCATCTTAAAATCCAGTAATTCAATCGTATATTCTTCATTCTTTTTCTTAGTTGTGTTTTCCTGTTTAATAATTGTTTTTAGTGTTTTGATATTAACTTGTCAATCCCTGTTCTAATTTTCTAAGGTTTAGTTGTCATCAAGGAGTCAGTCCGATTTCTTCATTTATCGAACTCGAAAACAGTATTCAAATTTTCGGAAACTTGTGGATTTTTAGCCCACAGAGTTTTATTCTGTTAGTAAAGTTGCTATCAATTTTTAGCATCCAGTCATGCCCATTTTACCCATAAGCGTTTCCTCTCATATAGATGTTGCGACGATCTATCGACGATACCGCCGATACTTAGTCACAAGAGCCTATTTTGGGATAACAAGTTCTACCACAAAAAGGCGATTTAGTATTTCCGTGGGAGAGACTATGTTATCTACCATTCAAGCCTTCATAATATTACTTATCACAAACTTTAGAAGCCATTCGTGAACCTTGTAATGCACAACATTACAAGCTAGAAGATATTTCATAACTAATACACTAAACAACACTGATCTTCTTCCCACTTTACAGCAGCGTGAAGATAACCATGTAAACTTTAATACTACCAAAACGCATTCTTGTCTAGTTTCTCTCGAAAAATTCTTACACTCCCTACTTCTCCTTACTTGATGATTCTCAGATTTCTCTTCTTGGGCTGATTACAGCTTTAGCTTTTGCTAGCACAAACACATCACATCAAAAACCTCCGCAGAATGTGGAAACTATAGTATTATTTTCCACTCAAGAAGCTATTTTTCGCCTGTATACAACTGCTAACACTGCATAAATTTGCATAAATTTAAAATCCCCCTCAGAATGCTGTTCTCACATTTGGAGAGGTGCATCGAAAACTTTCTAAACCCTTCGTGTTATGTAGAAACATGTAATTCAGTTATTAGATCACCCTCTCTCTCTCTCTCTCTCTCACACACACACACACACACACACACACACACACACACACACACACACACACACACACACACACACACACACTCATCCACACTTTCCTTTCTCTCTCTCTCTCTCTCACGATCCCACAAAACAGACCAACCGGCTAGAAGAACACAAGCAATTAACAGATATAATACACTGGCCTCATAGACTTAATTGCTTCGGTGGTAATTCCAAAACAATCCAATCTAGTCCACACTGAGACAGACTCACTCCAAACACTCTCTCGAATAGTCTTTCTCATTCTACCTTGGGCCATTTTTCTATAGGCATTGTTCTACCAAATAAGTCACTATCGTTTCTCCACACTTAGCTTTAATGCAGTGAAAAACATGATCAACTGCTAGTCAACATCCGTAAACAATTTATCTTTAATTTTACCGAACCAAATTTTTGCCCTCTTCTTTCATTCAATACGGCTTATTCTTCGAAACAGCCTTCCTCATATTTTTTTGATCAAGGACTACAACCTTCTACTTTTCAAGAAGCACTGATTGTTTGTGGTTTTGAAAGTAGTTAAGGCCAAAGAAGAGCAAAAACTTCTTTCTCTACGAGGTTAGCGAGGTTTTAGAACGCCTTCAAGATAAAGGCACCATGAACATTGACTTCGGCGAAGCGAGGAAGAAATAGAATGCTTTTCACTGAATTGGTTAGAGATGCTATCATACCAAAGTTTATCTCGCACACGAGTAATCATACCTCAAAGCAATGTGGGCAGGAAACTTTCTGGCAGATTACGTTAAAGCAATTAAAAGCAATTTAGCAATTATCTATAAACTGAGGCTGAAATCGAACCCAGATATTTCCAACCAACGTCTCTACTAACTTGGCAAAATTATAAATTATCAGTAGGGCACAAATTAGTCAGATGCAAAACTGAATTAGTTATGTCGCTGTTAATAACGATCGCTATTTATGCTGGTCTTAAACCAAACGGCGTGTTAGTAAGTTTGTCTAACCTAACCTTTCTTCTGCCAATCTATTTTTTGGTCTTATTGGACACTCGATTTTTTTTCAGGTCAGTAATGATCAAGAAGTCGAGAAAGCTACTTTTAAATTGTTAACCTGGAGTCTCCAAGATGTAAAACGAAAATGGTTTTTTCTTGATAAGAAAAGAAAAGGCAGCAGCTGATATTACGACGGAAAGGAAGAAATTTGACATCACATCGTATTGTAGGTTCTGTCTATTAGAGAGAATAGCATTTAAAAAAATAAAAATAAATAAACAAATTTGGATTTAAAACCCACTTTAACATTTTACTGACATTCAGAGTGAAAGAATAACAGAAACATGTGAGAGTTGTATCTTTGTGCCCCAACAGAGCCTAAGGGAAACCAACTGGGCGTTTATTTAGCCCCCTTACCATGTCGTATTTCCTGCAACCGATCTCGTGTTTAACAAGGGCATGCTTGTTACAGGATTTTAAAATGTATTTCTTTAGACAGGATAACTGCATGAACTTATATCATCCCTCGATTTCTCAACTCTGGATAATCGAACTGAAATGATTCATTTCAATTCGATTATTCAGAGTTATCATGAGCAAGGAAGTTTTAGATTACTGCTGCCATCTACGACTTTTTAATCGATTTTCCGCTAGCAATTCGACATTATTTATGCCTAGAAAATACGTGATAACCTCTTTTACAACATTCATTAATCAGTAATCCTAAAAAGTTGTATTAAAAATAGATCCTTGCATAATGGCAAAATCTGCTTATTTGTTCTACAAACTTTTCTCGGTATAATGCAATACGGAATTACTGCCTAGGTCAACTGCAACTGTATGAACCAACACTAATTGTAGCTTTCACTTTTTTTTTTTGTTTTAAATTTATTTTATTAATGAATTAGGTCACAAATGTTTTCTTCCGCCTTCTGGTGTGTTTCTTATTCTGAGTCAAAAGAAAAACAGTTTGAAAATTAGTGGTTCTATAAATCATTTCCCCAGAGAAAATCATAAGCCTCATTTGGTGTTAAATTTCTAAAGTTCGTTTTGCTCAGTTATATACATTTTGAAATTCTTGTACATATTCTGCAGTGACACGAAACACTTATCTTAAATAATCTGTTCATGCCATTGCATACTTAATACAGCATATAAAACTATCCACTTTCGTCACTGTGTGCTTCTTGCAAGTGTTGCCATCTAGTGTGCACAATATAAAATCAAAAATAACTCGTAAGGCAGTTCATAACTAGCTTTTAATTGGCAGAATACAGTGCGACAACAGTCGAAAGCATGGATCGCATTATATACCCAAATAATATAGTAGTATATTATTTGAGATGCCAGAATCACTTCCACTATGGGAAATCAACAGGAGAACCCAGTTTATCTGTGACTTTCTACATCCAGAAACACCAAAGTATTATTTATCACTCCACAGTTCTTGATCAGCCAGTAGCGTATTTCGCATACGCCAAGTTCCCAAACACAAACAAGATATGTGGTACTAAGTGCAATAAGCACGTCTTCATTTAATAACATAATACAGTTGACCCTTGAACAATGTAGGGGTTAGGGGCGCTGACCCCCACGCGTTGTTCGAAAATCCGCGCATAACTTTTGACGCCCCCAAAACTTAACTACTAATAGCCTACTGTTGACCAGAAGGTTACCGATAACATAAACAGTCGATCAACACACATTTTGTATGGTACGTATGTATTATATATACTATATTCTTACAATAAAGTAAGCCAGAGAAAAGAAAATGTTATTTAAAAAATCATAAAGAAGTGAAAATACATTTATAGTACTGTACTGTGTTTATCGATACCATAAGTTTCAGTGGCGTAGCTAGAGCTGTTGCCACCGGGGGCAGTCCCTGAGTTTGCCGCTCCTCTCAATACACACCAGAAATACTACAAAAAGTCAAAACGACGTATAGGGAAATAAATTAAAACAATATGTTTATTTCTGAAGTAAAACTTTAATTTCAACATTCTAAAATGTCATTTTTCTTGCTTTTTTGTTAGCAAAATCGGTGATGACATTGGCGAAGTCTATTTCATAGTAATGTAAGTAATTCTTAATCAATTTTATTTAGAAAAACTCCTCTCACAACTAGCAACACTTACAGCAATTGTGCTGGAAAATTCGCAGTAGTATCACAATATTTGGAACTGAGTTCTCGAGACTGTATTTTAGAATTAACTGCAAAAGTTCAAAAAAGGTTCAAAGTGCCGCCCGGAGTGGACCGACCCCTCCGCACTCCCCCCCCCCCCTAGCTACGCCACTGATAAGTTTACAAGATGAATCGTATGTCTGTCAGTATCTGCATCAATATCGTCTTATATAATACAAAACACTGTAGATGTGATACGTATTAATAACACTAGACATCAAAAATGAAAAAGATAATGCGAAAAAGAAATTATTCATATTTATTTACAGGTTCATGCACTGATAACGAAGAAGCAGCAATATGATTTCTTTATGGTAGCTTAGAGCAGTGTTTCTCAACCTTTTTTGGATCATACTCCACATCAACGTCTCAAATATTTCGATGCCCTCCCTCTAGTATAATAGTCAGCCAAATTCCGAAAAAGTATAATATAAATATGTACATGTACATTTTTTAATTGCCCCCTGTGGGGCGTACGCCCCAATTTGAGAAACACTGGCCTAGAGAAATCGATACGATTGCTTCGCGGCAGCCTAGCCAATACATTAATCAATGAATCGTTATAAAATTTTTATTTCATGCTAATTAATTAATTTAATTAAATAACAACAGTTAATTTTATGCAGTTATGATTTAATACTGTATTTTTATGTTAGTTTACATTTCTCTCGACTGCGAATAGCGCCATGCATGGTCTGTAAGTATTTGTATGCTTATAAGTGTTGATAAAGTTTAGCCTTTTATAATAGATTTGTGTATATTTTATGGTAGTAAATGATAAAATAGATTAGTACTGTATCTGCATATATTTTATGCATTCATGACATACGTAACTTTTTCTTAAACTTTTGTATATTTCTAAGCTTCGCAGTTCGTCTGCGAGTTTTTTCAAATTGTCGAAAATCTCCAAAAATTTTCCAGTATATTTATTCCAAAAAAAAAAAAAACGTGTATAAGTGGACCGCGCAATTCAAATCGGCGTTCTTCAAGGGTCAACTGTAACTTTTTATATATCAAAGCGCAACGCGGACATGGCGGACAACTGCTGCATTATTTTATATTTAGCTACAAATTTTCTACGCTGCGTGGTCAATTTTTGTAACTTATTTACGTACGCCAAAAATCAACTAACTCGGGAAATGACTGGAAAAAAAAGGGGTGGGGGGGGGAGGACTAGAATAAGGTCCTCAAGCGGATGTGGCCTTTCTTCTATTGATTTGGAATTATCATCTTCACCAAGAGACTATGCAGCCATCTACATAATAATCATATTAAATATTACTACATAAAAATATTAATATTATACTACATTATCATGGATGTTACTATCCTGACTCTAGATCAAAAAATACAAAAAATCTAATAGCTTGAACCTACTTACATTTTTCCTGCTAATGACAGTAATAATGCTTCGAATTAGAAACCCGACACCTCTCAGGAGTTCAAGGGCACTTTACTCCAACCGCTACAAACATCACACAGTCTCTCCCTACTATTTAATTCTTCCACTATACACAGCTACCACCAACGCCATCTATCATATGTTGGAAAGGGTAGAGAAGATTCACAAAGGTAGTCAGTGGTCTTTGGAATGTGGAATACGAGGATAGATTGAGAGAATGTAAGTTGCAGAGCCTAGTGAATGAGAGGAAGAGAGGGGGGGGGGATATGATTGAGACATATAAGCTGGTCAGGGGCTGTTATCAAGTAGACATGGAAGAGAATTTTCATAGAATGGGAGAGGGGAGTAGAACAAGAGGCCATTGCTGGAAACTGGATAAGGAGGGTGTGAGCAAAGGAGTGAGAAGCAAGTTCTTTGCATGGAGGATGGTTGGTGAGTGGAATGCATTGCTTGAGTGTGTTGTGGATGTGGACACACTGAATCAGTGTTTAAGACGCAGTTGGATGAGCATTGTGCGCAATAGTGAGTACCTCCCACGATGAGTTTCTGACTCCATGGTGGTCAAATGTTAATAATAATAATATGTTCAATATGTATTTCTAGCAAACAGAACAAAAGATAAATATCACTTCGAAAAACGAAACATACTTAATTCGTCACAAGCACCGCCTGTAGTTTTGTTTCATGACAAATGAAACAAAAATAGTTTTTGTTTTGTTTCTGATTCATGTTATTTAAAGTAGATTTACTACAGCAGTGCCCAAATTACGCCCATTGCGCTTCTTTTGCTCGCATACTGTCTGTAAAGATTCTTTGATTTTTTTAAAATATAAATTAAGAAATTTGTATTTATTCCAAGGGGTGTTCTATTATTTTATAAATTTAAAAAATGAAAGCATAATTTAAGGAGCGTAAAAATTTCCGATTAGTTTGAATTTATTATATTAAAATTATGCAATAATTCTGCATAAAAGCAGTGTATTATGCAGAATAGATCAAAGAATTCCTTCTCCCATAAAGAATGAGCAGTAATATACTGTGATATATACTGTAATAATAGTGTGCAGTATTATGCTTTAATTATTGAAGCATAATATTGCAGGATATATATATATATTTATATAAAGGCGTTCAATATATTATTGTTATTACAAAATAAGCAATAGATTTACAAAACTGAAGTCGTAAAATCAGAAGCCACATTATATACCCACAAATGATATATGATCCGCAAAAAATTATGAAAATCATCACGCGGCTGTTTTTCCTTACTTGTAAAATTATATGAAATCATTGTGCCCTTCTGTACAGTAATGAAATGAATAAGTTATTTAAAAAAGTTAGAATTGTTCAAAGATGTCTGTAGCAAAGGAATAAAAAATATATATATATATATAAAATATGCAGTTGAACGTAAGCTTTGCTAAAGAACATCAATAAGAGAACATTTAGAATTTTGCAACGAAGCTATTGGAACTAAGCTTGGGACCATAGAATGTTGTTAATAGTAAGAACCAAAAATTTGCTCTACTGTAAACAGGTCTGCTAAACCACAGACGGAATAAATTAATTATAAGATGCCAAGATTCAGCGGTAAGTTGGAAAGAAACAAGCCATATTGTGTTGGATGCGAGATATCTTACTGATATCACTAAATCTTATGTCCATAGTCAGAGCTGGTCAAAGATTACTTGAAGGTTTGTTTGTTTTTTTTACAGCTCAGACTCTGATAATTCTTTGTTGTCTTAAGAGAGAGGAAACAGATAATTTGAAATATATTTTTAGAGTACTTTGTCTAGCTCTGTTCCCTAGCGAAAAGTCGAGTTCAATACGTCGATAACTTCTCATGTTGAACAAAATACTGGAAACAAACAGTACGTCACTTAACATGCTGTTTGGCCTCTCTGTGGTCAAACAAAGAAGTCCTTATAACGAATACTATCCCCATTCGACTAAGAAACAAAAAACATCAGCAGTTTATACTTGGTTAATTAGAATAATAATAATGGTAGGCGTTTTTCAAGAATATCCACAAACGTTCAATGAGAATGAAAGCCAGACAACGGGACGACCACGATGCACAAATAACAACATCGAGTCGCACGTTTCTCAATCTTTCTGGAGACGGTAATCCGTCGCAGAACAAGCTCCGAGTTATACAATCCCTTTTAAAGGCCTCCGCCTGGAGCCATGATGCAGTAGCATTCACTTCACTCTGCACTAGACTTCCGATTCATGATAACGATATTCCGGAAATATGACTGCATACTTTTCCAGCATATGACTGTAAATGCTGGAAATCAACTTCTGAAAGCCGCAAATGTCGTAAGAACATACTTTCGCTTTCCTTTCATGAACACACACACACACATACTCAAAAAAAAAAAAGTGGCGACCAACCTACAACCTGTTAATCAAATTCTCAGAAATAAATACATGCTGGTTGAGGTAAGGTCGACGCTGTATGCAAGGTGCATCTGTCCAAGGGAGTGTCGGTTATCCAAGTTGAAATAAAATCAAAATAAAATGTTTAATGTTCTGATAAATAAATAAAGCTACAGATAATTGTAAATAACTTTCAGAGAAACTATTTCCCAGTCGCCTTACCAACCATGTTGTGGTCCTCATCAAGTCGCCATTAGAACAGCGTTTACACTCTTGTATTTGTAGTCAAAGACCTTATTCCAGGTTCAAATGAATTTTAAAATTGATCTAAGCATTAAACATTCAAAGCGATATTTGCAAATTTTGCTTTACAATTAAAAAGTTGAAAACAACAACAACTGAATTTGCTGGTTTTAAGGTAAGGAAAGTAACTTTTTCTGAAATGTGACTGCTGAGTTTTGTTATATTAATGCTTTTATTGAAAGTGATAAAATGATTTCTTTATGTGATTGTAGCTCAGTCAGTGTCGAAGCTCTTTGTTCGGAAAGACCCGAGTTCGATTCCCTTCAGTGACGTGAGGAACCTTTATCTGGTCTCTTTCGACGAAATGTGAGTTAGCCGGTGGAGTTTTTTTTTAACTCGGAAAATCGGGTTTTTCGTCTCCCAAAACATGCAAACCGGCCCTTTGAACGCATGCATCTACTGACATAGGACACACCGGGAGTCATAGGACTAACCACCTTATCCTCGAGTTACGGTTGCGAAGTCCAAGAATACTTGGAAAGATCGTGGGAGCTTAAGTTCCTGTTCGGACCCCCTGATAGGATTAATATGAGTAATAAGGGAATTAATTTGTATAATAAACGTAATTTCACAATTGGGCCCCTTGAGAGGCACCAGCAGTAGTACTAGCACCGAATGTTTTAAGTCAATGAATCTTCTCAACTTCCTCCGAGGAATTGTGCATCGCAAAGTCGTTTTTGAAGTGGTTAGAATATGAAAACGTTACTATAAGCAACAGTTCTCTATCATGATCCAGACAATGTGGCTCATGCGGTGGTGTACCTAGAGAGGGGTTAAGGGGGCCCTGGCTCCCCAAAAGAAAAAAAACGCTAGAAAATTTTGAAAAACTCTTTTCCTAATTACAATTCTTTTTTTTTTTTTTAATTTATGTTGTGTCGTGTCTTCTATTTCTATACTACTTATGAACTAGCGATTCATTGCAGATGCTCAGTCATAGGTCGTATGCGATGCGTGGTGTGTATTCTCGAATCGTCTACTCAACTCTTCGCCCCCCCCCCCCCCAAAAAAAAGATTAAATCCTGAGAGCGCTACTGGGCTCATGAGTAAAATACTATCGATTCGCGAGAGAGAAAAATATTCGCGCTTAATGATTTTATACCTGAAAATAGTTTTCGGATGCTATAATTGGAATGTCAGTAGTGGGAAGAGTAGACACTACTCTTTCCTATTCCAGCATTATATCCTTAAGCAAGGGTGTGCACACACACACACACTTACCCCCCCCCGCGAAGAATGTCTGGAATAACGAATAAGGGTCACCTCAACGATAACAATGTATGCTGACATTTCAGGAAAGATAATGTTATATATGACCTGTTATATAGATTTCTACGATTGCTACTTCTGGATCATTATGGAATTTCTGTAATCCATAAGGAAAATGTAGCTAAGAACTAATTAACTTAATTCAAGTTACTGATTGCATCGATCAATAGACAACTCTCTAGGTACACAGAGAAAACACAGGCGAAGGTGAGTTGATAGACGGAAATCCTTATCGCAATTCAAGCAACTCATTGCTATTTTCGATGGTCGTTTTAAACAAATGTCTCTCACGTGTGGATTATTTGGTACTTTTTTGATTATCCAGTTCAAAGATGGCGTATATTTGGTACTTTTTTGATTATCCAGTTCAAAGATGGCGTATATTAATAGCATAATCTGAGAATTTTGACTCGTTAGTGATACTTTTTAAATCTCAATGCCTTGCTAGATCTGATGACCATTCTCACTTTCCATCTGGTCAATGTACAGTCATATTCAGCTGCAGGACAGTTTTATCGGTATAGTCTGAATGTGTTGACGATAAAGAAGAGGTTAGTTGCGTGTTGGTTTTCATATTTCTCAAGATCTTTCTATTGAAATGCAATCTCCTGAGTTGTTCTGTGCTAAGGGCATGAAGTATTAAAGAGTATTTTTTTTAAAGAGTATTTTTTTTTTTTTAATGTAAGCTTTGGTGATAATCGTGTTCAGAACATGACGCATTAGCGCGAAAAGTAGTAAGATTAGTATGTTGTTATATCTGTTTGTATACTAGTTTGCTGTAAACAGAACAAGATAAGGTGCTGTTAGTTTTTGATTGAAATATGTCAAAGAAAATATAAAATTGTTTTTATTTTGGTTTCGTCATTGTTTGAAGTGAATCGCTCATCCTCAGACAAGATTGTTCTATTAACTGCAAGGCGTGTGTGAGAGCTCGACAATAGGAATCTTTGCACTTAATAAATCTTTTCCTCCACACCCACCTTCATATGTGGCAATAGTTTGTTAAACAATGATAAACACTACTGATCTTAAGTAACATGATAGACAATTAAACGTTTCCAAACCAACAAGTTTCACCAACTAGGCTGTTTGGCTTCTTCGGGACATACAAAACGGTAAAGACAACTCAAAGTCGCTAGTACATAGAACAAACGTATAAAATATAACATAAATTAAAAAGACGCGTAACATCATACGCATGGAGGTGTGTTTCATTAGTTTTTGTTGTGTGCGCACGCTCTGTAGTTTGCAGCGAAATTAAATTCTGGCAAGCTTAGCGATCTTATTAGGGTTTTCAGAATGGAAAACCACTGTGGCTTCTTTGAAATTGCGACGCCGGAAATCGTCTTCTAGATAAGGCATGGAACTTTTGTCCCATTCAATGGTGTGGCTTGTGTTGAAGAAGTGCATGGCTAATCCGGAACTATCTATTCTGTTGCTTTTAACATCCACGACGTGTTCCTTTTTTCTTATTTCAAGACTTGATGTCTGACCTATGTAGTTTAACCCACAAGAGCAAGGGATGTTTTGTGTGTGTGTGTGTGTGTGTGTGTGTGTGTGTGTGTTTAAAAAGAATTGAATGACTTAAACCGAGAGAAATGGAAAAAACTAGTTTCAGCTTTTTAACAGCCTTCGTCAGGTGCATATTATAAAAGAAATAACCATTAAACATAGAGGAAAAAACTGTAAACATCACGAAAAGTAAATGCGTTTAATATTTAACGTTAAAACGTTGAATATATATATGCATTCAAAGCTGTTCCCTCGTTGGCTACATTGATAAATGGATATTCTCAAAAAATTACTAAAAAATTCATATTTAATCCTCCTGGTCGCCATAATGAAGAGTCGAATAATGTAAAAGGTAATATCTCTGTACCATACATAAGCTTTGTTTCTCCCAAATTAGCTAAGGTTCTTAAAAAATATAACATAAGAACTTTATTTACTCTTCTTCCAACAATCAATTCTCTAGTAAGCCATCCAAAACCTAGTCATCATAATCTTAAATATCCTGGTGTTTATCAGATCTGGTGTGACTGTGACATTCCTTACTTTGGCCAAACAGATAAGTCAATCGAGTTACGCATTGAGGAGTACAAGAGAGAGAGACATCGATTACAAGAGAACACGTGCCAGTGCTTTATCTAGCCATGTTCTGTTTTCGGCCAATTTTGATGAAGAAAACCATAGCCATATAATCCTTTGGGACAAATCTAACAATATTTTCCGTTGCCATGACGAATTGGAAAGGAAGATTATAGAATCTAAGGAAATTATCCTCAACCCTGTACATCTAAACAACAACCTTCCATACTGTCATTCTGCTGTGATCAAATACTGGCGCTCACGAGATGCTATACGCACGCACTCACCCAACAATGTGGCCAACGAAGGAACAGCTTTGAATACGTTGACTTCAACGTTTTAACGTTAAATATATACATTTACTTTCCGTGATGTTTACAGTTTTTTCCTCCATGTTTAATGGTTATTTCTTTTATAATGTGCACCTGACGAAGGCTGTTAAAAAGCCGAAACTAGTTGTGTAAAGTTCGCCCACCGATTAGAGGTCCCTCGACACTTCTGCGCATCTCAGAAAAAGGAGAACCCATTCCGATGACAGGGTAATCAGTCCGTATTGTGGGATGAGTTGTTTATTATTACAGGTCGGAAAATTAACTTCTCTGTTATGACTATTGTAGTTAACTATGTTGCTTGTATAACAGTTGGAAAATTTTACCTATAAAGCACGTAATTTCGCGTGTTGGCGACCAATTCGGACGTCCTTTATTTCTTTCTCCTCTTCAGCATGAATCGACTATTCTTGGAAAGACGCGAAGCAGGAACCTACAAACGGTGGGCGAACTATAGTATTAATAAACTGTTTTTTCCATTTCTCTCGGTTTAAGTCATTCAATTCTTTTTAAAAATATGTATAACAACCGAGTAAATCAATCTTCATATATATATGTGTGTGTGTGTGTGTGTGTGTGTGATCAGTATATATGTATATAATATATATATATAAGCGAGACGAGTAGTGATCATGATTAGAGCTTGAGTGTTGGGTTCTTTTAAGAAGTTAAATGTTTTTTTGAAGACTGAGGACGGAAATGAACCATTGACGTTCGAAATGACACACACACACACACACACACACACACACACACACACACACATATATATATATATAAGATTTCAGAAGAGGATATGAAAGATTTTTAAGATTAGCATTTTCCACTCACGTAATTTTTCCTTCATTTGATATTTCCCAATTGTTTTAGCTGCATTGAAATTTAAGAAAAAAAAAAAAAAAGGTATAAAATATGTAGTGACGACATTTTTTTTAAGAAAATATTTTTTTCTAATCAGTACACATGATTAAATTAAATGTTTTTTCCGTCATTGTCAACGACATCTAAAAGTCGAAAGTAACACGCTAGAATATTTTACCATTAGCTAGAATTATTAATATATTTTAGTTAATTATGTTTAGGCTTCACATATCTTTCTCTCCCTCCTTCCTATATTGGCTTCATTACCCTCAGGAAGAATCTCATTTCTCAGACGGAATTCTTATTCTGTCTGAGAATTGGGCAGAATAAGAATGCAATTCTTATGTTTGTCTGTTGGATCTAAACATGATCTACTAAAATAACTTGGAGTTTATCGCCTATCATATGGTTGTAATACACACACACACGCATCATTTTAAAACAAGTTAAGAGCATAAGGTCTGTCCAACTTACGATGACTTACGCGAATTGCTAATTCATATTTATTTAGAAGTCCATATCGCAAAAATAGAGCATCGAAAAATAACTAAACATGTTTTTGAAATATAGTTTCTGTAGAAAATGACTGCCTTTCATTGTTTCATTTCCGTGAAAGGAAACTTCCACCCATCAGAAATACTTTGTTTACTCATTTCCGGTCAAAGTTACTCACGACATTACGTTCTCGTACAGAAATGTTTAAGGTAAAAACTTAAACTATTCGATTTCATATATTACATATGTTTCATTGCTATTAACATTTAAGGTTATAGTCATATATATAGAAATAATTAACTTCACTTAAATCTCCATAAACTTCAATTAAAATTTTTGAATAGTAAGGTCTATCACTTTGCATGTACAGAGTTATCTGATGTACTATGCATTGAAAAATGGGGAAATTCTTTAAAAGCAAATATAAAAAAATGAAATTGAATTCATAAATGACAGAAGTGTAGTATAATAACTAGTTTTTATTCCATAATAATTGCGAAAAATATACGCCCATCTTTTCGATTATATTTTATCTTATTTCACTTGGCTTAATAGCACAGAGCTGATATTAGAAATAAAACCCTCTGGATGGAAAAACCTGGATTCGATTTCCATCATATAATTCATTACATTAATTAAATATTTTCCACTATGTTTACACGTGTATTTTATGTTTCATTATGGATTCACAGTTATTATCTTTCTTGTGATTAACTTACTAAAGGTAAGTTAGCTTAGTGGCTGTGTGCTTCGCAACCATATGACTGGGGAAGGAGTGTCTCAGGTTCGATTCCCGTCGAAGACGTGAGGAATTTGAGGATCTTCCTCAGCCATAGCCAAGTTAGCCGGTTTTGGGCGCGGGCAGTAGGGTTTTTTCCGCCAGATAAACTGGCGTCCAGTTTATCCAGAAATTCCTCCAGATAAACTTTCGTCCATTTTTTCCGCCAGATAAACTGGCGGAAAAAATGGACGAAACTCCATACGAATAAATAAATAAAAGCTGATTGGCTGAAATTTTCATCGCATATAAGAATGAAACATAAAAACAGACTCGTCTGACAAAGTTCTACTTCTTAAATGAGATTTGAACAGAATCGCCTTTCTCAAGGGACACACTCAGAGAAACTAACCTAGATAGGAGGTCACGTATATTATAATATGGAAGAAATAAGAGTATTTCTCTGTAAAAGAAAATATTCGACATCTATCCTTACTGCATTTGGCCATGATTTTTTTTTTTTTTTTTCTATAGATGTTGCCTCTTCGGTAATTCAAACTCATTAGTTTTACAATCTTTAGTCTCTGTGGAGTTTATGTCTGGATTTTTATGTGTGTATCCTTCAAGAAAATGAGCAACCACAATTCTTTTAAATGAAATATTAATTTTATTTTTGAGCACTGCAAGACTTGCCCACTGTGCAATAAATTATTCGATAATGAGTGACTAGACAATCTACATTATACAATATTAATGGGCTTGTACGATATATATATATATATGTATTTTGAAACTTTTTTTTTTTGCAACAAAACTACAGAAAAAAATGAACTATATTTTTAATACATTGTGAACATTATTTTGACTTTATAGCAAATGCACAAAAACTACGGAACATTATTTTCGATTAAAAAGAAAAAAAATTTTTGATATCATTACTTTGACACAAAACAAAAACCGCCAGAAAAACTCTATTTTCTCAGAACCGAAAATTATATATCAACCACTAATATTTGATAGAAATAACAGTGAGCAGTAATAAAGGCTATTGCTCCAATGTAAACCGATAGTATGGTGCACAGTCATGATGTACCACTCATTACGGCATGTGATTTCTCCCTCTGGTCCCAAAGAATTCAGATAAGCCGTAATAGCCAGAAGGTGAAGGAGAAAAGTAAAATGATCATTATCTTCAACAGGATAGTATAACTAAACTGTGCTGTTTGCAGTTTCTTTCAAGATCAACGAACAAAATACATTTAGCCATTCCTGATTTTAAGATAAGGCATTTTTTTATTTTTTTAAATGAGGAATTCTTTTAGAAAGTAATGCGTCGTAAAGCTGCAAAATTTTGATGTTAAATGTCAAAAGCTTCCACCCGTTTGCAAAACTATGTTTCCAAATTTGTTATAGGAATTTATGTATTTTTAAGTGGAGTTCTGTGTTTAACCCGTGATTTAGGAACTAAAAACTAGAGCAGAACAATTACACACAAAACAAAGTTCATTTTCGAAAGGTACCACACAATTTTTTACGAAAAAAAAACAAAACAAAGTAACTTTCTTTTTCAAGTATAGTCCATAACTTTTCCCCTCCAGAATGTTATAATTGCAAGAAAAATAGCTGAACATATTTCTAACAGACCATGAGTGACAACCTCGTATTAATAAATCTGCCACAGTTTCTTTACAAAATTATATTTAAGTTACAAAAGATAGATATATCATTTTCTTTGGGTGGGTATGACTAACATATTGCTTTTTACAATAAACTTTACGAAACTACAGAGCTTCGTTATAAAAGAAAGCTGCAAGCTTCAAGATTTTCTTACTTGTATAAAAAGCAACATTTAAGAGGTATGAAATAATCTTGATTTTTCGCTAACAAAAGCTGCAAACGACTGTTTGACAGGATGTAAATACAAAATGCAGTGATATAAATTGTGCAAACTTTGATATTTACTAAGGTCACTTATTTTAAAAGATAACCTTATTTTTTTTTTTTTTTGGAATACTCCTCTCCAACTGAGATATTTACATAAAATCAGCTGTGTCTTTCAAATTATATGAAATTTAATATAAAGATACACATTTAATTAATAAATCATCTAACTACTTAACAGTTTAACAATTTGATAACTAAAAACTTGTAGTGTCGAAGTATTGCCACAAATAAAAAGCATCTTAGTATTTTTTCTGTTTGTTTTAATTTTAAAAGGAAAAAAAAATCCAGTTTGTTATTTGTCAACCTTAAAACAAAAATATCCTTTGTATTATTAATACATTTAGTACAAGTTCAGCGATTGTTTATTTGGTGGAATTTTTTCTATTACCTTACTCTTCAGACGCATACATCCACTTCGGTGAGTGGATATTAATAACACGATTACAAAAATTCAAAAACGAGTCCTTTTTTTGATCCGTTGGTAAAATCATAATTATACACGAGTGTATATTACTTCCCTGTTAACTTGACTGGAAAAGATGAAAATTTTTAGTTTTTTCGTATTTACATCAGCAAAAATAATAAAAAGGAAATATATTTCATTTTTCGAGCCTCAAAACTTCTGACTAATTGTTATGGGTCGTTGACACTAACAACTACATTGAAAAATACTTTATATTTTACAAATCGACACGAAGAAAATAGCCGAGAAGTAGCCTTGAAACGGAGATTTTGATATTATAAGGCTGTTTATATGATTTACGATAGGAAAGTGAAAATCGTTTAGGTCATAATAAGTAATCAATAAAAGTAGTCTTATTCACTCTGCTAGAAAACACAGTAAAAAAAGAAGAGGAAATAGGCTGACTAGTACAGGCTAATTGACACTTAGCCTAAAGCTGAAATGCTGCAGTGCATTTCGCTGTTATATGACCAGAACAATTACTGTAGCGTGATATTACTTAACAAACATCTGTTAAAATGCAGTATCTCAAAAATACGACTTCTGTTATTTGTTCCATTCGGTATAAAAATCTTAAATAAGGACTTTGTCATGTTTCTTTATGAAAAGTAAAAATTTCATACAGTTATTGACAAAAAAAATCTCTGTTAATGTCATGATGCCGAAACACCAGTCGTTAAACATAGAGGTGATAACAACTGACAAGAATTAACAACAGATGCCGTTACTGTGGGTACGGCAAAATCGAAAACATTTTGCTGAGCAGCACGAGACGGTGTTAACGAATCTGGATCTGGAGTAGTTGCAACGATGGCAAGCAGAGGTGATCGTGGAGATGGTGTGGGTTTGCAGCATTTTATGGATGGAGCTCCAAATACCTGAGATTCGAAGGAGAGTAGCTGACCCATGAAACTAAAGTTGGGAGAGACGATTCGTCTTCTGGATTTCACGTATTCATATGCTTCTTCCATCCGAAGGTGTTTGGCGGCCATGAGGTAAGCGATACATATTGTTGCTGAACGACTTATTCCAGCATGACAATGAACAAGAACTTTGCCATTGAGCGACTTCACCTGATCTGGGGAAAGAAAAAAAAAATCGTTAATAAATTTACTGAAAATCTATATCTCAATGAAAATGAAAATTAATGAATCATATAATGTTCAAAAGTACATCCTTCTATCTAGCACTTGAAGTGAGAAAACATTCAGAATGATACGATGGTTTAAAGCCTTTTGGAAAGAAGAGAGGAAATGGCATTGTTCATTTAAATACGATACTTATGCTAAGCAAAACAAACTCAACTTCAGCCAAAATGTAATTCCGACAAGCATTCTCCTAAAACAGTGGTTTCCAAACTTTTATGCCTTGCATCCCTCTTAAAATATTTTATAAAGTTCACGTCTTCCTTTCAGAACAAGTTACCATACTGCACAATTCAAATCATCTCAACCAAGTAAAAGACTTAAAAAAATGTTTCTCCGTATGTCGTTTTTTTAAAACACGGGGTTACATATCAACATCCCTCGCAGAAAACCATTCGCTCTTCAAGGAGGAAGGGGGGGGGGTGGACTTCATTTGGGAACCTCTATTTAAAGTATGAATATTATTAACTGAGCCACACCATTCTGTTATCACTACCTGAGAAAGTACATATCATACAAGTATACGCTATTTAGCTTTAAAATATTTCGATTATTAGTTATTTAAGTTCCAGTAGAATGCAATTCGAAGTAATTTAATTCGTTCACATTGTTCTATGAAAAATTTGCAAGTTTACAACCTATTGTTTCATTTAAAGGGGGAAAAAAGGTAGCTCAAAGTAATTTTTAAATAACTGAAAGATTCAAAGCCGATGCCGCATTTTTCATAAATGATTCTATAACGCTTTAGTTCAAGCAAATGACAATTTAGTGTGAGCAATCGGACAAGACACTAAAAGGCCTTTTTAATCCGCAGTTGTTCATGATTAGGATTAATTATGATCTAAAAACAAGAAATACGAAGTAGCATTAAGAACAAGTATTAATCTTACCCGATCTCTTATTGAATCTTAGTTTATAGGAGAATAACCATAATCCGGGACAAAATGTGTACCTTTGTTGGAATATTTTGAATGAGATTGTAGGGAATGACTGTAGACAGTGAAATTCAATAGCGATTTTGAGATGAAAATGCGACAATTTCTGAAGATTTAATAAATGTGGACTACTACAAGGAAGGGATTTTTAGAAAAATGAAATGAAATGAAGACAGAACTTTCTAGGCATTCAAATTTCTATAGATGCTGATGAAACGTTTCGAGTACAGGAATAAAGGTTTTCAGTGCTGCCTCACAGAGGCAGCATTGAAAACGTCATTAATCAATAATTACAAATTCATTTAAAAATTTTATTATTAGGTGACACCGCTAAGAGTCCAAGGACTCATCACTGGAGAGCACAAAATCTATTTCAGAAACAACACAAAGTACAACACGAAATTTTACAACAGAATCCATTTCATACATGATTTGTGGGAGGCCATTAGAAGATAATCTGATACTCGACATTTTCAATCTGAGATTCTGTTATTTTATGATTCTGGTCATTTCTTTCATTAGCTATGTTCACATTTCAAACTGCCAATACTATCTCTTCGTACACGATATTTTAGTGTTTTCACCCTTGAGTTGTATTTCTACGGAAGGGATGATGTTCTGAAAATAGCGAAGGGAAACGGTTCTTTTTGAATGAATGCATCTTTCTCTCTACTGCGCTTCTAAAGCCTTATTGTAGACTGGTTGTGACACTGGGAACAACTCGATTTCCTTATTAGGGAAGACTGTCACGTGGATTCAATTATTATGCACGTTCTCTTCCATTTAGCTCATTCAACGTTTATACTTACGCTACGTATGGCACATGCAAAACGTCATTCATGGTATGGTTCACGCTTGGGGGCCACATGGTGCGCGCGCGCTCCAGTTACGCGTAGCTGGGAGGAAATGTAAAAACGGTCCGACCCGAATGAATGACATGACTGAGGGGCAAGGAGGGATATTCGCCATGTGTGCCACTACTTTCAATCATCTATGGCATAATCATTCGTCGTGACAGCGGTCGCGTGTCGGTTATATGCATCTCCGCCAGCTGGGGTTAAGGATCTGAAACGAGGGAGAGGAACCGGATCCTCAAACGTACCAAATGAAAATAGCCACATTTATTAGGGAGCGGATATCTACAAATTCTAGCGTATGTGACCGTCGCTCATTATAGGCTTATGCAGTTGTCAAAACTTTCCCTCGTAATTTGACCTTTTGAAATTTCCTATCTGAGAATGTGAATTCTGCGTTTACAGATTTCTCATATCGATCAAACAAAAATAAACCAATAGCTTAAAGAGACTTTCGTTTTTTTTTCCTCCTTCTCAAATCATACTTCGTTGGAAATTATATTTTACATGACAGTGAGTACTGAACACAAATCATTAAATGCCAATTTATCTCTATATCTCTCATACTTTGAATAGTTAAATAATACTGGTATAGTGATAATAATCGCGGATATTCTTATTTTTTAAAAGTGGATCCTGATTTCTTTTTTTTTTTTTTTTTAATTAAGAATTTAATTGCACGAGGTAGGCTTCGATCTAGGCATTTTTTAATGTTTAAATGGGCTATGATGAGATCGGATCGTTTATCACTACTAATTTAATAAATAGGTAAACTTTATTATCCATTTCTATAATATTCATCTCTAAAATTCTCATTTTAGGCCACATCTTATTAAAGAATTTCACTCGTTATTGTCTAACTACAGTTTCAAAAGCAAATTGGCCACATCTTAAGTAGAGCACAGAGAATTACTATTCTTAGAACTTAGAAGTTTTAAGAAATTTAACTTTCGACAAGGCAAAAGCTCGTATCTAATTACAAGATCCAGTAATTTAATTTCTATATTAAGTGATAACTCATTAGACCTTAATAAACTACAAGTTATTTATTATATTATATAATAAGCAGAACGTCTATCGTGTGCGTGTGTGTGTAAGTGTTGCCCACTCCCAATTCTTTCCCTCCCATCCTCTTTCAGTTTTTGTACGGGAAGTTAAATAAATCCAAACATACACGCGTATGTCGAAATCCCCTTCCTCCCGCCATTCGTAGGGGTGCTAAACGAATCCGCCACCGCGCCGGAAGAGGTGTGAATGGTCATCTACATTATCGACTTCCGCTCTTACAAGGGATGGTGAGTGAGAGAGCGAGCAGGACAACAGAGAGCGGTTATGTGGGACAAAAAGTGTCGGGCTGATGTTGACAACACGTACGGCATCCGGGGTAGAAAGGAAGAAGGGAAAAAAAAAAAGAGTCAACGGTTAAACATCTTCCTGTAGTTTTAAAGTGTGGCGGGTGGGAGGGGAGGATGGCGAACACTAGAGCTCGTTTTGTGAGATTGTATACCACTTCCTTTCTCCCTGTTTAGTAACGTGATAAAAGGCAGTAAAACTGAAGTTAAAATCTGTGGGATGGCAAAGACTAGGAAGCTATATACAAGTCTGAAGTAACCGGAAGAGAGTACTTTATTATTATTATTCATTACTTGGGATAAAATAAATTATTGTTAATTTTTATGGCTCAACTATAACAGTCCTAATCCGTTGTTTGTTGTCAATGTCACAGGAAGTTTTAGACAGTGCGTATTTCAAATTCTAATCTGCCCACGAACAACGTCATTGCTATTAAACTTCAAATTGAAACAGCCGCAGAAACTGTCATTCGTACATATATGTCAAATAAGAGGCAATTTCTTGACAGAGATCAGTCGAAGCAGTAACTGGAGTTGAATATAAGAGTAGTGACTTAGATATTTCCACTAAGTCACAACCTATAAAGAAGTTAATGTCCATAGATCAGAAATTATGACATGGAGACTGGATGCTTTCTGTGCATGGACGACATAAGAACATCAGCTTCCTGCATGTTTATCTGCTGCTCTTCTTTTCTTTACCTCTTAACACCATTATAACAGTAACCTCCAATAGTTTCACTCAAGTTAAAATACCCCCCCCCCCCTTAAAAAAAAATCTCTTCCATATCTACTTCGACATATTTGGTAAAGACTAACTTAAATGACCCAACTCCAAATTTGTGTCACAAATTTGGAGTTGGGTCATTTAAGTGTTGTAATTAAATTAAATTTAATTTAATTACAACCACGGTCCATCTTAACTGTTCCAACGACACTGCGTGTTTCTTCTGCAAACAAGAGTGATGCTTGTGCTTTTGTGCTGTCTGACAATATCGAGAGGAAGCCTAATCTTCTATCTTCTCTTTTTGACCTTCTGTGGCTTAAGATTTTTTTTTGCCTCAATATATTTCTATGTTTCATACACCTACTTTCTTTATCGCTCTCCCGCTTCTGAAAATCATCCTTACCTCTTTTTTTCTAATCTTTGAGACTTAGTTTCCTTAATCCAGATAAACTAAAACCGAAGTCATCTTATTTGGAGACTTTCATGTTCACAACTCCAATCGTCTCCCCCCCCTTTTTTTTTTAATATTCAATATATTGACGAAGCAGTAACGGAAACATTCTGAATAATGCTTTTCTGTTCTCAAGATCCAGATGCTTGGAAATGTGTTACAGAAATTATCCCTCTTTTAATGGGGTGATGACAATCTAGTGACAACTTTCAATGCTTCCAAAACACAAATTTGTCTTTTTTTCTCGCAAAAAAAGACCTCAGTTCTTCTGCCCTTACCTTTCTTAATGCTTAAAACTCAAGATCAGATTTCTCTTCTTGGACACTTATCCGTGGCTTTTTCTGACCCAAAAGCATGAATTTTATAGCATCCTCTGCCTCCAAAAAAATTATTTGTTCAAGATGTTACTTTTCATTTATTCAGCTATTAACTCTGCAAAAATTCCAAATCCACCCTACCTTGAAATACTGCTCTCATATTTGGGGTGTTACACCAAAAATCTCTAAAATCTCTAAATGCACACACATATATATATATATATATATATATATATATGCATTTATTTAGCTTCCGTTGACCAACGGATAAAAAAGTTGTCAGTTATTGCCTGTTGAATGTGACTTAAGATTGAGGTTCTCTTCTACTGAGTCAATGGTTAACCGGTACAGTCACTGCTGTTAAAGTATTACATGTCATCTTGTTCATTTTAAGTGAGTCAATTCTGTGTGATAACTGGGCAGTATTAGTTTTAAAAAAAGGAACACTTCACTGATTGAATTCAACATCGTACGTCAGAAGAAAAAAAAAAGTTTGAGAAATTCTGCTTCAGAAGAGTCATAATTGCTTCATAATCCTTGGATTCGTGCTAATTCTGGGGAGGGAGAGGAGGAGGAGGGGGTGGAATTACAGGAAAAACAGCATCCGTTTAGGGATAAATACAATTTAGCTTTAATATACATTTTAAATTGCTGCTTCAATTTATTCCCAACAAATGGAATATTTCTTAATGGTAACTTCACAGATGTTAAAACTCAGAGATAAAACGCAATTTTCATGCATTGCATTTTATTCTGATAATAAAAACTGAAAGAAAATAACGAAGAGTTCAACGTCTATCCATTGACATTGTAAAAACAGTTGGGTGCGGCAGTTCTTTCCCCTTCTCGGTAGCCAATCACACATTGATAGGGAGGAAGGTCATTCATATAGTCTGATCGTTAGCAGGATACGGCTGAATGCAGTGGACAACTCGGTACTTTGTTATTGTCTAACGACTGGCGGATGTACACATAAAGTAAAAAGGGAGTTCTGTAGTTATGTCACGTGGCGGATCAAGTGACGTCAGTTGCATGTTAGGGATAATGTTACCATGATGAAAACGAGGGCTATATTACAACCGACAAACAGAGGAAGAGGGAATGACGCAAATAATATATTTCCTGTAAATATCGCTGAGTGCCATCAGACCGGAAAAGATCTACGCAATCCATAGAATTTTATGATTTAGCGATATATTACTTCAAACCAAAACTGATTATCAATGCATTCTAGATACAGATCATACAAAACAGTAGAATTAAAAAAAAAATAATAATAATAAAAATAAAAATAAATAAATAACATAAAAACAAAAATATTCATAATATCCCACAATAGGATAACATTTTATGTTTATCAATAATTAATATTACGGCGTATAGGACGACCGGCGTACAAGACGAGGCGTAAATTTTAAGCTTATGTCGGTTGTATAAGACGACCCCCCCCCCCCAATTTCTTCTTTCTTGTATTAATGCAACGATAGGTATTGTTGTTATATCCGTTATTTTTATTTATTTATTATTATTATTTTTTTTTTTTTTGCATAGCATACATTTAGTATTTACGCGAATTACCCTAATTAAAAGTGATTAGCCCCAATTTTAATTCATTATGAATTTTGTATTTTTTTTTAAATTTTAGGATTATTAAAATTGTTATCACTTAAAATCATGGAACCAGCAACAAAACGAAGAAAGTATCAAGCTCGATTTAATATAAGGGTAACTGAAATGGCAAAGCTGCTGGTTCGAATCCCGCGTAGGCATGGATGTTTGTGATTGTCTTCCACCTTCATACATTCCTTCACCCAAGTATAGATATACTCTCCCAATATGGACTGGGTCACCATGGGAGTAGTAGACCCAAACCTCCCGCGATGGGAGAGGCTTTCACCCTACAGTGGGTAGAAAAATAGGCTGTTCATCATCATCAACTAATAACTGTGCTGCTGCAAGAAAGTTTGACATAACCGAGAAGATGGTAAGAGAATGGAGGAATCTATGAGCGCTGCATCACTTGATATGTTGTGCAATTTTGTGATCAAATCATGGAATAAAGTAAAAATAGAGACTGTAATAAAATCATTTAAAAAGTGTGGTATCGCTAATCTTATGGATGGTACGGAATATGATCTGTTGTGGGACACTGATGACGATGAAAACGAAATCAGTTCACCGGATTCGAACTGGGATCCATATGACGATCATTTAAACAATGAATCTGAAGAACTATTTTCAACAGATGATGAAGAAAATTAACATGAAAATTGAGGTTGATTATTATGTGTTTTTTAAGACTTACATCTATGGTAATATTTTAAATAACTTTATGTAACAAAAAATTAATCTGATTTGTTTATAAACACTGCCTATTTTTTTATATAACGATGTTTTGTAACTACCTAAATGTTCATCCAAGAAATTAAGCTTCCCTTTTTATATTCGCCGTATAAGACGACCCATTATTTCGAGGGGTTTTCTGTAGTATTTGAGAGTCGTCTTAAACGCCGACATATACGGTATTTTATTTATTTTCTCTCTCTCTCTCTCGTGGAGAATTCTCAGCCTCTGACGAGTTACTTCTCATTTTAGATTCAGATACAACCATTCTGTGATATATTCTGTCTTATTGTCAAAGTTAGCCCTTAAAAAAAAAAAATGCCGACCTGCTTAGCATCTTCACTATCCAACCAACAGGTTGCGAGTTCGCATCCCACCCTGGATCTGGATGTTTGCAATTGTCTTTAACCTAACTTTAACCCACGTCTTATAGGAGATGAATTTCACTGCTCGGTGTAAAATGACTTCTCTGCTTATTGCAGGCCTGAAATAGTTTTGGAAAGTTCCCTATTTGGTGTCTATTAGTACGGTTCCGGATTATGTAAAAATTAATGAAAATATGGAAAAAAAAATCCTATCCTTAGACACGTGCAGTATTAATGTATTATAGGTTTACAGCTTTTCTTGGCGGGAATCACATAACATTACATATGATGAGAAAATCATCATTAAATAGCATTACTTTTGTTCGCTTGTTTTCTGGCTTAAAAAAAAAAAAAAAAAAAAAAAAATATATATATATATATATATATCTTTTCTAGGCTGAATTTAATAGTCCAGTACAAACAATTTTAAAGCAATGAATCACTGTTTTATGTTCAGTACTTTTCAAACAAAACATTTTTTGCCAATTTGCACCAAATACGTCTTAACTATACTAGATTCACCATATGTTTGCAACAGGATGGATTGCATGGAAACACTGCATCATCCTTTTTCAAGATTACATGAACATTGTATTTTGTTAACGCGATAATGTTAAAACACCGGGCCAATCGCTATTCTTGCTTTCGTTATTGAGTATGACGTAATAACTACCATATTGCGAAAAAGGATTCAACATAAATTCTTGTTGTTGTTGTGTGTGTGTGTGGGGGGGGAATCCAAATGTTAGTTACCCCACTACCCACTAAGGCTCGTGGTATGTTTTGCAATACTGCTAGTGACGTTATGTAGGATATATTCAGGAGACGAAAGAACCGTTTTAGGTTAAATTTGAGAAAATAGGAAGAACTATAGTATATAGAGCGATTATACGTGACTGCCAAATTAGAAAAATTTACAGTATGCACATGTGCAATATGGTTGCTGTAGTAATAACTAGAAATGAAAATTAAAATGAAAGCAGTTTATTATTAGTTTTTAGGGCATCCTGCCTACGAAAGGTTATATACAATCGTAAATTATTAACGATTATTACTAGACTAATGGTTAGATAATACGGAAATATTGGCTTTAGAGACCAAACACGGAATTTTTTTAATACATATCAAAACCTTCAATAAGCAGAATGGTGGATCCCAATGGATGACGAAATGCGTCTCACCAACATCTTAAAGACATTCACATAATATGTTGCATCATTGCTGCTGCAACGGATGACAGGCGACAAGTAAAAAAAAAAAATTATCTTCAATTTTTTTGAGCGCTCTTCTACGCTTTTTTTTTTTTGTTTGTTTTTATGTACTGAATAAATACTGATGAATACCAAAAAGGAAAGCATTTTAAAGATTATCATGAGTCATACGAGAACTACTTTGTAGTATCAGAACAAAAACAAATCCACAAACGGTCTGAAAACTCAATATATATATATATATATATATATATATACATATATATTCAGATCCTACATATTTTGTTATTATGAACTTAAATACATTCATTCTCTCATTTTCTTCATTGTATTTCACAAGAAATGAAAAGGAATCATTGCTGAAATAATAATCTTACCAATAAAGTCAATAGATTCTTGAAACCAAATGCTGATATCCTCGCAACCCGAGTCTTCTACTGGGATGGATTTGTAAGTAAATGAGTCCTCGAAGTAATTAGGACAATTCTGAGATACATTCATGAGAGCAGTGATTCCAAGTGCCTGGAGGCTGTTTTTACTCGAGGCATGGTAAGCACTCCCAATGTAGAGATGTGGCAGGATTTCTACAGGTTCTTCTTGTTCTTCTCCAAGACTATGCATACGCATTGAATCGAATCCTGGAGTAACTCTAGTTCTCGCTGTTGCTTTAGGACTGCGGGGTGTAGATCCTCGAAGATTTACGGCACAAGTAAGTACAGCTGGACTTGAAGATGCGACGTAGGAAGGGACAGGTAAAGGAACGGATGATGTGCATAGATGAGGAGACATCTGACTAAACCGACTGTAACCACCTGAAAAAAGCAGAAGAAAATAATTTAAAAAAACCTCTTAATTCACTGATGAAAGCTTAAAAACACAATAATTAAACACAGTAAACGTTAAGTTTTGAATAGTTAATTATATTAAGCAGCAGTTAGCTGTTGTAGGGACTGTTAGTATATCTGCAATTAAACCGACGGTATTTCGATTACTTAATAGCGATGAGTCTACATGTAATTAAATTAGGCAAGTGGGATGAAAAAAAAAAAAAAAAAACATGCGGTTATTACATCATGACGCCTGTAAAGGTGTGCAGTAATTTTATTTATTTATTTTTCATACAAAAGCGGAAAATGAATATTAGTTTAGTCATACAGGAAACTGATGATGGAATGGAGGTGCACTAGAATATTATAACCGGAAGATGAAGAAAGCTGAATGATCGCTTATTTGTCTGCACTTTTGATTATGCATTTCTGTATCATTTGTCATTCAGAATATTGCTTTAATTTTATAACTTATTATTTGCAGCAATTTCTTCGATATGGACTACTAGAATGAAAAGAAGAATTCCGAACGGGAGCAGCATTTTGTTTTCATTATATTACATAATATATACGGCTTCAGGATTTAGTGGCCCCTTCTGGTCTATTTCAAGGTCTTTATCGGAAGTTACGAATTGCCAGATTTTATTCCATAGGCATTTTAGATGAGCTTTCCCTTCATTTAAAAACATAACAGACTATTTAGATATAATATTCAACACCATTATTTTAGCGTTCTTAAAATTAAACCAAAAACTGAATTAAAATACTATTCTAAATTATACAATATTTGAACGAAAGAAGATGTTCAGCACCTTTCATAATTAGACGTCTACATGGTCTAACATCTTGTCATATCAAAAGTTTATAGGCATATCACAAGTTCGCCATCAAGTGAATTCAAATGCACTTGAAACAGTCTCATCTAGTATATCATGTTCTAATATAAATAAATAAATCCCCCCAAGGGCCTTTTATAAGCCAAAAGAATAGTGGGAGTTCATTTAATCGTGACTCTGTTGAAGAAATTTGAGTAGCCAGTCTGTGCTCTTCTTTTCAAGTCTTCGGTGTAGCTGAGGTGAAGTATCAATGAATTAAGCATTTCCAGGGAGTACTGCAAACATTGCAGCGCTATGAGAGAGACAACAAAGCAGTTCGTGTGCTAAAAGTTAAGCAAAGCAAAAAAAAAAAAAAGTATATGGCTTAAATGCTGATTTAAACACGTGTTTATCATTTAAATGAAAATGAAAATAAACAGTGATTGAATGATTCTAACATTTTGCCTGTCACAGAGATATTACCGGGGGGAAGTATAAAATTATAACATGAGTACAGGCAACACGATGATAATAGAAATATTAGACTTAGAGCCTAAGATCATACGAAGTGCACTCTGTAAATTCATACTTATTTAGAAATCCTGAATTATTCGGAAATTTATTTGGGTATATTTATAAATATAGATGTACGAAACTCTCCAAAGGTATGAGAAACTGATTTTAAAGGGGAGGTACAGTTAAAATCGTGACGGTTTTAACTGTACCTCCTATGATGTAGTTGTGACAAAGATGAATTTTGGAACTATTAAGCTATCATTTAATTTCCTTATTCTGAGCTGTACTGTGCTCCATTTCCATTACTGTCAGCAGGAATATCAGTTGCAGCTGGATTCCAAAAACTTCGGTGTTTAAAAAACAAAATAAAGCAATGTTTTAATTCCTTCAGCTTGATATAAAATGCTTTAACACGAATCTTGTATCCTGTAGCTATTAATTATGTTTTATAATGCAGCAACGCTCATTGCCTCAAAATCTTTTAACATTCATCTACCCACCCACACACAACAATAAGTTTCACACAACTGAAATATACAGTTTGACTTACGAGAGAGGAGACGTGTGTGTGTGTGTGTGTGTGTGCTCTGAAGCAAATCTATACAGTTTACTTGGGACATATGTAGCGGAACAAGTACTGTATTTCTTTCCTCCTTATTAACTCCTTGCATGATTACGACTTTCACGTTAAAAATAAATTAAAATGCACATCCGAAACATTACTTCAGTTTCTGCCTCAAGCAAATGTTTTGAAATCGCTCTCAGAGAGAAAATCGATTTAAACCGGAAGCTTTGATGTTCGGTATAAAAGAAATTTATCGATGTGAATATTTTATTGCATGAAGAGAATCGAGAGGAAGTAAAACATCTTACACAATTATCCAAGGACTGCAGTGAAAGAAATTACCATCTTTAGATGTCACAAAAAGGAAACAAAGAAAAACAGTGCAGGATAACAGTGGGCGGATAATGTAAAAATTAAAAATAAGCACGAGTTGGACCAATATTATCGAAAAAGCATCTAATAGGAGAGACACGCTGCACCCAGTCTTTTGTTCAAATATAATTCGGTGAAAGCGAAAAGCAGACTTTTCTTTGATGTCTAGTATTAATATTACATTCATGTCGTTCGAATTCTGTTTTTATACAAGCAACTTTTAAGGATTCGTGACTTCAGATTTCCTAGCTGTAATCTTGTGTGTGAAACTCCTTTTTTTTTTTTTTTTTTGTACGCGAAAAACATTTGATATTTGGGCTTTTTCCTTTGTGTAATTAACCCTATTTCGAACTATCCCAAAATATAACGTAATAACATATTACGTTATACCACTCAAAGCTTATGTGGTAAGTCATCACTTATTCCGTTAGCGATGTCCTGATTGCTATGGAATGCAGTAATCAGGACATTGGTAACGGAAAGTCACGCTTTCCGTCTGAGATAGCGGCAGATGCCAACGTAAAAACAGGCACATGACAATTTGCAGTAAAGCAATTACGTTTCTTTTCTGACGTCACAGATTTGCTCATTGTTTAAAAGTGAGAGGCGTTAGCATTGGGAGGAAGGGGGGGGGGAATACTTTCTGATAAGGAGAAAGAGAACAAAAAACATTCGCTGTTTCCTTATTATAATACGGCAGTGCTATTTTAAATATTAGTAATACGTGCTCTTATATCCAGTTGATTATTAATACATTTCATTCTCTCATATATTATTTCCTAATGCGTACTTTTTAATTAACGTGATGCGTTAAATGCACCAAGGGAAACACATCAATTACGGGAACGTGGGGTGGGGGGAATTATTGCCATTCTTCGGCATATTTTCTGAATAATTCAGTAGTACTTCTAAAAGTTATGAGTGAATATACTGTTTCGTGAATGTTTGTAGGAGCTATTATAAGCATCATTCGATTCTGGTGGTGAAACGCCTTTGTGACGAGGTTTCATCAGGTGTTTTATGGTAACAAGAGACCAGAGTTCAAATCTCGTCTTTGATGACAAAAATCAACTTAGCCCTGCTTTTCAAATAAATTAATCAATCAATGGATCTGAACACAGATACAGTTTTTCTGTGCTATAAGAATAGCTCAACTGTTCTGAAAACAAATGAAATAGTTGGATCTCAGTATCTTGTTGAAGATGTTTTGCCATGACATCAAGTTGTGATTTGTAGGAGGCTATATGAGATTCTTATTTGGAAAGAAAGTAGTGATTACTCTAGAATAGTTAGTCGGAATGTTCATCTCATCTAAGAAAGAGATGTTATCCTTTGCGTACTTGCATATGACGTAGTAGTTATAACTGCCTCAAAATACTTGGAGATAGTTATAACTCTACCTTTCTTAATGAATTAAATTCAAATGTGGAAAAAATAAGAAAAAAAAAGCTTACTATATTAGTTTATGAAAAAAAATAATGTAAAAAATCGTGTATATATCTATTTGCAAATGTTAGTTCTATATTCGGCCAGTTTCTTGCGACTCTAAAAGTTGTAAGTTTAGCAAGCTATTCTGGACATCCGTTCTTCAACTCACTTTCTAAATAAATTTAACTCATTTCCGGTGCTTATTTGGAATATTCTCTAAAAACAGAGCCAACAGAGTAAGCTGTTCACTTAAACTTTTACGAAAGGACTAGGTTAAGGTCCTTCCTCCTCCTATTTTTTTATTTTTCCTTGAAATATTTATAACGCAGCTTCATTGGCTGCATATGAATGCCACAGTAACCTTGAAGTTTAGTAATCTATACTCCCTCCCGGAAGTTGCATTCCCCACATCGTGCCGGACTTTTTTCGTCGTTCTTCCTCTTTTCCTTCCTTCCTTCAACACTCCCAAGTCTCCCTTCAAATGTTCGGCCAAGAGATGGTGATTATTATTATTATTTTTTACTACAAGATGGGATTCAGCAGTCGATCAGTCTTACTTTTGTTCCGCAGTGCAATGCACGCGGAAGTCTCACCTTTTCTTCTCTTTTTTATAAACGGATCTTTTACTATCCTTACAATGTTCGGTGCATTCCGAGCGAGAGGTCAACCGAGCGAACGATAAAAAGTGGTGGGAACTAAAGCAAACGAGCTGAAACCGTGAATGAACGCATGGCTGGCGCACGTCTGTTAACATGGGAGGTAATAATCGTCCAAAAAGAACTTGGCTTACGGAGTCAAAGCGGAAAAAAAAAAAAAAAAAGCTAGTAAGAATAAAAAGAAAAAACAAGGGTTTATTTTGAAATTTTTAGTGCTGGAGGTTGAAAATAAACAGAAGCAAGAAAGAAAGTAAAGGAAACATTGCCGAAAGGGAAGATTCAGTTTACAAATAAACAAAAGAAAAGTAAACAATTATTAAATATAGCAAAAGATTTTAAAAAAATAACAAATAAAAAAAGGAGAAACACAATTTCCCTACATCTAACTTGAGCTGATATAATCTTCCAAAACACAATTGAAATATATAAAATGCTGATATCATAATTATCGGAAATTTGATGATGCGAATGATATTCTAACTATCCAGTATTGTATAAGAGCACAATACAGAAATTTTTGAAATAGTTAATGATGTTAAAAACGGTTTAAAAGTGTGCAACTTTCTTCTGACTAACAAGACAAAACAATACGAAAGCCATAGTGATATGAGCATGCATCCCGAAAATGTGGTTGCTTTGACCACACATGTATATCAACCGTACACACGAGATGTCACAAGACCTATCTAGAAGAGTGCCATGTATAGGCAAGTTGCCAGCGTGAACGACGGAATTTGTTGATGTGTTTCTTGAAACTGGAGGTCGTAGTCGTTGGGGAAAAAAAAAGTAGACGGAATACAAGTCGGTCGGATAAGTTTCAAGTTGAACTGTGTATGAATGTTGTAAGGCAGCTTACTCGTGGTTTTACATGTTTCGAGGAAAATGAAACAGGACATCTACAAGAAAGCGATTGTAAAGAATCTACGAAAGAAAGGATCTTCTATCAAAGCAAATCGCCCTCTTCAGAGGGATTTGGAGTATCACTCCCAAATGCGAGGACTTACATATAGATTAGAAAAAAAATCCTTAGAAGAGATTATTTGCCTAGAAAATAACAGTTTAATATATTCATATAAATTATTTATATTTCTTACGATGTCGACACATGGGCGATAAGTTCGGAGTCAGTTTCTTTAAATGGTGTCGTATCGATATCATTGATGAAAACATTACCCAGTATTTTGAAATAAGCATTGTATGTCAATTCTGTTTAGGTACATCTGATTTTATTTATTATTCATTACTGCCAAGAACTTTGCAATCCTTAAGACTGCGAGTGTACAATTTAAACGGGATAGATTAAATCATGAAAAGAAAAGTCTTGATATTCAGCAGCTATAATGATTTGAATTTAAGTACCACAGTAAAAAGTCAACTTCCTTAACTGAGAATCCTTGTTACTCACGTAAGTCACCGGTTTCAACATATCTAATGCAGTATTATTCTAAAATTTACTTCCAATTAGGATTTCAAACCAAACTGATTAATAATCGATGGAAAAATGCTTCATTTAGCACGTTGAAATCAAAGTTTGAAGCTCCTCACCCATCTCCTCGATACACGCACACTCGGCTATCTACATATAAAGTAAATGCGAACTATTTCAAATAAAATAAAATAAAGAAACATCAAACATACGCGTTTACATTTCATTACAATCAGGAATATTTTAAAAACCGTCTTACTGGAATGCTAAAATCCTTTGCTGTGGTTCCTAAATAACTTTTTGTTTCAACATGTCTTTCAAATTGAAAAGGGAAGTGAAAGATTTTTCAGAAAGGCAGTCATTCAACTGTCAGTGATTTCCTTGAAACCAGTCCTGTATATCTGCTTGATATTGGTTTACTTAATAGCACGTGATGCACAGACATAAGAAGGAATGTGGCGAATTGACAGAAATTTTACCTCTTGTAAATAAGGAAATCACATCATTGTATGGATAAGCGGATAACTTTTTTCTTTCTTTTTCTTTTTTTTTTTTTAAATTATTATGCGCTTCAGCAATTTTGGAGATTATTTTTCGACTTAAGGCATGGAAATCTGTTCCTGCTCGCTAACCCTAGGTTATTGTTTATTTAAAAAAAAAAATTTTTTTTTATTCTTCACTTGTCTGAGTAGAAAGTGTATGATGGTTCAGCGACTGTTATTGTCCTTATTTTTTAATAGAGACATTTATATTTTCGTATAACTAGAAATCAGTAGAAAATGTATGTTATCGCCAAATGACCGATACAGAGTAGTGGGTTTTTGACAGGGTCTCCCCTAGGAATTTTGCCACCCCTTCTCCCTTATTTTTCGTATAGTTTATGCCAACTTCGTCGCCCCGTGCAAATGCACGTCTTGCTCCGTCGGCCCTGGTTTTTGAGGTAACTTTTTTTCGTTTTTGTATTATAGAGAAGATATTCATTAGAAATCATTCAAAGTATCGTGAACGGATCATGTCATGCTTTGCTCTTCCATCACTATTTTATCATTCGAAGTCACGATGAAGCAGAAATATTTCCACAGTCTGCTATATCTGCTAATTGTATGTACTCATGGGCTGCTTTTTTTCTGTTTTGCAGGAGAACAAACTCTGCTATCTTCTTATGAAACTACTAACTTATTTTGAGTTGAAAAAAAAAAGCACTTATAAATGTTCACGTATCATCGAGATTAGAACCTAATTCTTTTCCAATCCACAAGGTCTCATGTCGCTTCATCATCCATACGACTGCGCTCCGGGAGGTGCCTTCAAGATGACACTACAAAAAGACTTTAAAAAAACCTTTTTTTGGGGGGGGGGAGGGGGCTTTGACAAGTAGTGTTCTTGGGAATAACCGAGTTGAAGCCATTTATTTGACTTTTTCAATTCTGGATCAAATGAATCAATAAATACGTAATTCGCTAACACGGGACGGTTCATTATCAATTGCATGCATGCATATGTGTGTGTGTGTGTGTGTGTGCGCGCGCAAGACAGATTTTATTTTGGAGACTGCCACGGAAGAAAGGTCAATAGCAATCATGGATTAACATGCAGAAAGTCTTAAGATCAAGGTCGGTTGCATTTCTTTTTAATTTAAAATATTCTTCAAGGGAAAACTGTCATCACTGCATGAAACTGGATAACCATCCCTCACATTTTCAAAAAAAAAAAAAAAAAAACTGTTACATTTCTCGTGACTTCATAGCACAGTGCGAATCCATATCCTTCAACTAAAGGACACACATCTTTGTCCGCCTGTACTACGGAGGTGTTTTATTAGAGGCCTGAAATGAGAACCTATATTACAGGAACTAAATCAAAGTTTGTTTTCTTTTCCTTCCTAAACCTTTCGCTATGTAATATGATTAATGACTGGCGGTTCTCGAAGATGCCATGGAAAGGTCTCAGCACATATCTTCCAGGCCGACTGATAGGTCACTCAAGTGAATTTAATGGCAGCACATTACGTAGTTTCTGCGTCAGCTCGCAAGTAAACAGAATGCCACTTCAAATTAAGGGGATAAAAATCCCTTATTGTTTTACAGCCAGTATGCGAAACTCTAAGATCGAGAACTACGATCTAAGAGTTTCATGCCGAAGAACTATCGGCATTTATGCCTTTATATATACCTTTATGGCATTCGTATAGTGAAGGTATGTAAGTTCTTTTCACTTAAACTTTGATATCATCCAGGTCTACCTACTCACTGATAAGACCTCAAAAAAGGCTAAATTACATTATGAGAAAATATCAAGGATAGTGAGGAAGCTTGCTCCACCTTTGCTTCGAGTTGCCTTGGTGTTGTACTACCAGGGGGTCACTTACGCTTGGATTCGCCGATAGTTCTTCGGCATGAAACTCTTAGATCGTAGTTCTCGATCTTAGAGCTTCGCATACTGGCTGTAAAACAATAAGGGATTTTTATCCCCTTAATTTAATTAACTTCGCCGGAAAAAAAAAAAAGCCGTTTGGCTTTTCATCTTAGTTAGAATGCCACTTCATTTCCATATAGTTACTTGAAAGGAGTCTCAGTACTACTCCTTCCGTACATCTTGTCTCCGTAGCATAGTCGGAAGCAACGATGGCGTTTGATCAGAATCTCATCTAGGAAGCTAGCAAATATAATGGCTGTTTGAATGAAGACGGGTTAGTCAGTCTCTTACATAAAAAGTCAGAATTCTCTATGCAAAAAAGTCAGAATTTTCCTTCGAAAAAACTGAAAAGGTTGGCTGGAAAATTCTGCATAGTTAACAGCTAGTCATCTCCATACAAGTTGGCCTAAACGCGCTTCATTGATTAAGCGTTTGGAATGTTCCCAATTTGGGAGGGTGCGTGTCTTAAGCATCTTGAATATACCCCCCCCCCCCTCCCCCAGATGCATTCACGTAATTTCCAGAGCCGCCATTGCTCAATTGGTAGCGACTCTTCTTATCAGGTATAAACACATCACATATATTAAGAATTATCAACACGTTAGCACAAGAATATTTTAATATTTGCCAAATATTTCAGTCTGAAATTAATAGACTATCATCAGTGGCTTGATAGGAACAGTTTTTACAAGGTGGAATACAAACAATTGATCATTCAAAAGTAGAACGAACCGCATGATGTTACATTGCTAAGCATTAGAGAGGTAAATTTCAGAGTGATGAATAAATTATAGGTATTAATTCACAATTTCATATAACAATCTTAATTTATAAATTCAATTAAAGATAATATTAGACTAATGTAAGAATTAGAAGGTCTCAATTGAAAAAAAAAAAATTTTTTTTTTGAATGATCAATTATTTGTATTCTACCTTGTAAAAACTGCTCCTATCAAGCCACTGATGATAATCTGTTAATTTCAGAGTGAAATATTTGGCAAATATTAAAATATTCTTGTGCTAACGTGTTGATAATTCTTAATTTCATGTCACAAGTGTCTCTCAAGAATACATCACATATATATCAGCCACAGCCAAAAAACATTTGGGGGTGTGTGTGTGTATATATAATCACATTGATTTTTATAACTATTGCTGTTTATATATATATAAACAGTAATAGTTATAAAAATCCATGTCTTATAGACAGCCACCTCAGTCTCAAAGTGTAAGCTAGAGAAAGTAAAATGTTATTAAGAAAATCATAAGGAAAGAGAAAATACATATACAGTACTGTATGATTGCTTAATGGTAGCCTAGTGTAATCGATACGATTGCTTCACGGTAGCCTCGTCTATACAGTAATGAATGAATCGTTATAAAATTTTTATTTCATGCAAATTAATTAAGTCTAACTAATTAATTAATAACAGTTAATTTTATGCAGTTATGATTTAATACTGCATCTTTACGTTTGTTTAGATTTCTCTGGACTGCGAACGGTGCCACGTACGGTCTGTGTTTTGTGCGTAATTTTTGATAAATTTTACTTTTTATAATAAATTTGGGTATACTTTATGGTAGTAAATGATAAAATAAACTAGTATCTACATATATTTTATGCATTCATGTGACATTAATTTTTTCGATATTTCTAGGCTACGTGGTTCGTCTGCGAGTTTTTTTGAAATTGTCGCAAATCTCAAAAAATTTTCCAATATACTTATTCAAAAAACTCCTCGTATAAGTGGATCCGCGCTCTTCATTTTAGTGACTAGAATGAAGCCTATAACATTTTTCTTCTGCAGACTTCGTGTCATATAAGTGACTATGAAGCTCACTTTGAGAGGGAAACTCATTCCATATTGCCAAAAGAATTTACCTCTTGTTTTTATAACAGGGTTTCACTTAATCAGAGAACAAAGCTAAATTGAAAGGATCCCAAACTTTGCAAAACCCTATTTCTCCAATATAACACAGATGTGAACCAAGTACAACTTGACATTTATTTCTGTATAAAAAAGCAGAATCAAAGTGCATAAAGAGCTGTGTGTGTGTGTGTACGCGCGCTGGTATACACACACAAAGTCTGCTAACGCCTTTTATTCCTCAAAGGAAAGGAGAGGGTACTTAGCCCTAACTTTTCAACCTGGAGGAAGGGGGGGAAATTTCCATCCTTCAATAATCACAGATAAGTGGCCCAACAATGATTTTAACTAGCATCCGGAGAAGAGAGTACGGCAAACAATTGCCGCTATATAGTCGTCACTAACCCTACTACTATATATTATTATCCGAAAATAGTAAGAGTTCTTCAGTCGATTTTCAGACTAAAAACTCAAGTTTCAGGGTTAAAAAGACTTCCCTGCCTATACCAGTGATGGATGAACTCGGGAACTGATAGAAGAAAGACTTGGAAAAATTTTCTTAGTCAGCGACTAGAATCAAATTTAAAACGGTTCCTTCTTTACGTGGTTAGCCCTCTGGATGTAAACGCCTTTTCGACAGGCCTATAAGTATGCACGCACGCGCACACACATTTATTATTATAACAATTAATAAAAAAATCCATCTTGTTAGTGTAAACTGACTAAGTGGACTACTTTTGTTCGTATAAAGATACATATTTGAGCAAAAAAACAAGTGCTTTGTGGGATATCCGTTATTAAAACTTAATCAACACAAGAGCACAAGTTGGAGATTTAAAAAAAAAAAAAAAAACATACGAATATGCACGAAATTAAACTTGTGAAGATCCCGCAACTAGGCAAATTGGCCAAGAGTATGCACGCAATTTACAAAATTATTGTGAGCCTGTAGGTATTGCAGATTTTTATTATTATTGGTATCATTGTATCATTTATATTAATGAAAAAACTAAATCTCAGAATAACGATAAATGAGACACTTACTATTACAAGACCAAGTTCTCCCCTTACCAACTAATTTCCCATTATGCTGTTTATTAATAATCAGTGACATTTCGTATTACATCATGGTCTTCTCTTTCGTGTTTGGCTCAATGACCTGTCACAGTCCAATTATTTAGCTTACTACAAACCTCATGCTGCATATGACAAGACTGCTTTTGGTTGTAAATGGCGTGTGTTCTTCTGGCTAGTTTGTCTGTTTTGCGGAAAAACTATGTTAGCTGGTTTCAAAGTCCTGATAACGGTTCTTTACGTCTTAGACAGGATTCGAACCTAGGTCTTTCCAACCAAATGGCTTTGTCTATACCGACTGTATTACAAACTTCCATAAATATTCAACTAAAAAGCTTTCCTTGCACTTATTGAGACTATTCATGTTAGACTGCGGGCGTGGTTGACCGAGTGGTTAACGTATCTACTCTCCGACCAACAGGTTGTGGTTTCGAATTCTGCCGTAGGCATGTTTGCAATTATCTTTAAGTGGACGATGAATTTCATCGACTGGTGTAGATCACCAGTCGATGATCTACACTAAGTTGCAGGTTTGGTCTCTAGAGCAGGGTTAACGGATTGCGTAAGAAAAAAAATATCAATAAAAATCCTTAGCCTCCCCATGATACTAATATTTTAGGTTTACAACCTTGCGTGGGTGGAATTAGCAAAAATAAAGTTTGTGTGATTTTTAAAAGCACAGTATCTTTTAAATTTGACTTCCAATTGCTCATTTAAAAAAAAAAAAAACCTAAAAGGGCATGATATTGTTCATTTCATTCCTAAACATGTATTCGTTTCATATTCTCCCACAAATATCTCGCTTATAATAGCTGTAGCCTACAATCCTGCAGTCTCTTTTAGTATAAGTCATACCTTCATTAATATTGCAATGTTCAAAAGTTCCAAGTGTTAATGTGCTCGCACTTTAGGACACTGCATACAAGTATGGAGGTTCCCTTTACAAAAGAATATTGATTTGCCAGAGAAAGTACAAAGGAGAACAACAAGAGATAATTGGACTACCTACCAATCGTCTTCGTCCACCTACCAGATCATCTTCTTTTATATTCTGCTTCCTACTCAGCAATCTTTCTCCCTCTTTTTTTTTTTTTTTTCCTTCTCTCATTCCGTGAAAAATATCTCTTTTCATTTCTCCTTCCGGGATCTATGTCAAAGCTACCCTTGGAATTTCACCGCTGTCCATTCCCAATCCACTTCCATCTACGTCTCTTTATTTCACTGGCAACAATTTTTGCTTTTCCTATATATATAGGCGACTCATCACTTGTTATACGTCATGGCAAAAATATTTTTAATGTTTTGACCATAACGAAACCGAACCATTTAATTTGATTTCCTATTTTTTTTTTGGAAAATAGGAAATCAAAATTTCCTATTTTCGCGTCTTAATTTTTAATTAAGAATTAAAAAAAAAATAATCTTAAACAACAATTTTACTGCATTGATAAAATCATATTTTTCCATTAATTTTTTTTTTTTAACCTTCGGTAGTTCCTTTCAGCTAACTATGATATGATTAGTTTGATTTTAGTGCTCCCAATAAACAACAGTTGACACAGAAGACAAAATGTATTTAGAATTAAAAATCACATGAATTTGATAGCTTTATCAAACTGAACTTTCTAGTCAAGCCAATCTTTGTTTTTGAAGAGCAAATATTGTTTATATTTGGCTTTTAATGACATTTTATGTTATCTTGGATACTGATAAGCAGTCAGTTAACATTCACGATCAAATGCTTATTAATTTTCATAAGTACGCATATTTTAAACGAAATTTAATTTACAATCAACTTTTAAAAGTTTGAAAATATATGCCAGAATGTAAAATTATAAAAGATTATCATACCTTCTAACACGTATATTGATCTCAAACCTATTTCGATTTGGAGACAACGTGCTACAAAGAGAACAATCGATTCTTCTGTTATAGATCTTTGATTCAAGTTTTGTTCATCATACAGTATGACAGCATGACACAAACCTGCTACCAACATATCACGAACATCTGCAATTGGAATAATTGTTCGCAAAGGAAGCCTTCCTCCTGACCGTCGACGTAAAATTGCTGGACAGTGAACATTTATGGCTCCATTTATGTGACCTTCATTATGAGCTAGAAACGATCTACAGTCTAAAAGCAGAATTCGTTGTGTCTCTGATTGCTTTTCACTCTTACTATCTATGATATAGTTGTTTTCAACATAAGCCTCCATCTGCTCGCATGACAAGTTGTAAAGACCAGCCATAGTCCCCGCTACGGTTATACGTTTGTGCCGTCCTCTTCGCGGCTCCTCGAGTCGAAGGAACGCAGGCATGAACCCTTCTTCTTAATAATACAACTAGAATGGAATAAATCTATTGACAGTTAATGATATAACTAATTAAAAGCTTCACAAATTCATCCAAATCGTAAGAACACGTCTCTTATTCAAACATAACCATACTATTATCAGCAGCACGTTGTAGTAAGTTATAAAATGCTTGAATGGGATTTATGAATGGAGCCTCATCACCAAATATAAACAACATTCATCATCCGCAGATAAAAATAGCTACACAGTAAGAGAATAAATTTGACTTCTACATTTCATTTATTGTAATATTATTCACAAAATATATATTAAAATGCTGTGAAATATAAGTTACTTTTACTTAATATGTTATTTTAGTATATTTATGATGTGATAGTGCTCAATAATACATTATTAAGCCGTTTAACACTTCAGTGACATCACAACTGTTCCCTTTTTGGTAATAGTGCTGAACAGATGCGCCATGACGTCATGTAAAAATTAAGCAATAATAGTTTTAAATTTTTAATATTTTAATATAAAAATATGGTTATATCAATAAACAATAGGTATTTTTATCAACAAAAATAATTCGATATGCTAGTTTTTGCCAATAGATGGCGACCACGTGGATAACAACGTGGCTACGAATAGCGTTTGCCATCTGGTTTCTTTCACCTAGGCTGCTTAGCGGCTGTAGGCTTAATTTTTAATAGTGTATATAAATAAAAACAACGTGAATAAACATATTTATTTTGTTCAACTATATAAAATATATTACAATAATGGCTTTTGATGTGCGAAGGTAAATTATTGCTCAACTACTTAATTCTCAATTGATCATTTCGTATGAAAGTCATGTATTAGCCGGCTTATTTCTTAGGTTTAGTGTTATGTGTATAATGTCTGTTATGACAGCTCGATTATGTACCCAGTGTGGAGTGGATATCTGTATCTGTGTGCGTATATATATATCTGTGGGCCAACAATGCGAATACTGTAAGAAAATATGAAGTACTGTACATTTATTTATTCTCTGTAAAATTTGTTTCATTCGCGTTCAAACCAGATAGTATGAGGAATCCATAGTTTTGTAGTCCATTATTGGGTAATTCAGGTACGATGAGTCTTTGGACTCCCTGGAGGTGACAAATAATAATAATTACTGTAAGCAAATATTTAAATTGAGCTTCGGGATCCACAGATAGGAGGTTGCATACCCTGTGCAGTGGCGCATCCAGAGAAGGAGCAGGGGCAATGCTCCCCCCCCCCCAAAGGAAAAAACACTAGAAAAATTTCCCAAAATTCTTTTCCTAATTAAAATTATTATTTTTTTAAATTCATGTTGTGTTGTGTCTGCTATTCCTATACTACTTATGAATTAACGATCATTGCAGATGCTCAGTCATAGGTCGTATGCGAATGTGTAGTGTGTATTCTCAAATCGTCTACTCAACTCTACCCCCTTCCCTAAGATTAAATCCTGAGTGTGCTACTGACCCTGTGTGTGCATGTGAACTGGTACAGGATCCTTGTGGTGATAGTAGTAGACTGAAATTGAAATTCAAAGGTAAAAAATTCACCTCAGAGGATTGCTGCAATGCTAAGAGGGACATTCATCAGCAAAAAATTAAGTGCTATTAATTCTGTTGTATAAGGGCCTAATCAACCTATATCTGGACAGTGTATGCTTGGACTTAGTCACCAAGATTTGGAGGATATGAAATTTTGAAGGGGAAATAGAGAAAAGACCACATCTGGTCAGATATTATGTATTCCAGCTGCCTTTTTGCATTTCAGGGTAGTTGATATGTATTCTTGACTGCATTCCTCTTGGTGGGTTGACAAAAATGATTTCAGGACTGTTGAATGTTAGCCACAAGGATAGATTAAAAGCATGTGATCCTTGCACAGTTCAATAGATAGAAGATGGAGAGGTGAGGATATGATTGAGATGAGAGGCATTTCCTATGTGAATATAGGATTTTTCAAATGGTAGAACTGAAGGAAAAAAAACAAGGATTAGGGAACCATTGTGCAATGGAATGGTGAATAACAGAGAGAGAGAGAGAGAAGTGTTTTTATTTAATGTGGAGAAGGCTGAGTGATTGGAATTCATTGCCTGAATATGTTGTAAAGCTAAGAGTATGAATGAAATTCAGTATAATGGGTATGTTGCACCCTCCTAAATAATTAGTATTTTAACCGAGATTTTTCTCAGTAAGTCTTTGACTCTACAAAAATTTTATGATGATGATAAAATCTGTCATCTTCGAAAGGAGAGGTTTTTTCCCTCTAAATGGCTTTGAATTCTGTTTCTACCTGAGAGAGAGAAATGAATGAATTAAAAGTTTAATTTATTTTTTGAGCTGTTTTTATTTAATTAAACATCAGGCATGAGTTTAGACTAGTACTTAAGCTTAAAAACACACCATGAAAGGAAAATATTCAAGATTGATATTCTGAAATAAAACTGTTTTTAATTACAAATGAATTAAAATTGTATCAGCATTCCACAAAGTTCCACATGCAAAGTTTAAGGCTTTGATTCCATAGTCATCATCAAATTCCTGATATGTACCCTCAAGTGGTGTATATCATATTATGCATGATATATACTGTATGATAATTTTACATTATTACAGACATCCTATGGGCAGTTTTCTTCCAAATTATCCTGCTATTTGTCTGGACTCCAATATTGTTAGATCTTATATTACTATATTCTAATAACCATCTAACTTCATTAAATCTATCCAGATCTTGGTCTTTCTCTGGGGTTTCTTTTTCCTGCCATTCTGATATCAGATACCTGTTGTACTGATCTTTCCTCAGCTATTCTGTTTAAGCCACCTTCAATCAGCTCAAACACATTCTAGATTCCAATAACGTCAAGGTCCTTCCTAATATCCTTATTTTTTATGTGATATGCTATTGATACCATTCATCCATTCTCCTAATTTTTCTCAGAACTCTCATATCTATGGTCTTTAGTCTTTGATCAGTGGTTTTATTTTCAACCCAACTCTTCTCCAGAAGTTAAAATTGGTTTCGTATATTGCTGCTTTAGTGTTTTGACTAATTTCTGTTATTTCCTATGGATTTATTCATTCAAATCTATACCATATCAATTTTGCTTATTCTAATCCCTTTTCCATATTTAATTTGACACCTTCAATAAAAATTGTGTCAAAATAACTGAAATGTGATTTACTTGTTTTATAAGTTTTCCATTCAGGATGTAGCTGATGTTTTCCTTCCTATTTTTAGTATTTTTAACTGATCTGCATGCCAGATTTGTTAACACTTTTTAAATTTAGTTAAGGAATCCTTCAGACTTGTACTGGATTTATTTAGGAATACAATATCTGCATAAAGTAAAGAGCTAAGATGAATATTTCTGGTTTCATTATCAGGTTTAACTCTGCTTCATAATGCAGTAAATAACTGGAGATGTTGCATATCCTTGTCTTACATCTGATTTTACATTAATCTCTCTTCCTATGTGTCCTTAAATTCTAACCGCCATCTGTATCAGACCATCTATATTGCTCTGTATAATTCTGTTGTATGCTATGTAGAGCATTTTGAACAGATTTTCTCTTGGCACCTTGTCATGTGCCTTTTTCATATTTACAAGAAAATATGTATATTCTTGTTATATTCTACCACTTGTGTTGAAGCGAAAAGTTGATCCTGACAGGCACTATTTGATCCAAATTCAGCTTGTTCTTCCTTAGATTTCCCTTCCATAATTTTTCTTAGCCTCTTCTTTGAGCTTTGAACTTTTATTTCTCTTTTTATAGGTGGGTACTATAAGAGTTCTACTCCAATCAACTATAATTTGACCTTCTGACCAGGTATACTGAATTATACAGTTCAGCCACTGTAAAACTTTATACCTCCTTATTGGAGCACATTTGGTTAGATATTATGTATTCCAGCTGATTTCAGGGTAGTTTATGTATTCTTGACTGCATTCCTCTTGAACATTTCTCCACCACTGGAGAAATGCTTGTTTCATTTAGCAATCATTCAACATAATTATTCAGAATATCTATATACTCAGTAGCCTCTGGAATATTCTACTATGATATTTACCTTAAATATTCTTATCAAAGTCATCCCATGGCTTTTGTTTAGCTACATTTACACATAGTTTAACTCTCTTGTAAATCTTTATTTGCAGTTTTTCAGTGCACAGCTGACTTGCCAGGATCTTTTGATATGCATTTTTCTTTTTTAGGACTGCCTATTTGGCTTCTTGAGTTCACCATGATGTTTGAAGTTTTCTCTACTCATAAACAGCTTCATCATATATGCCTTGCTGGATGAATCAGTCTTTTCCTGAGCATCTTCCACTGCATCTCCAAAGTTTGATTCTTGTTTTCAAGCTCTTTCATTTTTTTTTCTTGAATAAAATTTGTGTATTTGAGGCTCCCGTTTATTTCAGAAAGCTGTTTGCTTTGTTTTTAGAAATCTCTTACAAATCTTTTCAAGTCGCTTGTTTTCAAATTTTCAAAATAATGTTAACTGTGCTAATGGCCTTACTAGCATGTCTCTTCATACTTGTTTTACTTTGAAAAAGCTAACTTTATGAAATATATGTATATTTTAATATGAACTTTCCCTCATGAGAGGTTCATATTTTTTTAAAAAATATTTGACCTTTCCTTTTACGTCTTGCCCACAAACACTGTTGTTTGTAGGCAATATGCAAAGGAGAATAGGAGTGATGTTTGACTTGCTTGAAGTTGTTCTATTTGGGGAAAACAGTATGACTTTTCCAAAGAACTGATGTAGTTCTTTTCTTCTTTTTTTTAATATTGATCCTCTATATGAGAGGTCAAGAACCTATAAACACATCAGTGTCTGTGTGTTAAGGCTTTAAGTGCTGGGGTGCAGGTGAGGACTCAGAAGTTTGACTTTTTTTTTTTTTTGAAAAGTTGTAGGTTGTAGTTATTTGGAAATACTTTTTGTGGTAGCCTGTTCCAGAGGACAGAAGTAGATGGAATAAAAGAGGAAGAAGAAAAGCAAGTTTGGTGTATTGGTAGTTGCACTGTAATAAAGGGTTAATAAGCAGCTGCTACTCTTGTATTAACAGGTGCAACAGAAAGTGGAGAAATGATTGTTGCCAGTTTGGTGGAGCAATGATCATCGAAGTATCTGTTGAATAGATACAGAGCTGAACCACTGCATCTGTGTGATGAAGGCTGAAGTAAATCTGTAAGAGAGGGATCGGCTATAAGCCAAATTGTGCTTCCCTGGACAGCATCAAGAATTTTTAGAGAAGTTTTAGGTACTCCATCCCAAACATGTGAGCGGTATTCTACTCATAGGTAGATTTGTATATTGTTAAGAGTTGGTTGGGTGTAAAATAACATCTTGAACGAAAGAGAATGCCTGGGATGCTGGGGTAAGCTATTGATATGATGTGTTTATGCTAGGAAAGACTGTAGTTGAACATTGGACCAAGCAGAGAGATTTGATCTTGTCTGGAGATTTGTGTGTTACTGAAGGTAAAGGAATGTGAACTGAGATTTCTTTTTTGAGAGAAGAGGCAAGACTGAGTTTTGGCAGTATTGAATGTGATCAGATTGTCCTCATCTCATTGAACAATAGTATGTAAGTCAATGTTTAAGGAATTATTGTAAATGTTCTTGGTGATGAAGCTCGAAGAGAGGGAGCCACAACTGTATCATTGAATGACCAGAGAGGAAGCTAGCAACCTAATTACAGAGGACGGCAGATAGGCCAAAATATGACAGTTTATTTAGCAGGTCGATGTCAGATATGATCAAAAGCTTTGAATGTCAAGAATGACAGCACAAGTTTCATCCAACTTTTCCATTACATGTGTCCATTGGTAGGTGATATAAGCTAAGATGCTAGCTGTGGCTTTTGAGTGGTGGAATCCATACTGGTGTTCGCTTATTGATTGATGGGCTTCTAGTTAGTGGAGAAGTTGGCTGTTGATGACTTTCTCTATTAGATAGATGTCTACTGTCAACTACTAACAGTAGTTGACAGTAGACATCTATCCCCCTTTTTTGGAATAGTCCAGATATGGGACAGGTGTTAGCTCTGGAGCAAAATCTTTGAGAACAAATGGAAAGATGCCATCAGAACCAGGAGACTTTTTTTTTTAGTGCCCCAGTTATTTAGTAATTTTGTCTTTCTGTCAAAAAACTACAGGAGGTCTACAGTGCTCAGATTCCAGTATGATAGGAGGTGATTTCCCTTGATTCAAGAGTTTGAGGAAAAGAATGATGTGGAGGTCAGCATTATCTTTAAGTAACAGTGGTGCCATCAGAATGAGAGAGAGAGAGAGAAAGGTGGAAGTGCAAGTGTGTAGAAGTTGCACCCAGTGGCCTTAGTAAGGGACTGGAGGCATGTCTTCCATTTGGACAGGGGGCAAGTTTTCTGCTGTTGGCCTTTATGAAATAAGGTTTGGATCTGCTGATGACTGTTTTGCATTTATTATTATTCAGGCCTCCATGGAGTCAAAAGACTCATTATGGGAGGTCCTTTCTAAGAAATACAAGTCTATCAAGACTCATCGAGGGAGGTCCCTCCTAGGAAACACAAAGTCTATCATACCACTCCTTAAATGCATTGACCGTTCTCGCTCTCACCACTCCATCAGGCAATGCATTCCATGGTTCAACCACCATCCATGCAAAGAAACCACTCCTCACCCTCTTTCTCACAGTTTCCTTTCGTAACTTCCAGGGATGGCCCCTTGTCATGACTCCTTCCTGCTGTTCAACCAAGCGAAAGAACTCTCCAGTGTCAACCCTGTAACCACCTCTCAACAGTTTAAAGGTCTCAATCATATCACCCCTCCTTCTATCCACCAAACTCTGCAGTCCACACTCCCTCAGCCGATCCTCATAACTAATATTGTACAGTCCCGACACCATTTGTTGCATACTTTGGTATTAGCAAAGTATGAAGCTGGAGTTTTGATGTGAGTCACCTGCAATAAGCTGAATTTTTATCTTCTTTAACTACTCTGATACACTTTCTGTTGAACCAATGCTTAGAAAGTGGACAAGGAATCTGGATCGAATGGGGGGAGTGAAGGCCTTCATGCCAGTGAGGATAATTTCTGTGACTTGTTCAGAACAGGTGTTAGGGGATGAGCTGAAGCAATAGTCACACCATGTAATGGAGAGGAGTAGAAGCGCTGGAGGTCATCCCCTTTAGCACCTTTGTAGTGCCAGAGGATGTGAGGTTGCGAGTGGCATTCTATGTGTGAGAGAGAGGGGGGGGGGATTTGTACTAGATTGTGATCTGAGTTACCTAGAGGGGGAAGTGACCTCTATGGTGTATTTGAAAAGAGAACTGGTTAAAAAGAGATCCAAAGTATTGGGTACGTGGAGAGGGTTATTATGAATTGTGTAAGTAGATGAATGATTTGTATTAGGCTATTGCTTATGGCAAAGATTTCCACTCCTCATCCAGCTTTGTCAGTGGTGTTGGAAAGGAAAGCCATTTGGAATTATGGACATTGAAGTTAACTAGCAAGATGACCTCACTATTTGGGTGGCTGAATTGCAGATAGTTGAGTTTCATAAAGAGTAATGTGAAGAGGTCAGAGTAGTTATTGGAGTTTGGAGAATGAAGATGGAATGAAGGACAGAGAACAGTAAAAACAACATTAATTTTATGGAAAACATAAGTTATTACATTAATTTTTGTTACTGGAATGACTCTTTGTACTACTGCTGAAGTATGATTGAAAGGAAGTGGGGGGGGGGTTGGAGAGATGGGGAAGAATTGCTGGTGAGGCAAGAGGTATGCAAATTTTAAAACACTGGTTTTAAGGGTGGGCTGAGAATTCTTTGGGAAGAAGGTGAAAAATAGAAGATTTTTTGTGGAATGGAGGATAGAATATGATGCAACAAGATTAGGGGTCATATCCATCATATTCTATCCTTAAAAATATTTGGGTTGCTATGGGGGGAAGGACATCCATCTGATTGGCAGTTTTTTCTAATTAAAATAAAATTAATAATATAAAATTAATATAAAAGGGGTACTCCTGAACAAAAAATAGCCATAAAAATTAATATTTATTTAGAGGAGTAACATGGAATTTTTTCCAGAAATAACACCTATATATATATATATATATATTCTATTTTGTTCTGTCTGCAGCTATTTGCCAGTTGGCAAAATCTACTTGCCACAGGTGAGCAGGAGTGGACAAGCATATTCATCAAGTCCTTGAAATGCCTATAGAATAGATGCAAAATAGAAAATTAGAGTTAATCTGTATGAGAGGTAATCAATGAACCAGATTGTTCCCTTCTGGTTAGACCAAGCATTTTAAGAGTTGTATTTGGCACACCATCCTACATGTAAGAACAATTCTAAAGATATGTGGATTTGCAATTTATGCAGTGCTAACAGTTTTACAGGTAAGAAGTAACGTTGAAGTGGAAAAGGATGCCAGGTTTATTAGAGGCAGTAGATGTAATGTGTTTGAGCAAGAAAGGCTAGAGTTTTTAGCCTAAGAAGAGGAATCTGATTTTGTTTAGAGATCTTGGTGTTATCAAAAGTAAGGTAAAGTAAAATGGGATCATTCTTGTGAGAGCTAAAAACTCTATTTTGATAGCATTGAAATGCACAGAAGTATCATTGTACCACTGAAAAACAACAAGGGGATCACTGTGTGATCCCCTTGTTGTTCAGTGTATCAAGGTTTTTCAGTGTATTGAAAAACCTTGAAACTTAGAATGATTGTGTATTACTAAGTTTGTCATATGATGAGGAAGAAGAATGCAATATTCTGTGATCAGCAAACGTATGGATAATATTTTTGGTAGGTCACTGATAAAAGATTATTTGTGTATAGGAGGATGAGTGAGTGAAAGTACAGAGCCTGGTAGACTACTCTGTTAGCAGGAAAATATCTGAGGAAAGAAAGCCATTTGCTATAACATAATGAATGACCAGAGATGAAACTGGTGATCAGGTTACAAAGAAGGCAGGCCATTAGATTGGTTTGGTGAAGAAGTCTCTCTAGAAGAATCTGATCAGATGTTCTCTTAATGTCATTAGAAACCTAATGATGATCTAGTTGGCCAAGTGGATAGCTTGTATGCTCTTCATCTGGTAGTCTGTGGTTTCAAATCCCACTGTGAACATGATTGTGAAGGTCTCTAAGTAGTAGATGAATATCATACTTTGTATGAGAGATCACCACTCTGCTTATTGGAGACCTGATGTGGCTTAAAAAAAATTCATAGTGCCCATAGTACAATGTTTGCAACCTTTTATTTGTGCGATCCACATATACACAACTTTCTCCAGACCTTTTCATGGCTTGTTCCCAGAGGCAGGCAGTGATGGCTAGATTAAGTGAATTGAGAGTGGTGAAATTTATATTGCTAGTCACTAATTTACTGGTGGCCCTTCACATGAAAAAGAAACTGGCAATTGATGATATCCATGATTTTTTGAGAAAATTGAAGTAAAGGCAGTGGACTGTTGCTTTCTTACTCCTCCCACTTTTTTTTTTTTTTAAAAAGATTTGCTTTCATACATAAATGCTGAAGAGATAGGAACAATTTTAAAGATAATATATAAGACTTTTTTTTTGGTATATCTAAGCGAAGCATGGAGCAAACTGTTTGCGACTATATGAATTACTCCCCACAATAATCTGCCCAGAAGTTGGAGAGAAAATGTGGATGAGTTACCAAGAGTCTATGTGGGGACACCTGTAATCCCCATCAGGCGCATCCCCTGGTGGCAGATCGGGGAATGCTTGTCATAGTTTACTATGAAGGGTAGGAGGGAAATAAAATACCTCCTGTGGATCAACAGGATAGCATTTCTCTCATAGGCCGGTCTGGGGCCCTTGAAGGTGGCAGCCCCATCACCAGACTCGGATGCTGAATGCTAATCTCCTACACACCTTAAAATTTCACCCATTAAAAGAAATAACAGAGATAGCTGAACTGCCTAAATGGTTAATGACAAAGTGAGGAAAAAGGTATATGAGATACAGAACATGGAAAATTAAAAGTCTACATGGAAAAGAAAACGAATTAATAGATGAATTAAAAAAATCGAGATTGGATCTGCTAGCAGTCACAGAAACAAAAAAAGAAAGGTCAAGGTTGTCAGAAAATGAAAGATGGATATATACTCTTCTGTTCAGGGGTAAATCCAAGAGAATGGGGAAAACAAAGGGTAGCATACATAATTAAACCAGATCTCAAAGAATATATTACTAAATGGCAACTAATAAATGAAAGGTTGTTGACAATTGCTATAGATTTTAAATCAGATCACCAAGTATTCACTGTAATTGTTGCATATGGCCCAAATAATAATGCTAATAAAGAAATTAAAGATGCATTCTTCGAGCTCTTACAAAAAAACAATTGAAGTTCAAGGGCATGCTATACTACTAGGATACCTTAATGGCCAGGTAGGGAATCAAGTAGACGAGGAAATGAAACAAGTATTGGGATCACAAGGAGAAATAACCCGGAATAATAATGGAGAAAGAATAATAAATCTTTGCCTTATAAATAATTTAGTAATAGCAAATACTATGTTCAAGCATAAAGAAATCCATAAGTTTACCAGGGAAGAGCCCAGTAGAAATGAAAAATCTATAATTGACTGCGCAAGCATCATACTGGAAGTATAAATTAATATTGGAAATGATCCATAAAATATGAGTTAAAAAATGTAGAAAAAGTAGCAAGGGAATAAATGTTAAGATAAAGAACTACAAACTGAAGAAAGAAGCAGCAGCCATTGAATATAAAAGTAGAAGAGAAGATTTTCATCTTCTCTTTTACTAAGAAGTAGAAAAAGAGATATATGAAGACCAAGATGTAGAAAGCCTATGGTACAGGTTCAAAACACTTCTTCTAGAAACAAGCAAAGAAATTTGTGGTGTATCATTAAATAATAAACAGAAGAAACATAAAACACATTGGTGGACTGAAGAACTAAAAGAAGAAATTAAAAAGAAAAAGCAATTGTGGAAGAGATATATAACATCAAAGCTGCAGGTTGATAGAGAACTATACAACAACCAAAGAAATAAAGTTAAAACCTTAGTGAAAGAAGAGAAAATAAAATGCTGGGAAGACTTCGGACATACTTTAGAACAAAATTTTAAAGGAAACCAAAAACTCTTCTATAATGTTTTAAGAAGAATGAGGTCAGAGAAAGAAATGCCCCATAAAGTTTATCAAAAATGAGGATGGAAAGTTACTCACAAATTCTGAAGACATTATTGAAAGGTGGAAGCAGTACTTCCAAGAATTATTGGAAGATGCAGGACACAGAAAAAAATAGAACCCTAAGAGCATGACATGCAAGCAAAATAGAAGATCATAGTGCAGAAATTCATGCAAATTAACTGTTAGCAGCAATAAATAAAATAAAACTGGGCAAATCAGCAGGCCATGACCAAATAACACCAGAAATGGTAAAGAACGAAAGCCATAAAATTTCTTTTACACTTATTCAATGTCGTATGGAAAAAGAAAATTATTCCCAAAGACTGGGAAGTAGCAATAATAATCCCTATATTTAAGAAAGGGGATAACTATAAATGTGAAAACCATAGAGGGATTTCGCTTTTAAGAGTTTCAGGAAAATTGTATGCCCATAATTTAGAAGAGAGGCTTAGGAACCAAATAGAGGATACACTGGAAGAAATGCAGTATTGCTTTTGAAAAAATAGAAGCACACAGGATCTTATCTTCAGTCTTAGACAAATATCAGAGAAAACATTGGAATATGGAAAAGAAACTACATGCATGTTTTATAGATTTCAAAAAGACCTTTGACCGAGTTCCCCGACACTTAATATGGCAAACGTTAAAGAAAAACAAGATACAAGATAACTTAATAGCAGCCATACAAAGCCCCTACAAAAATTATAGAAATCATGTAAGAACCTGTAATAATAGATCAAAAGAATCTGAAACAAATGTAGGAGTGAGGCATGGCTGTATCCCCAGCCCTCTTCTTTTCATTATAGTAATGGATGAAATTTTAAAGGCATGCCAAACAAAAACAAAAAAGTTTTTATTGTTTTCCTAGAATACAGGAAACTGAAAGAAACCAGGATTTCACACATGGCTTTTACAGATGATGTAGTGATTCTAGCAAATACAGCTGAAGATTTGCAGTACATCAACATTTGGTATGAAGAAACAAAGAAAAGGAATATGACTATAAATAAAACTAAAGCAATGATCATATCTAGAAACCATTCAAAACACACAATAAAAATAGGAAAACATCAACTGGAACAAGTTCACTCCTTTAAATACTTGGGATCATATATATACAAGAAGATGGTAGACTAGACACAGAAATTAACAACAGGATAACTGGGGGAACAAAGCTATTCTGTGCAATGAAAGGCCCACTCTTAGATAAGAAAGAAGTTACCCAGAATACCAAAATGGCAGTGTACTGTTCAGTGTTTGTACCAACATTAACATGCAGTTGCGAGTCTTGGTGTTTAACAACAGGAAACACAAATAAACTACAAACAATTGAAATGAAATATCTTAGGACAGTGGCACAAAAAACAAAACTAGATCGAATAAGAAATCAAACCATAAGAGACAGTCTTCAAGTTGTGCCTCTGAACCAATTCGTAACACAAGTCCAAATGAGGTGGTTTGGACATCTTAATTGAATGGAAGAAGGAAGAATAGCGAAAACTGTATATGAAAGCCAGAAAATAGGGAAAATGAACATAGGCAGGCCCAGGAAAGGTTGGCAAAAGGAAATTAAAGAAAAATTGGAAAAGAAGGGAATTAACTGGAAAGAAGCAAAAGAACAATCCTTGGACAGGACGGCATGGAAATCTCTTTGGCAAAATCTCGATGCTTAAAAGCACGAGATCATAGACGAAGAAGAGGAGTTACGGAGTTACAAGAGAGGTGAAATGCATTTCTCCTTCAAATGTCTGTAGTATGATATATTTGGATGGCAGGTAGTAGTGATGCACATTATGTTGGTGTTGAGGCCACAAAAGTAAATATGAACTTTTTTTTTTTGCTATCCAGAATAACTATTTCTTTGTCTTCCATGGTTAATGAAGAATGCAAAGGTTGTAGGCATGTAATAAAAGACGAAAGACTTGTGAACCCGTCCCTCATGTAGATAGAGCCAGATTTCCTGTATGTGAGGACTTTGTTGTCCTTCCACATATTACCATGCTTGGTTTCCCTCCTGTCATGATATTGCAGTAGGATTAATTCTAGTTGGCTGGGAAGCCTCTTGCCATATGGCAAACATTAATATTTAATGGTTTTTAGAGCTGAAAATAAACATTCTACACTGGCTTCAGTAGGGAATGATACAACTACCATACATTTTAGATCTGAAAATATAAAATGTGCATTATTCGATAACCACCCACTGGTTTAGATGTGAAAAAAAAAATATAACAGGGAAATGAAAACTACACCATGATGCATATGCATGTGTGTACCACCTTCAGTTTCATGTACTGTTTAACAGCTGAATAGGAGGTTATTTTGGGTCTCTGCAGCGTGGGTACCATCCTGTAGACACCTAAAAATATTTGGGGTGCTATGGGGAGGCATCCATCTAATTAGCAGGATAGTGCCCACACCCTGTAGAGACCCTACCCCTTCACAAAAAAGGGGGGGGTGAGGTGGGAAAGTTGCAGTCTCACCTATAGCTGTGGAGCCAGAAGAAAATTTTGCAGCTCTGGATCTAATTCCTTTATTTTATAATAATTCAAATTTAATTTTGAATTGTTGAAGTGAGCAATGATCATACCCAACTGAAAATGAAAAAACTGTTGGAATGATGTTTACGTTATAGGCTTACCCTTTAATTTGACTTTTAGTTCAGTGAACAAAAGGAACTAACATAAATGAATTATGAAGTGAAAACTTATTGCATTATAGAAAAAAAAATTGATTTATATTTGCTATATTAAAACATGCAAAGTAACTTAATTCCCTTAAAAAACCGAATTTTCAAATTTTTAATTATATATAGCAGTTTGTTTGTAAAAACAAGAATTGATGCTCTCAAATCTGATTTAATGATTTTTAGAGCTGAAAACAAACACTCTATACTGGCTTCAGTAAGGGATGATACAACTACCATACATTTTGGATCTGAAAAAATAAAATATGAATTATTCAAAAACCACCTGCTGGTTTAGATGTGAAAAAAAAAGAGAAAAAGTAAACAAAAATAACAGGGAAATGAAAACTACACCATGACGCATATGCACATGTGTATCACCTTCATGATTATGACTGATGAAATTAGTTGGAGCCAGTTTTTTTTTTTTACTGGCTCCATGGAAACCCCTGGCTCCCATTCTGACTTCACATCCCTGGCCATACCTTTCATTCTTACAGTGTGGGTGCCAAAGGTAGGCTGAACAGAAACTGGAGGCAGTGCATTGAATGCCAAGCATGGCATTAACAGCTTGAAGCCTATAATAAGCAAAGTGGTAGCATTGAACTAGATGATGAAAGTCAACTACTGCCTAAGAACTTTTGTGGGCATAGTAGGTCATATTTCATAACATAATTTATTGGGTGATCAGTATCCTGCAGCCTCTGAGGATCTTTTTATAAACCCCAAAATTTATCAAGGTATTTGCCTGTTAGTGTTATAAATAGCTTTACTTCTCTGGTTTTTCCCTTACCCCAACCAAATTGATTGATTTTCTGCTACTTGTACGTGATCTGCAAGACTTGTGAAAGCGTTATATCAAAGCAGCAGCAGCTGACTCACAGAACAATTTTTTTTTTCCTCAAGAAAAAATAAAATCTGAGAGATTTCAGTTTTAAGATTGTACATTTAGATGGATGTACATAATGCATCAATGCAATTGGCAGTGACTTCATATAAAAGTAAAAGGATTAAACAAGTAAATGCATTTGGCTGCTATATGTGGATTGGGAGGTAGAAAGACCACCAATATTCTGTATTATTTGATTGACATGGTAATCAAGGACTGTAAAGTTATTTTAAGAAGGAAGCTCAGGATTGGTGCATATGTGTCCCCTAGTTTTTAACAGATTTTTTTTTTCCACAATAGATTTGGAAAAATGTCATAATCATTTTTCATGTTGGAGGTTTAATGGAATATTTACTGAACTAGGAAAGGATTAAAAACTAAATTTTAATGCTTCCAATTAAAATTGAAATTTTGGATACAACACAATACTAAGTGAAACACGTGGGTGATTCTGAAGTCCTGTCTAGGTGGTGTGCCCTCTATGGGTGTTTGTAGATGGCCTAGGATATAAAGTGGGACCTCTGATAATTAATGTTTCCCAAATTTTGGGAAGTTTTATGCAACCATATTTATTTAAATTCAGTTGATTTTTGAGTGCTGCTGCAGATTCTTAAAACATTCTTTCTTTCTTGAATTTACTATAGTGGAGCATGGTGGTTTTTCTCCAGGAGATCCTGTGGGTTGTATCCAAAACATGGTCTGCAAGGCCAGATTGACCATAGTCATGATTGCAGATGTATGATTTGTGTTCTTCTAAATGGATGGCTGCTGATCTACCTGTCTGTCCAAAGTAAGCCAGCTTGCAGAAGCAGGATACTTTATATATATTACAGGCACTGAGGGGGGGGGGGCTGATCTTTGGTAGAATGAATAAGAATAGCAAGTTTACGGTGGGACTTAAAAGCTGTGTAGAGGTTATACTTTTTGTACAACATCTACAGCTATCTTAACTGAAGATATAGTTACATAATCCTATATCAGAAGTTAGTTGACATGCTTGCCAATTGAGGGTCAGTTATTTCAGGGTTGGATAATTGAAAGATCATTGTACAGTAAAACCCCAAAGTTATGCGGTAGGTGGGACCAACAAAAAGTGCATAAGTCGAATTCGCCTAACTTGAGGTATCATTTTACATGTAATTTATATATACAAACATACAATTGGGACCAAAGGTTTACAAAAATACTTATATTTTTTAAGAAATATAATCATAATTGTAGTTTTTCGTACATAAAAAAAAGAAAGTTATTTCAATGTCGATGGTTTCTTAAAATCTAATAGATTCGTCTGACGGCATAATGTCTTTTTCTTGTCATGCAAAATTTCTTCATAGCAAGCTAATGATTTTTTTATTCCTTGCTTTGTGGCTGCAATTTGTTCCTCGTTAGAATCTATGTCCTCCGAAATCTGTAAACCTTTCTTTTATGATTGTTCTTACTGTAGATTCCTGTAGATCGAACTTCTTTGCTAGCTCACAAATTTTCATTCCGTGTTCAAAATCCTTAGTTTGTTTCCAAAGTCAATGTTTTTCTTTTCTTGCTAGCTGTAGAAGAATCGGATTTGCTTCTTTTGGATGACATTATTATTTTTTATGTGATAAAATTTTTATCAGGAACATAACATTAAACAATCACAAGGTTTGTAGACTATAAAAATCGTGTATGAATGGAGACTGTGTGAAACACGTCAGTGCTTGTTCACAGCATGTGCAACACTGGCGAATGCGGCCAGCGCCTGTAAGATGTGACTAGTGGTGAGGCATGAAGCGGGACGGGAATAAGTACATATAAGAAACCGCGTAACTCCGGATTCGCATAATTTGGGGTATGACTGTAATACCTAATGAATATGTATGTGAGGTGCTACCCAAAATTTTGAGGAATTTGAATAGAACACACCAACCAGTTGTAGTATGGCCTTTCTCCACTACAATTGTCAAGCAGTACCCTTTGTGAATCAGTATCCCAACAGCTGGCAAGCTGAGAGGCTACATTCTTGGGTTACATTCTTTTTTGTGATGTCATGTTTTTGTGGTTAGGCGATTTTCTTCTCCAACTGAAACGGTGGGTTTTAAGGCGCAAATAATCTGCATCAAATTTTGCTTCAACCTACAAAAAACTGCTGTGGAAACCCACTGAATGCTTATGGAGATGTTGATGCTAAAAAAAAAAACCAAAAGGGAAAAAACACATCAAGTTTGCAGCAGTGGCAAGTCGGTGTTGATTTTTTTTTTTTTTTAAATCCAAGGTATTTTCCCCAAGGAATTCCCCCCCCCCCCCAAGTTAAGCCGTTAATGCAAGTTTTAGTCTGAGGTTTTGAAGTGGCTAAGGGAGAGAGAACATTTCTAAAAACAATCATACTGAAAGACTTGACAGCTCTGAATATACCTGAAAACATAATGGTGTTACTCAGAAACAGAAGACAATATATTTTGTAACACAGAAGAAATTGAAAACAGGTGGTCAAATTTTAGAAGTGCAATATATAAGACAGCTAATGAGGTTATTCCAAAAATTAAATACAAGAAGAAAAAATCTTGGATGACTGAATCAATACTAGAATTTATGAATGAAAGACAAAAAAAGAAACATGCACAACAGTATAGAATACTCAGTAAAATTATAAAAAATGAATGCAAGAGGGCTAAAGACAAGTGGCTAAATGAAAAATGTAAAGAAATAGAGGAATTTTACAAGAAAAACAATAGTAAAGAAATGCATAAGTCAATCCAAGCTCTGAAAAATAAAAATAAAAATTTCAACTATAATCCTTGTATAAAAGATCAAAATGGAAAAATGCTACTAGAGACACAAAATATCATAAAAAGATGGAAAGAATATGGAATAGAACTGTTTGACTCTGATCGCACAGACGTACCAGATATACAAAATATGGATGGTGAACCAGTTACATATGAAGAAATAGAATACGCTGTAAGTCAAATGAAAACAGGTAAAACACCAGGCCCTGATCAGATCCCTATTGAATTGTTAAAGAAAGTAAATGAAACACTTAATGACCTGAAGGTTATTTTTAATAACATCTATGATACAGGATACATCCCTGATGATCTAAGAAAATCCATCTTTGTCACTATTCCCAAAATTCCAAGAACTTTTGAATGTTCAGAATATAGACTAATAAGTTTAACAAGCCATGTTACAAAATTACTACTGAGAATAATCCTAGAAAGAATAAAAGCACTTTGTCAGCAGAAATAGAAGACACTCGGTCAGGTTTTCAAAAAGACAAAGGTACAAGAGAAGGAATTTTCAATTTGAAAACATTATGTGAAAGAATCCTTGATAACCAGAAAAGCATATATCTTTGTTTTGTTGATTACACCAAAGCATTTGATTCAATAGATCACAAGAAATTAATACATGTCCTACAGAATAACGGGTTAAAAGGAAAAGATCTACGTATAATTACAAATATATACTGGAATCAAATGGCCTCAATAAGATATAAAAATGGATATTCTGACAACTTTGAAATCAAAAAAGGAGTAAGACAAGGATTTGTCTTAAGCACCCTTACTGTACAATATATATTGTGAGCAAGTTTTTAAAAATATTTCGGAACTGAAGGGTGTAAAAGTCGGAGGTAGGACTTCAACAACTTCAGGTATACAGATGATACAGTCCTTATAGCTGAATCTGAAGATGACCTTTAAAACTTAGTCACAGAAATTTACAACAGAAGCTTAGACATGGGATTAATTATTAACCTAAAGAAAACAAGTGCATGATTATATCAAAAGAACTAATAAATAAGAAACTAAACATAACTGGTAACAAAAAGAAAATTGAACAGGTTCAGTCTTTTATATATTTGGGAAAAATACAGAGGAAATTCCCTTAAAGAAATGAAAAGAAGAATAGAGAGAGCTTGAATTACCATAAATGTTCCAGAGCAGCAAGAGAAAGAAAAAAGTTCTGTGACATGGTTGCCAACCTCCTAGGGGATGACACATGAAGAAGGGAGAGTATTTGGTACATACCTCCAGACAAGTGTAAGAACAACTCAGGTGAGTCATTCTTCACAAGTGAGTTCTCCACCATGACTCATTTGACAGTTCCTGACTTCCAAAAACACAACGGTCATTCCCTCTTCACCTAACCTTGCCCTCTGTGACTTTTTTCTGTTCTCCAAGATGAAATTTTGGCTTAAAGCACATCATTTTAACATGATTGAGGAGATCCAAGCAGAATCACAGGTGGTGCTCAACACAGTCACACACTTGAGGACTTCCAGGGGTGCATGGAATCAGAAAAACCACTGAGATTGCTGTATACATGAAATAGTTCAAGGGAACTATTTCAAAGCAGACAATGGAAACCAGGAGTTAGGATAAGTAATTTTTTTATGGTCAGATCGAACTTTTGGGTAACACTTCATACTTGGACATAATCACTTTGTGTCCTTTATAGCTAGTCATTTGATTCTCACTATAAAGCAAGATGTATATGTGGCCATAAAAGCTGATGAAAACTGAACTGCATAAAATACCTTGCTAACTGGTATATGCATATATAGTTAGCCTATTATTGCATAAATTCTGAAATATATTTTTTCATGTAGTTCTGATACCACAAAGCATGATGTTATGTCACATTCATCTTAAAAAAATACACACACATACACCAAGGTTTAATTAGTGGATGTAGTAGAAATTGACTTAATTTTATTTTGAGTGTTGCTAACAGTAATACAAATTAGTTAATTGTTGAATTTAATTTTGAATACAAGTACAGTCTTTTTTTGGGGGGGGGGGGGAAAGTAAGAGCATTGTGTTAAAAAGGGAATAGATGCAAGTTTTTTAAACAGCCAACAAACATGGAATGTAGGAGAAGCAAACATGCTGTCTGTGGTAACCAACCATATTGTCATTCTTATATATATATATATATATATATATATATAAAAATCAGGTCCACACATGAAAGGCTGCAAGATCTATAGCACACTAGTGCCATGTGTGGGCAAAAGGAATAGAAGAAAGGAGGAGTCTGTTCACATTTTGCTTGAACATCTGAGGGTTGTAATTTTTGGGGAAGGCAGAGTGGGGGAGATCATTCCAAAGGACAAAAGTAGATGGAATAAAAGAGAAGTGAAGTTGACTCAGTGAGTTTTAAGATGGACTGTTAAAGGGTGTTACTTAGCAGGCTCTTGTTTTAATGATTTTGGAGGAAAGTGGAGAAATAATAGTGGCCAGTTCAGCATAGCACTGTCCATGAAAGTATCTGTAGAAGAGGCACAAAGCAGAAACTGAATGTCTGTGAGAGAGGGATCATTAATATGGGAGTAATCTTCCATGGCTCTGCAGATTTGGGCTTTTGTATACACATAGCAGTTGTGACTTGTGAAAGTACACCAAGTTTTTTTTGGCAGCCACAGAAGCTATAGTTGAAATATGGTTGTGCCAGGAAAGAAAAGAGGTGCAAGTCAGTCCAAGAAGAGAAATCTGATTGTGTTTGGATATCTCAGTCTTACTGAAGGTAAGGGGGCAGAGGGATGCGAACTCTTTCTTGCAAGAGATCAGACAGAACTGAGTTTTGGTGGCATTAAAGTTTACAAAGTTGTCCTTTCTTCACTGGGATATAGCTAGGAGTTCTGAATTCACGTCCCTGGTCATGGTAGATCTTGAGGATTCTAATACTTTAGCACTAACAGTTTGTCAAATTAAAAAGAGGAATGTAGTGTACTGTCATCAGCAAACGCTAAATAGGATTGGAAGTCTGTGAGAGCAGGTCGTTTATATACAAGAGGAAGAGAGTGGGTGGGGAAATCTGAGGAGAGTAAGCTGTCCACTATGACACGTAGTAAGCGACTAGTGAGAAAGTTGGTGATCCAGTTGCAGAGTGGGGAAGGCAGATCATAGGATGGCAGTTTGGTAAGTAGGCTTCTGTGCCCAATCAAATGCCTTTGAAATGAAATGTCGAGGGCAACCATGTGAGTTTTTCCAAATTTTTCCATAGCTTGGATTCATAGGTTCATAGGTGGATCATAGGAGATCTGAATTCAGATCTCCTATGATCTATGAAAGTTGGTGATCCAGTTGAAGAGTGGGGAAGGCAGTTTGGTGAGTAGGCCTCTGTGCCCAATCAAATGCCTTTGAAATGTCGAGGGCAACCATGTGAGTTTTTCCAAATTTTTCCATAGCTTGAGTTCATGGGTGGGTGGTGAAAGCAAGAAGATCAGTTGTAGATCACTGGTGGCTGAATTCATACTGCTGGAAGCTGATTAGTTGGTATGTCTCTAGATGGTCCAAAAGTTGGTTGTTGATGACCTCCATAATTTTTGAGAGCAATTGGGCAGTAGTTCATTGGTTGACTTTTATCACCTTTCTATGGAATGAATTAGATGTGGATCTGTTTTCATGTTGTTGTTGGGTAGAATGGCAGTTGAATAGGATAGATTGAAGAGGCGACAGGATAGGTGTTAGTTCTGGGGCACAGTATTTTAACACAGTAGGTGGGATACCATCAGGTCCAGATGCCTTGTTTGTGTTCAGATTTTTAAGGATTCTTTGGATTTCTTTTTGTCGGAAGACTATAGGATACATGAAGGGAGCCATTCTTTGTGGACTGGAGAGAACTTTGCCCAGGTCATCAACACAGGAATTGGAAGAGAAGAGTGATGCAAGTAAGTTGGCCTTGTCTTTTGGTAAGTTGACTACAGTACCATCTGGATATGAGAGTGGTGGAAACCTGGGTGGGCAGAGTTGCAGCCAATGGCCTTGGCAAGGGACCAGAAGGAGCAACTGCCATTTGGGCAAGAGGTGAGTTTGCAGCATTTGGCCCTTTCAAAGTCTGACTTAGGCTTGATGATGATTCTTTTACAACTGTTGTGGGCTGCAGTATAGGCAGAGAGGACAGCTGGAGTATTGGTCTTGTGCCAGTTGTGGTAAGCAGAGGTTTTTTTTTCTTTTAGAGTATTGGCACACTTCTTTGAGAACCAAGGCTTGGCACTATAAAGGCGCCAACTGGAAGGAATAGCTGTCACGGAGGTCCTCCCAGTTGGCACCATTATAGTGCCAAAAGGACACGAGACCGTGAACTGGTGGATGTAGGTTGTTCTGCAGCAAAAGAGGCTTGTGTGAGATTGTGGTCCGAGTTTCCAAGAGGAGAACTGACAATCATATACCTGGAAGGGGTGCTTGTTAGGAAGAGGTCAAGTGTGTTGGCAAATTGGAGAGGTTGTCTGGTATTCTGATGGGAAGATTGATGATCTGAGATAGGTCATTGCCAATGACAAACACCTCAGCATCCCTGCCTGCTTGATTGGTGAAACTGGAAAAGGTGAGCCAGTATGAATTGTGGACATTGAAGTCCTCAAAAAGGATGACATCACTATTGAGGTACCTAGACTACAGAAAGTCGAGCTTTAGAGAGAGAGAGAGAGAAAGTTAAAAAGGTCAGAGTGGTTGACAGAGTTTGGAGAGCGATAGAAGGAGCACATGAAAAGGACAGGTTTGTTTGGTAGAGAAATTTTGAGCCAGAGTAGATCAAATAGTGGGGATTCAAGGATTTACAGTCTCTGGCATGGTATGTCAGTTCTCAGTCATTCATTAGATACCAAAAAAAAAACTCATCTGAAGTAGTCGGTTTGGAGTTCAAATGCTATAACCTTAATTGTCCAAAATATATATTTTGATATCCTATAAAACAGAATTAAATTACATTTATTATAAACATGAGTGTATTTTACACTATACAGTAATGAAATGTTCATATTTGTATCACAAATCTACTTTAGGTTGGATATCTACCGAAAAATTCCAAAAGACCTCACTCAACCTACCATGACAGGGGCTATTATCTCAGTTTGTTGCTGCTGCTTTATTGCACTTCTCTTTCTTTCAGAGTTCCTTTCCTTCATTTCCACTGAGGTGTAAGTACTATTTTTTATAAATGTTGATTTTTAAATGTTTGATTTGTTCCCATTTTTGAATTGATCCATGAGATTATAGGAGTAGATAGTGATATCAGTTTTATATTCATATTATAAGAACATTTCAGTGATCACTTATTTAAAGATTGTGAACCTATAGTCTGTCTTTCATGTATCCTGTTGGACTGTTTTGTATGTTGTTATTAATACTACTGCTATCCACTTACTTAAAGATTGTAAACCTATAGTAAATTAGTATCATGGATGGACTAAGTTTTTTCTGTTTTTATTAATTTTATATATTTTTTTGTATATTTTAGTTAATTTTTATATAATATGGAGAGACTCTGCTCTAGAGACCAGACAGACTTTTTCAAGCCACTTCAGTCCTCTGATAAGTGGGATGATTGTCTCATGCTCATCAGTGAAATTCATTTCCCACCTAAATACAATTATAAACATCCATGCCCACAGTAGGATTCAAATCTGCAGCCTGTTAGTTGGTGAGTGAATACTAACTACTTGACCAACCAAGCTGACAAGTGTGATAATTACTGCTTATTCTGAAGGCATTTGGCAAAGATAGTGTCAAGTTTGTGGAGTGCTCTTTCTATGAGGATGGAGTGAAGGTTTGTTGGCTAAAAGTACGGACGCCATTGCAGAATTATTAATATCAGTAAGTTTGCTACCCATTAAAAATGATCTGACTGAAACCAGAATTGTAACACATGAACACATTTTGTCAAATCTCAGATTTTAGAAACTTCTATTCAGCAAGATTGTAGTTTTGGCTATATATGATTTCATTATTTTACTCCTTTCCCTGCAAATGACTGGTCAGATCAAAATAGAATGGCTCGTCATTTTGGTAAGGGCCCCAAATAAAAAATTTCAGTTAACTCTCCATCTAGTTTTGTGAATTAATTTGAATTAGATTATGAATTGTGAAGCACCCATTAGATTAAATTGAATTTAATGGGTGCTTACACATTTTGCAAAACACCCAGTAACTGAACCCTGTGTTGTCACATTATATTATATTGAAGAAAATGAACATACAAGCATATTCTTGAAAGTAATAATAATAAATAACAATAAAAAAAATTACACCTGAGTGCATCTTTGCATTGTACTTGGGTATAAACTTTTTTTTTTTTTGGTGATTTTAAATTGTACTGTGTTAAACTTGAAGAAAGGGAAACATTCACTAGTGAGATAGTGTTTTACTTTTCATAGTGTCTTTAATTAACCAGGTTTGACTTGTAGATTTTTTTTTCATTCATTAAAACTGAATGTTTCGCTGTCTGTATGGCTAATAGCATTTTCAAGAAGATATTTAACGCAAACAAATAACTCAAACATTGACCAGCAGTCATTATTTCTCTAAATTGAAAAATTGCTTAATATTGAATTAAGAAATACCTTCATAAACCATGTAAAGGAATTCATCAAACATATGAAGTGGATATAATGCTATTATGATTGAGGAGACTGTTCCAGAGAACAAATGTAGATAGAATGAAAAAGTAGAAGTTGGCTTGATGTTTGGAGGTGGAGAGTAAATTGATGTTCACCAGCAGCTGTTCTTGTTCTTATCATTTCAAAGAAAGTGAAGGAATGGTGGTGTCCATTTCAGTAGAACATTGACCATGAAAATGCCTATAGAAGCATAAGGCAGAAACTGAATGTGTGTGAGACAGACTTCTGATTTTCAGAGAAGAGTTATTACTTAATCAGATTGTCCTCTTATGAAAAAGCATCAAGCAGTGTCAAGTGAGGCTATGGTTGCACCACCCTAAATATGTGAGCAGTATTCCATGTTAGGGCAGATTTGGAATTTATAGAGAAAAGTGAAAAGCAATACCTTATGCTAAAAAGTAGACAGTGTTTTATGGTGCTGGCAAAAGTCATGGTTGAAATGTTTTTGTGTGAAGGAAAGGCTGGAAGTGCAGGTCAGTCCAAGAAGAGAAATCTGATCATGTTTAGATATTTGAAAGTTATTGAAAGTAAGGAGAAATAACATGAGCTCTTTCTTGCAGGAAATTATACACCATTACTTTGGTAGTGTTTTTGCATCCTCACCTCATTTAAGAATAGTGTGAAGATTCGGAATTTAAGGCATTAATTACAGAGGATCTCAAGGTTTCTAATAATTGGTTGCCACAAGGTTTGTCAAATGAAGAGGAAGAGCAGAGTGTGCTGTTATCATCATTGCTATGGATAGAAATTGAAGTCATTGAGAGTATGGTATTTATGCACAGGAGGAAGAAAGTGGGCAAAAGTACATAGCCTTGGGTTACTACTACTACTATATTTGTGGGGAAATATGAGGAGAGGAGACCATCTCATAGCAAGCAATTAGAGATGAAGCTGGTGGCCCATTTGCAAAAAATTTGAACACAGACCACAGGATGGTATGCACCATATGCATATCATCCTATGTGTGATGTGAATACAGTATTAACTGTAGTAGTAAAAAGTAAGTAATGTTTTTGAGTGCACTGATATACTGATTCCCTTTTCTTGTGTGCATATATATGCATGTGTGCTTTCTGGTAAACTGTTTTGCATTAGATAGATTGATAGATAAATACAATGTTTGAAATGTACAACAGAATTATGAAGGAATGCAAGTGTTAGTGGTAACTTCCACAATGCAGCAAAATGATTGTATTAGACTGAAAACCAAATTAGTCAACTATATGAATGCATTAAAGTCATTGTGTTGAGGCTTAAATGCTGTGAGGACATCATGTCGGAGGTTTAATGGAATACAGTACTTACAGTACTGGGAAAGGATTAAAACTATTTTTAATGCTTCCAATATTTTGTCTCAGTCACCAACACATCTTCAGGGATTACAAATGACTTTTGTAACAACACAACTCAAATATGATACAATACTAAGTGAAACACGTGGGTGACTCTAAAGTCCTATCTAGATGGTGTGCCTTCTGTAGGCATTTGTTAGGTGGTCTAGGATGTAAAGTGGGATCTCAGATAAATAACGTTTCTCAAATTTTTTATTTAAATAAATATGGTTGCCTAAAACTTCCCAAATTTTGGGAAATGTTAATTATCTGAGATCCCACTTTATGGCCACCTACAAATGCCCACAGAGGGCACACCACCTAGATAGGAGGTGTGCCCTCTGTGTTCTTAGTATTGTGTTGTATTTGAGTGTGTTGTTACAAAAGTTATTTGTAATCTCTGAAGATGTCTCAGTGACTGAGGCAAAATATTAGAAATTAAAATTAGTTTTAATCCTTTTACAGTGCTGTAAATATTCCATTAAACCTCCAACATGAATTGCATTAAAGGTGTTAGCTGCAAAGAACATTAATAACACCAGCAAATATGATACATCTTAAATTATTTGTGAATACAGTATTAACTGTAGGCAGAAAGATGTACCTACACATCTTTCTGTCTCACAAACATGCTCACAAATATAGTCTGAAACCATCCAACCATTTTGATAACAAACAAAAAATGGTGTCATGAAAAAACTAGTAAAATTCTTTGAAGTTGATGTAGGTCCTGAAATGCAGTAGTATTCTGTGGGATGGGAAATGTTAAAGCCTTAGAAGCATCATATAAAAATGTCATTAATGGTATGGATGTTTGGGATTGTTTGGGAGATGAATTTCATATCTTGTGGGAAACCACTGCTCTGATTACTTAAAATGATTGGAAAAAGAAGATCCATGTTTATTTTCTAGAGTAGGATTTCTGGACTATGTAAAAATAAATAAATAATAAAAATTTATTTAAAAAAATTCCTTACTCATCCATGGTGTTGATGTATTATAGGTTTACAACCTTTTGTGGATGGGAGACATTTAAAAAAAAAAAAAAAAGCCATGGAAAGTCCTGTTTCACCTACCTTGTCAAATTACTATTTAGAGTGCTATGAATCTCGGTTCTTGTCTCCATTTATCTTCATTTAGCCTTTTTCATTCTACTGTGTGAATGATATTTTCGCAAGTGGCCACATCCAGAAAATGCACTCATCCCCTTCTTAGAACAGATTAATTACCTGCATCCCAAAATCATGTTCATTATGGCAAAAGAAAAGGATGGGAGCTTAACCATTCTAGAAATCTTCTGGTAGTTTGATTAGTTCTATTGCAAACAGACCTTCATTTGTGGATATACTCAAGATAATTCAGCTCATCATCCAGCTCAATAACAGAGATATCATCAAGATCCTACCCAATAGAGCTCATTCTATCTATTCCTCCACTTCCTTCTTACAGCAAGTACTGTGCACTATTAAATTGATCATGCAATTAAGTGATTTGTCTTCCAGAGCATTCAACATATGGATTTCTACAACCCAGTCTCCTGTGACTCCATTATTGATTGTAGACTGCTTATCTCCACATTATTGGTGTCTCCAAACCAATCACTAGAATCCTGAAGAAATATAACAGCTCCTACGTTTTTTTCCTATCAGTAAAACCAGTGTACCTACCAACCACCAGCCTTCATTTCAGTCCACTACTTGGACAATATTTTTGCAATCTGGCTACATCCAGAAAACTTTCATGATTGCCTTTGTGTTTACCAAGTGTTTTGCAAATGCCATCTTTTGTATTCTTGATACACTGGCCATTCTCTAGAGAAGAGACTTCAAGAACACCAATACTATATCCATTAGTGTATTGCAGAAATCACAAGTTAGTTCTCACTCGGTACAGAATCAAGAAAGAACCTAAAATTCTTTGGTTATATGTACATATCCATAGAAGTCATTTCAAATATTAACATTTATTTAAAGAAAGCTATGATGCCATATTTCATCAACCTATTCTACATCAGAATGATTCTCTCTCTCTCTCTCTCTTTAGTAAAAATTTGGGAGATTCTAATTTTCAATAAATGTTTTTTGTCACTGTTGATGTCCTATCTAGTCTGATGCTATCTGTAGTTGGTTGCTTTTGCCTTGAATATGAAATTCATTGTTGTAAGATCTATGAATTTAACTATTGGTGATGATGATGGTATATGATATATAATATATCAGATAATGACATATCAGTGATGATGGACTGTTAGATTCATCCCAAAATATGTTGCATTTTGAGATAATTTCATATAGAAAGTTTTTTCCTCCAATTGGTTAGAAAGTAAGTTATACTTACCAGGAAATTCTTGTTTAATCCTTTATGCAAGTGTAAGCAAAGCTTGTGCATGAAGTAATTTCATGAAAATATTTTACTAGGCTACTTGTATATAGAGGCTGATGACTTCACATCAATTGCCTTAGTAACCAATAATGCAAAACACATTTCCTTCCTGAAGTTCATAATGCTATGCCTTAAGGGAGGGGTCACTACCCAGAGTGGTTTCAACCTTTATTAAAGTCTCATCAGTGGGAGCCAGACCCAGGAAGATACTGAGGTTAAATCAGTGCAGAAGTCATATGTTTTCTACATACAAGTAGTAAAATGGTGTATCCATATTTTTAAAATACTCTGAATCAGATATAGTTGTAGAAAGGAAAATTTATGCTACGTCATCAGCCCCTGTATACAAGTAGCCCAGTCATAAAAGGAATTCACATGCAAACTTTGTTTGATTACACTTGAACTAGGGGGGCTACTCCCCTATGGCGTTCAACCCCCCCATGTTCTGGACTGGTAGGCCAGTTCTCCTTGAATTCTGATGACTCAAAAGGGGGTTCTGGCGCCCCCTCCCGAATTCCCAACTGGTAGACCGATTCTCCTTGAATTTTGAAGATGCGAAAGGCGGTTCCTCCTTCCCCCTCCCTCTGAGTTCCGGACTGGTAGGCCAGTTCTTGAATTCTGATGACTTGAATTTCGAAGACTCGAAAAGGGGAAACCACCCCCTCCCCGAGTTCCAGTGTTAGGCTGGTTCTCCTTGAATTCTGAAGACTCGAAAGGGGAATTCTCCCCCCCCCCCCGACACATTTCATTGAAAAGCTAAGAAATATTGCAATATCAGGAACAGACATTCTTGCTAGCCTAGATGTAGTGTCTTTGTTTACCAATGTCCCAGTGAATGAAGTCATACCATCATAGACAATCTATTTCCTCAAGATATTGCTCAACTTTATAGACATTGCCTCAATTCAAATCACTTCAAATGGAATGGGAAGATATATAAACTATCAGGTCTTGCCAATGGGTAGTCCTCTATCTCTTCCATGTGTGGACTTATTTATGGAAAAGTTTGAAAAAAATATCTTGTCACATATGGATCCCAAACCATCAGTATGGTGGAGATACGATGATGACATTTTCATCATATGGAAACATAATGAAGCAGAACTATTTGATTTCTTAACTTCAGTTAACTCATTTCATCAAAAAATCAAGTTTACCTTAGAACTCGAAAGGGAAAGAAAATTACCGAATTAGATCTCATTTTCAAAATTTTAACAAACAATGGTTATCAGAAAAAATTGATTAAAAAGATTCTTTTCTCCAACCCCTCCCAATAGCAAACCCAGAAACTCATTAGTTCACAACTTATTACGGTCACCAAAGGACAAGATTGCTTTCTATAAACATCCTGGAGTTTACAATATTCCTTGCTCTTATGGTTTAAATTACATAGGTCAAACTTCTAGAAGTTTAGAGATAAGACAAAAAGAACAAATTGGGGACGTTAACAACGGAGAAGACAATTCCAGTTTAGCTCTCCATTTTTCTAATACCAATCACAACATCAGGGACGTTAACAACAAAGAAGACAATTCTGGTTTAGCTCTCCATTTTTCTCCAAGATAGCTCAAGCAGAAGTCGATTTTTAGAACAGATGTGCTTGAAATTAAAACCCTCTATCTTCCAGAACAGCAGAAAATACTGGGAAGAAGGAAAAGAAACAGTGTTGTCAATTGCAAAAGACGCTCTAGGTACCAAACCCAAAATAAACAGTGGATAACCCAAGAAATCATAGCTACAATAGAAGAGAAAAGAGAGGCCAAGATACTTGTAAACCAACAAAACAATGAAGAGAATAGAGAAAAATACAGAGCACTGAAAAATAAAGTTGATAATCTATGCAAAAAAGCCAAAGAAAAATGGTTAGAAGAAAAAGCTAAGAAATGCCAAGAAGCATACCAATCGAAACAACCTAAAAGTCTTCCATGACACTATAAGAGAAATTACAAAGGAATTCTCAGCAAAAGCAGTAACAACAATAAACAACAAGATGACTGAAACTGGGAATATTGAAGATATAAGAAAAATCTGGTCAAACGGTTTTAAGACTATCTTTCACGAAGGAAACAAAACTACAATGCCAACAATAGAAGAAAATAACGACCATCCAAAAATTTTACAAGAAGTTAGATACGCAATAAAACAGATGAAAAACAATAAAGCACCAGGCATTGATACTATCCCTACTGAACTGTGGTCATATGGAGGTAGCACATCAGTATAGAATATTTAACAACCTTATTCATTAAAATACTACAAACAGGAGCGATCCCAGATGACTGGAGAACTGGAAAGGTCATCCCAGTATACACGAAAGGAGACAAAAGAGACTGCAGAAATTATAGACCAATCAATTTACTCTTCCACACCTATAAAATATTCATAAGAATTATACAAAATAGATTAAAAAATAACTATGAAAAACTGATAGGTATAGAACAAGCTGGTTTCCGAGGAAACTATTCAACAATAGACCAGATTTTCACATTGCACCAATTAGTAGAGCTCAGCTGGGAAGAGCTATATTGTTGTTTTGTGGACTTTAAACAAGCTTTCGATAGCATCAACGGAGAAATCCTTCTTAAAGTTCTACTAGAATAGTAGAACTTTAAGTATTAGACAATATATAATATAGTTTCTGATAAAATATTACTCTAAGACAAATGTAATAATTAAAAAGGACATACTCATAACAGAACCCATAGAGATCCAAAAAGGAGTAATGCAAAGATTCCTGTTATCCCCATACCTATTCAACATATATCTAGACGAAGTTGTAAAGAAGGCAATAGACAATTAGCCTGGGATCAATGTCAATGGTTTAAAAAAAATAATATCAAATATGCGGATGATCTCGTCCTTATTGGAAGAACCCCAAATGAACTACAAAGGTTGATAAACAAGCTAAACGAAACCTGTAAAACATATGACATGACAATAAATATACAAAAGACAAAAGTGATGAAAATAGGGAGGAACAGAACTACCATTTCAGCCACCCTAAATGGAGAACAAATTGAACAAGTAGACAACTTCATATATCTTGGATCAAAACTAACAGAAACAATAGATGAACTCAAAACAATCAAACACAGAATAACGATAGGATGGACCACCATGGGAAAATTGGGAAACAAATGATATCTAAGCAAGCCAAAATCAAATTATATGAATCACTAATTATACCAACAGTCATCTATGGAGCAGAAGCATGGACAGTTAAGAAAAGAGAGAAGAAAAAACTGCTGGCATTTGAAATGAAATGCTTAAGAAAAGTAAATAGAACAAGTTGGATAGAAAAGAAAACAAACAGCACAGTCAGACAAGAATTATTGTATAAAAAGACAATAATAGAAAAAATTAGAAAACAACAACTGAGATGGTTTGGCCACACTGTATGCATGGATGCAGACAGACTTTCTAACTTCCTAATCAGTACTTTTCCAACTGAAAAACGAAGACCTGAAATCAATAAAGAACATCTCGTGATGCAGAACATGTAAGGAACTTTTTTGAACAGCAAGGAATGGAGAAGACTGGAAGATCCTGCTCAAGAGAAGATTCAACCCGCCTTAGATGGAAGAGAAGAAGAAGAAGAATCACAACATTGAATTGTAATATTTTATTGTTCCGTCTATGTAATATATTATGTTCTATCGTTTCCTTTCAGTTTATACTCTTTTTCTTACAATTCACTCGTGGCCCCTTTACATATACTACCTTAAGTGATTCAGTACTTCTCATACCTGAGAACCATGGTTATTTATATTAATTTCTGACTGCACCTCCATGTCCCAAGATTGGTACAAGAAATTATGAAAACTTCCGGCAGATTATGATTTAACCAAATTTCAAAATCTCAAAAAGTCTTAACAGTCGTGGCATCTCTCTCTAATATGATTCTAGTGATTACCCGCTTACAGGCTCTTTTTATTTCAGATCAATTGTTAGATCCTAAATGGAGAACTTTACAAGTAAATTCTTTATTCAGGATTTAACATGATAACTACTACTAATTAAGGAGATATCTGCACATCAGCTAATAATTAAAGTATTATTTTATGTTATAATGTGTGCCATATAGTGAGAGTTATTGTTAGGTTATTTGTAATTCCCAAGTAAGCTGTCTAGTACATTGCGAAATTCTGAGAAAAATTATAAGTAGTAATCCGGAATTATCGCGTATAATCTGTACGAGTCGAGCGTAGCAATGGAAGCTATACGGAAAATGACGTCAGAGCGGCTAACTAGAATAATGTGACCTGACAGATTAGGGAGAGTGTAGGATCACCCAAGGGCATGAACGATGGGGTTCGTGGGTGAAACCCACATTGAATAGAGGGTGCCTGAATAGGGCGAATAAAAGACGAAGCACGCCGTTTTAGGAGGCTTTTTGACCTTTTGATCTTCGGTTGTTGGTTCGAGTTTTAGGGAGAGTTGGTCGGAGGATTGGTGAGAGAGCGGTAGGCCGACTACGGTAATGACGGACGGCAGGTTCTTTTCTTGAGAATGCTTGAAGATTTTCAAGCAGAGCTGATTGCAATACGACGGCCTATGTGGAATTGAGCCTTAGCAGAATGTCCCATTGGAGAAAGTTTCCTGCGGAGCGGTAGACGGCACGCAACAGTCGGAAACGATTAGGAGAAAAAGCGTAGTACATTGCTAGGCTAGGTGCAAAGACGGCTGAAGAATAGGCAGTAAGGTAATCCAGACCTACATGAGATGGCGGCATGAAATCTGAAAAGATCCGGTAATGTAAGAGTTTTCGTTCTATGTTAAAATTCGTTTAGAAGGACAAGAAATTTGTGTGCATTGTAACTAAAGGACATTAGTAGAGAACTTTTTGTGAGAATTTGACTGAATTAATTAAGCCCTTGTAGAACAAAGAAGAGTTGTTAATAGGCAGTAATTTGTGAATGGCTAGGCTTGCTTAAAATGAAATTTAGAATTAAGATAATTATTGATAGAGTATTAATGAAAGTGTTCAATGCGTGTTCTGTGAACAACTTGTGAAAGGTATAATAAAATTAGTTTAATCCTTTTTCCAAGTGTGAGCAAACAAAGTTTGCGCCTGAAAGTATCTTCAGGACTGGGGTAAGGTGGTACAACACCAGGGCAACTCGTTGCTAAGGTGGAGCAAGCTACCAACAATCCCATCTCAGTATCTCCTATAATGCAAAACACATCTTGTGGATATGTCTAATGTTATGCATTAAGGGAGGAGCCACTACCCAGACTAGTTTCGGCCTTTATTGAGGTCTCTTCAGTGGGAGCCAGGCCCAAGTGGAGATACCAGGCAGAAGCATTAGCAGGTCATCTCTACCTATAGGAGTTGCCAAATGGTGTGCCACCCTTTTTTAATAAATTACTCTGGATTTAGAGAAAGATGTTGAAAGTTTATTTTTCACTTGGTTAGAGTATAATAAAATTAGTTTAATCCTTTTTCCAAGTGTGAGCAAACAAAGTTTGTGCCTGAAAGTATCTTCTGGACTGGGGTAAGGTGGTACAATGTGGTACAAACTTTGTTTGCTCACACTTGGAAAAAGGATTAAACTAATTTTATTATACTCTAACCAAGTGAAAAATAAACTTTCAACATCTTTCTCATTCTGGACATTTCATTCTCCCTCCCTTGTTCACCTTGGGCGGGACATCCATGCTTTTAGACTGGAACAGCTTTATGGCAGATCGGCCTCCGGATTCCTTCCATCAGATTCTCTCTGCATCTGGGCAGCAACTCCTCCTGGTTCACTCACTAGGTGACTATCTCTCTGGGTGTCGATTCCTATCACTCCCCCAATTCCTCACTTATCTCTCCCTCATATTCCATGCCTTGGGTTCATTTTTGGATCCCCCTTACAATATCACGTGATAGCTGGTTTCTCGAACCTTCGCCGCTATCTCCTTTCATGTTACTAACCCGATAGCGGATTCTGGAACTTTTGCTGCTATCCTCTTTTATGTTCTTAATCCCATTCAGTTGGCCTGCGGAACTCCTGTTTGATTTCACTCGTTCCTTTCTGCTCTGACCTTGAAGGCCACCTGCGACTGACTATGCAGACAGGAATCAAACGGCTTCCCGACTGCACCGTGTTGCTGTTGGCATTTTCAATTTTGCATGCTTTGTTTTTGAAAGGAGCAAACTAATTCCTGTTGGGTTGTACATATTCTATAAACAACACTAAGAGATAATACGATAAACATATTTACATGTTCTCTAGGTTTGACCTTCAGTAAAAGGTCGATGCGTTAAGTGAACGAAAATTTCTGTTGCATCGAACTTTTACAGAATGGGATAAAAGTACTATGATACACTTAGAAGAAGATTTTCATACCTGCAACATCAACAAAGAAGCTGCAGTAGTGATCCGTTGAAGAGGCAGCCTTAACAGAAACCAAGGGATGATCCTTGATGGCATATGGAAAACACTCATAAGGTCACTTAACACATCAGACTTCAACTTTGCAGCCAATTATGGAACGCACCTGTATAACAGTGACTGCTAACATACACGCCCCATGCGTTTGGTGTCATGTTTCATTTGAATTTTGATAATTTTTAACATTCGATTATGTTTTACCCTGATACTTTATCTTATTTCTGTTCTGTTTTAAGCTGTTTGTGTGTGCCCAGACAAATCCAACAATCAAGTCGGTGAAGCTAGTAGGCTACATCTCTGTATAAATCTCCAACCAATTAAAAACCCAGTTCTATATGTTTCTTTGTTAATATTCAGTGGTCGAAAATAACATTACCATCTCAACTATTTGTTCACTGCTGGATATGGAAAGACTCAATGAGAGCAAAATAGCTGCTTTTAAGTAGAAGCCAATATCTTGTTCTCTTGGTATTTGGCTCACTTTTTTTTTTGCATGTTTCTATGAAGTGTGATACATTTCACAGTGAAAAGTTTCTATGATCATTAATAGTTAACATTTTGAAAGAGTTTTGCTATCTAATTTTAAGGAAAAGGAACTTTGCCTGTTTTTTTTTTTTTATCTTTTATTTTATGCATGAATGCAAGTTTTTTCACTTAGCTTTCTAATCCATCTTTATATTCAGTTTTAATAATTACTTTACGAAAGTTGAAAACTTGGTAGCTGATGTTGGTACTGATACTTTAATAAAGTTGAAAGATAGATAGATTTCTTCCAGATTTGAAAAGTTTGGATTTTTCTTTGCTAAACTTCTTTCTTCAAAACCTATTATAAAATTTCAAGAATTTTGAATACACATTGTATGCGATCGCATACATCATATGTGATCTGTGTATTGTTGTGTAACATCTATATGTAGTTATTGGCATAACATATGTCTTGTATATTACACAAAAGAAGAGATTTCAAGATGCCATGAAGTATAAGATGCCATTGAGTGAATCAAATCAGAAGACTTCTTAAACATTATAACAAAAAAAGGTTGTCTTTTAACTATTGCTTGGAAGTGGACAGCCTGTCTGTATCCTGATGTTCAGAGAATATGTATGTGACAACCTCTGTCTTTTATGTTCTACATTGTTGATGTGCTCTTTCTTACAGATTTTGAAAATTTCCCCATTTGACTGATGTAAAGTTTGCCACAACAACTTGAGATCCTATAAATTCTCCCCCCCCCCCACAGTTCTTGACAAATTTTTTTAAAATGATCATAATGGCTCAATGTAAGTTATTCCTGATACTTTGGTTGGACAGACTTTGCTAAAATATATTTAGAATCCTCACATAAATTTGAAAAGCTATAACACTTGTTTCAATCAGACTATGTTCAGGAGCACAAAGTGACAAGATATGTCAAAAATATATGTTGCAATAGCTGTTTTCTCTGGATGAAATTTAATGGTACCAAAATAAATTTAATAAAATCTCAAATTTATTAAGTTCATTTTGGTTTCGTTCAGGTCATTTTTATTGACAGAATGTCGGAAAATGATTTGAACTGGTAACCAATATTCAATACTAGTGTGAATCTGTTTTTTGGCAGATTAATATTTAATTAATGGCAGTAATAGATGTGACAAGGGCTGATGTGTAAGCAGAGCTAGCTGAAGTGTATAGGATATTACAGAACTTTGATGTGAATAAATATAATTATGGAATATCAGCTCACATATTATGAGAATGTGCTAGGGAAATAGTAGTGCGTTTGTGTTTGATTAACTTTGTGTCTGAAGATAAGGATATATTCTAGATGGAGTAATTAGTTTAAAAGATTGCTAAATGAAACAAGAGTTGGCAACACTGTAATAGAAAACACCCATCAGGAATGCACTTAGGCATATATATATATATATGCATACTTGAATTAGAAAAAAACCATTAAAAAAACCCTGAAATGTGGAAAGGCAGCTGGAATAGATGATATTTAACCAGAAATGCTTAAAAATGGAGGCATATGAGAGGGGGTCTGGAAAGTTCTGATAAACACCTAGAACAAAAATGATATTAAATATCATTTTTGTTCTAGATGTTTATCAGATTTTCCAGCCCCCCCCCCCCCCCCATTGTAAAAGTTTTACAGAGCTACACTGCATAATTCAGAAAGCCTAGTTAGAGGGTTGAATTCCAGTATCTCTCTCTCTCTCTCTCATAGTACCCATCTACAAAAAGGGAAATAAAACTGAATGTGAGAATTGTAGAGGAATTTCCCTACTGATTGTTCCTTATAAGATTTATGCAAGTATTCTTGAGAAAAAGCTAAGAAAAATTGTGGAAGGGAAGCTTGGTGAAGTTTTTCTCTTGGACGGTGCCAAGAGAAAAACTGTTGAAAACTATTTATATGGAACATTATAATAAGTAATACTTGGTTTGTATTTTAGTTGTAAGCAAGCAGTTAGAATTGTAGATATGGAATATATAGATATGTGTGTTTCTGTTGAATTCACAATGCTTTTCTATTAGAATTTTTAATGTAAAAGCTGGATCAATTCATGATCATCTTTTTGGAAAGGTTGTTTGATGTTAAGTCAAGTTAAGGTGTTGCATACCTTAACATCGAACAATTGTTTGATGTTAAGGTGTGCAACAAGGGTACACATTATCGCCACTGCTATTCATCATTTATATAGACTACATTATAAAGGAAAGTGGTATTAAAACTGATAAAAATTGGGGATGTTAATCTCAGCTGTTTACTTTATGCAGATGATGTTATACTTCTAAATAAATCCAGCACAAGAGTCTGCAGGATTCCTTGGCTAAATTGAATAATTGCTGTTATAAATTTTGTATGAAAACTAGGAATAGAAAAATAAATTTAGACATTGAACATAGGCAGGAATGCTGCAAACATCAACTGCATCCTGAATGGAGAATCTATAGAACAAGTAAAACATTTGAGGTATTTAGTAATAATTTTTTAACAATTTAGTAACAATTTTTAGTGACAATGGCAAATTAAATATGGAAAGACAACAGAATTAGCAAAGCTGGTATAGGTAGGAAATGAAATGAATAAATTTATGTGGAATGAGAGATATTAGTCAAAGCACAAAATTTGTTGTATACAAGACAGTGTTCAAACCAATTTTAACTTAAGGAGCTTAGAGCTGGGTTAGAAATAAAACAGTTGATCAAAGACTAGAGACCGCTGATATGAGAGTTCTGAAAAAGATTAGAGGAGTGAACAGATGGCATCAATGGTGGTATCGTATTAAAAATGAGGATATTAGGAAAGAACTTGACATTGTTAGCATTCAGGAATGTGTTAACAGAGCTAATCTGATGTAGTATGGGCATTTAAACAGAATGGAGGTGGAAAGGTTTGCAGAACAAGTGTTCTTTTTCCAGGATGGCAAGAAAAACACCCAGAGGAAAACTGTGATCTAGGTGGATTGATACAATAAAAAGCACCTTAAAAGATATGAATATGAGATATGATATCCTAGTCTTGACAGATAAGAAATTAATGTGGAAAAAATTGTCTATAGGAAGTCAGTAATAATGTAACGTTTTCATGTAATACTATTATGATACCTGGCACCCCCCCCCCCCCCTCTGAGGGTACATTCAGGAATTTTATGATGATGAACTTTTTTATTGATTCTTACAGCTGCTTGGTTATTGTGATGCATGTTAGTTATTGCTGCAAGTAACTGAATGGAATATTTAAGTGACTGATTGAGTAAGATCCACAGTTTTGTCAAAGACTTTCTGTTAATCTACAAATACTGTGTGTTTCTGTTGAATTCACAATACTTTTCTATTAGAATTTTTAATGTAAAAGCTGGATCAGTTCATGATAATCTTTTTGGAAACCATTTTCTCTTCACTAGACTTATTCATAGTTTTCACAGTTGCACTTATTGTGTTTTTCTATGTTGGAATGATAATAGTCTTATTCTAACTTTCTGGTATTTTTCATTGCTGCCAAATATTGTTAAATTTTAAAAGTCTTCATTTAATTCAGGTATGGAGATTACGTTTCTAATGTAAATAGATTTATTAGGCAGTATAACCTAAAAACTATGAAAAATCAACAGAGAAATGGAAAATCGTGAGAAGATAAAATTTGAATAGAACTTATCAGATATGCAGGAAATAAATCTTACTAATGGTTTCTTGTTTTTTACTTTAATAATCAAAATATATAGCACTGGAAGAATGCCCAATGACTGGAAAAATGTGTGCAACTATGATTTGCATTATTAAAAAACAGGAAGTAAGAATAATTGGGACAACCTAGAAAGGAATAAGTTTATGAGACATAAGTTATAAGACATATACCAAAATACTGAAGAACAGAATCAGTGCTATACTAGAAAAAAACATAAAGAACAAAAAAACAGTTTTAGAAAATGAAGATCCTGCATGATGCTATATTCAGCCTCAAACTACTGCTGTGTAGCCCTTTGGAAATGGCATTTGCATTCATAGCTCTAGTTGCTGACTAGAGGAACTTTTTCTGACCCTTTCTTCAACTGGTTCCCGAGTTAGTTGATCTCTGGCACAGGCAAGCAGGTTTTATCTTTTGGAAACTTGGGTCTTTAATTTATATAAACTCGAGAAATTCAACTGTAGAGCCCATGCTATTTCAGACAATAAATATATTGTGTGAGGGTTATGGCCCATGAGATGGCAGCACTTGTCATCCATCTCTTCACCAGATACCATTTATTATTAATGAAAATCTTGGGCCAGCTATCTCTGATTGGCTACATGTGGAAACTGAACCCCCCCCCCTCACTCTCCAAAAATTAGATAAGGCTAAAACAGCCTCATCTACTCCCTATAGGGGAATAAAAGTGGAAGTAGAACTACTAATTGAGAAAAAAAGAGAAACCAATTCAGAAATGCATCTAGCATTCATAGATTATTAAAAATCTTTTGGCAAGATAGATATAAATTCTTTCATATGGTAAAAAATGCTTGCCTCCAAATTTATTAAAATTATTGTACAATCTGTATGACAAAACAGTAATATTCATAAAAAGAGGTGAGAATAGAACTAAAACATATGAAGTAACAGGAGGTCTTAGACAGGAATGCCCCTTTCTCCAGTATTATTTGGAATATATATATATAAATGAAATAATCACAGAATGGAGATTAACCAATAAAGAAGGAATTCAAATAGAAAATAATTTCATCTTAGATACCCCACTCTTTGCAGATGACCAAGTAATATTTGGAACAACTGAGGACAATCCACAAAAATCTGTATATAAACTGAATTTACTAATAAAACAATATATGTCAATCTTTCAAAACAAAATTAAAACTATAGCATTCAAAGGAAAAATGTCTTCTGAACTAAAATAGTAGTTCATACATAATTGAGCAAGTAAACAGTTTTAATGATTTGGCTACAAATTAAGCTACACTGAAGATTTAGACATTTCTAACAAAATTAACAAACTCTCCAAAGTAAATGGAATAATAAGCAAAACATTAAGGTCAGTTAAGGTCAGCAATATTACAAAAAAAAAGCAGACCAAGAATGTATAATATTTCATCAAAACCAACATTATTGTATGGCAGTGAAGCATGGACAGTAAGAGAAAGAGATAAGAAAATAATTATTGTGGCAAAAATGAAATATATCAGAAGAACAGAAAATTATACAAGACTATATAAAAGACAGTTCTTTCAGTATGAAGACATACTGAAAGAACTAAACCAAACACCCATACCATAGAAAAATACAGAATCAAATGTAGTTCTTATAACATCTGTTGTTTGTAATTAATTTTTTCCTAGCCTTTTTATACAAGTCTTGTATCCATGATGATTTAAGTCTGGTGACTTATGAAACTTGTCAGGCTCTTCTTCTGCTTGTCACGAATCTAGACCACCTGGTCTAGTGACAGGCAGAAGAAGCCACTGTATTAAATAATGGGCAAGTGTTTGAACAGTGCTAATTGTTGCTGTCATGTTCTGTGGCATAAAGCTTGTCATATCCCAGTTTCACAGTTGTTAGATTTTTGATGAATGCATACCAAACTTGGTGTATGATTAAACCTTGGTTTTTGTTACATTATGTGGGGATATGGAACATTTCTGATGCCTGTTTAAAGTTTGTTATGAAAGAGTTATGATCAATATATAGCATTTCTGTTTTTGCCAAACTACTTGGTGGCTTGTATTTGTTGTGTGCAAGTCTAATCCTGAAATGTGTTGTCTTTTTTTTCTCATTGTTCTTTATGTCTTCATACATGCATATCTTTCCACTCTCTCCCATTTGGTCTACATAACAAATACCACAAAAACAATGAATTTTGTAGATTCCTAGTTTCTTTATGGGAATATATGGGAGTTTTGGTGGATGTAAGACCCTTGAAATCTTACACATAGGGGAAAAGCCACTTTGCAGTGGGGAAATGCTCAATATCCCCACACAAGGTTGTATCCTCTACACCTCAAGTAAGAGTTGAAATCCAGTTGTTGATATTTTTGGGAAGGATAAGTATGAAATATTTCGGATATGAAATTCTTGCAGGATAATTTGAATTGATTAATGCTATGGGCAAATAATAGTAAGTTCAGTAATGCCATATACAAAAAGTTATTTTTTGGATTGATATTATGGAAACTTGAATATTATATTGATTGAAATTTAATTCAAGTAGTTGATGGGGCTAGAGACCTTGGAGTGATAATGAACAGAGTTGAAGTTCAGGGAAGACAACTGAAGTGATTGAGGTTATCTTGAATAAAGCTACTTTTTTCTGGCTCCCACTCACAAAAGGTTGTGAACCTATGGTACATTAGTATCATGAATGGGCTAATGATTTTTCTATTTTTATTATCAGTTATGTTTTCTTTATATATTATATATTTTTACATACTCCAGAAACCCTGCTCTACAGACCAAACATGCAACTTTTTCAAGTTACTTTAAGCTTCCAGTAAGCAAGGCAGTGATTTTATACCAGGTGATGAAATGCATCTCATACCAATTGCTTTGCTCAGATATGATTGACTGAGTTCAGTGGGAATTAAGAGATAGTAGAGAAGGTTCAGAGCAGTAACTGAGATAATACAAAGGTTGGTATGAAAGTAGTGCCTTCTATTTATTTATTTTTTTTTTTATTCTCCCTTTTTGATTTTAACTTGGCTGGTTGGCTGAGTGGTTAGTGTATCCACTCTCCAGCCAAAAGGCTTTCAGTTCGAATCCTGCCATGGGCATGGATGTTTGTGAAAATAATAGTGGTGGTGGGGATTAGATGGCGTTGGTATAGATGATGTAGTTTGCTGTAGTTGGTAGATTGAGTGGTGGAGACAGAGAGTTCTAGAGTAGGTGCCCTCCCTCGATGAGTCTTTGGGCTCCCTGGAGGTGTCAGGTAATAATAATAATAATATCATTTAATGGACAGTAGTAGTCTTTAGTTCCACCATAGTGGACATTACAATTAGTCTTATTAGTTTAGCACATGAGTGGAGTTCAAAATGACAGCTGTTATAGATGAACCACAAGAAAGAACATAAGTTACCTTCATAACTCTGCTACTAGTATATTCTTTCTTGTGGTTTTATCAGTTGCTTTAATATCATTTTTGTTCTAGGTGTTTATCTTTTCAGATACTCCTCCCTCCTCCATAACACTTTGCAGAAACATAAGTTGCTATAGCCAAGCACATAGTGGAAAGAATTCAAAAATTGTAATTAAAAAAGCAAAAACTTTTTTTAATTACGGTTTTACTCAAGTCTTATAAGTACCCTTTGGGATAAGAAGTAGCAATGGGCTAGATCCAGGTGGCTTAGAATGGCATTTCCGAAAATTTTGGTAAATGAATGATAAAAGCATCTCCTATCCGAAGACATTCATAATCATCTGTGTTATTACTATTATCAACACCTGACCTCCATGGAGTCCGAGACTCATTGTGGGAGGTACTCACTATTGCATACAATTCTCATCCAAATGTGTCTTAAACTAATTTAATGTGTCCACATCCACAACACACTCAGGTAATACATTCCACTCACCAACCACCCTCCTTGCAAAGCACCTGCTTCTCACTCCTTTGCTCCCACCCTCCTTATACAGTTTCCAGCAATGGCCTCTTGTTCCACTCCCCCTCTCCAATTCTATGAAAAATCTCTTCCATGTTATAGTGGGATTCAAACCTATACTTGTGTGAAAACAGTGATGTTATTCACTTGACCAACCAGATTGGCTTTTAGTTTCGATTTTGCTTTGTTTCAGTTCATCATGAGATTAAATTATGTATTTGTAATTAGAGAACTGTATCTGTCAAAGAATTAGCTAGTAATCTAAATTTTCAAAGTTCTCCAGTTTCAGCATTAAAGTAACTTGGTAAAGAACGTGTTTATAAACACGTTCTTTTAGAATATTGGCTGAATAAAAAGTATCGAATCAGCATTATCATGAATGATTTCATGCATAAATTAGGCCTTCATAATCACCCTTCATAACCCCCTGATTATGAAGGGTGACACATATACGATACAATCTAGCATCTAGAATTTTTTTCTAGGCATGATTGGGAACTTTTTTCAAATTATTTAGCTTGTTGAAACAGTACGAAGTAGGTTCCTATAGTTTCCAGCCTGACATACAAAATTTGTGCCAATTTTAACACGACATGTGTGACAAATAGCACCATTTATGGCGAGCTTAGTTTACCAGTTTCAACTCTCTGCCTGTGTTATTCAGTTGGAGTTGCTCGTTTGACTGACACGTGGCATGCTAAATGGCTGTAATGTTAAAAATTGAGTACCGTGCTGTGATAAAATTTTTCACCAAAGAAGGGCTTTCTCCAAGTGCTATCAAACAGTGATTGGATGGTGTTTATGGGGAAGCGTCTCCTTCATATTCTGCTGTGAAGGAATGGGCTAAACAGTTTTGCCTATAGAAAGGGAGAGAGCATTGCAGATGATCCAGATGATGTGCAGCCTGTGGAAGTGATGACTGAGGAAAATGTCTCTCTTGTTAAGGAGGAACTGCTCAGTGACAAACAGCTGAAGCTCAAAGACATCTCAGCAAGGTTGGGGCTTTCTATAACAACTGTCTTTTGCATCATTCATGGAAAGTTTCACATGACCAGGGCTGGCGCTACCATTTAGGCAAACTAGGCAACTGCCTAGGGCGCAAGCCTTGAAGGGGCACAAAACTTCAAGCTATGCTTTATTCATACTTTACTAAAATATCAAAATTAAATAGTGATATATGACACATCACACTATTTTACTATTTAATTCTTGGTTCTTTATTGTTCCTTACTTAAATGATTTGAACTTACCGCTATTTAAAATTCAGTTAAGATAAATATTTTAAAATGTTAACATTTTAAAATATTAAATTTTATAACTTTTTTTTGTAAATGAATTATAACAGAGAATTTTCAAATTAATTAAAAAAGAAAAAAAAAATGCCCTATTAATTTAACCTGAAAGACAATTTTATTTTGTTTAATGTCAATTAGAAACATTTTAGTTTATGAAATAAGGGACACACTTGTAAACTTTGCCTAGGGCGCAAAATAACCTGACACCGACAGTGCACATGACAAAGGTGGGTGCCCCAACTTTTCTCTTCAATTCAGGAGCATCATATGACCTGTTCCTGCAAGTTTTTAAAGCTTTGATGAGGGAATCAGAGAAAAGTGCTGGAATCTATTGTCACCAGGGATTAAACCATGGTCCTTTATTATGATCTTCTTTCCAAAAGGCCATGGAGTGGTGCAAACCAAGCAAAGTACTGCTGAGAAAAGCCAAGGTAACTCAGTCCACCAAGAAGATGGTAACAATGTTTTGGGATTGCCAGAGAATTCTCTTGATTGACTTCAAGGAAAGGAATACCGCTGTGAATGCAGATTATTATGCTTCACTCCTGCACAAACTGCATGATGCCATAAAGGAGAAGAGATGAGGCATGCTGAGTCATGGTGTTCGACAATGCTGCAGTCCATATGGCTATTGTTGTGAAAGCTGCAGTGAAGGCCTCTGACTTCCAGAACACCCACCCAGCCTACAGCCCAGACTAGCACTCAGTAACTACTACCTCTTCTCAAAACTGAAGAATGACCTTCGAGGAAGAAAATTTGCAGTTTTAGGCCATTTTGCAGACTAAAGTACAGACTGTTTTTTCAAGGGCATAGAAATGTTAATTCAAAGATGTGAAAAGTCTGTTGAAGCAAAGGGAGATTATGTTGAAAAGTGACACAGTTGTTTTCTTTCTGTCACCTCTAAAAATTAGTCAGGCCGGAAACTTATGGAACTACCCTTGTACTTTAGTTCTTTGGAGATAAAAGGAAGTACAAATATGCTTATGTTTATATGAGAACTTAATATTGCAAAAATTACTTTGGGAGGTGGATGAGATTCAAGATCTTGGGGAGTGACGCGTGACAGTAGTCTGGAGGGCACAAGTAGGGATACGGAAGTTGTTGTGCCATTATATAGAAAATTAGGTAGACCAAATATAGATGGTCTGACCAGTGTGCTAATATTTGGTTACCTGGTTTCTATTGGGATTAGAAAGTATACTAGAGAGGTTCCAGAGATGAATGATTAAGGCAATATCATAAGTTGGTTATGATTGGGTGTATTTCAGGGAATCAAAATTGCTGACTTCATTTGGAGAGAAGTGATATGATATAGATGTTAGTGAGAGGATTTTACTAGATTAATACAGAGGACTTTATAAAAAGAAAAGAGCAGAAGGTGAGAGGGACAAAGAACAAGAGGCATCTGTGGTAGTTAGGTAAAGATGTGGGAAAGAAATAGAGTGAGGATGACTTTCTTTCTTTTTTTTTCTTTTCTTCCCCCCCCCCCCCATGGAGAGTGGTGGATGAGTTAACTGCATTGCCATAATGTGTTGCATGCTGAGAATGTGAATGAGTTCAAGGTTCAGTATGATAGATATGTGGCGCTTATTAAGTGAAACCTTCAACAGTGAATCTGACTTCATGGTGGTTTGTTGTAATAATAATAATAATAAACTGTTTTAGTATAAGTGAACGTGATATAAAACTTAATTGATAACATTACTGTATTTAACAAATTGAAGCAGTTTTTTAAATTTTATTCTTTTTATATAAGAAAACAGTAAAAAGAATAATTAAAATTATAAGGAAACAGATTACATGATTTAACAATGGAAAATTAAAAGTTAACTTTATCTTTCCTTCTGTGGTTTTCTCTTTGTCTAGGACAAGTGAACTGTTTGTAGATAATCCTGCAGATGACGATCGCATTTCAGTACGTCTTAATATCTCACTTCCTCGATTGTCTTGTAAAGGTACTGATCCACATATATTGTGTTAACTTCATGTTATTTCTTCTTGTCTTTTAGATTATAGCTTGATGAAAAAAAATGCTGGAAATGTTTTTTACATAATCCAGAAAATGCATTCTAGAGACCAAACATAGAACTTTAAGTTACTACAGACCACTGGTAAGCAGGACAGTGGCCTTATCCAGGATAACAAAATTAATTTTCTATCTAAAGACATTCACAAACGTTCATTTATTCATGGTGGGATTCAAATTTATAGCCTGTTGGTTGGAGAGGTGGTATGTTATCCCCAACCTGGTTGATGAATGGCATTATCAAAATTCCAGCTTAAACCTTATTATTCAAAGCAATGTCTTGCCTTAATTAATTTATATTTTCATCTCCAATCATCTATTCTGAAAACAAATCTGAAAATCAAATTCGGCAATTATTACCATATCTAGATGGAAAGTTTTTTTTTTTTTTTTTTTTTTTTTTTTTTTTGGAATGGCAATTCAACACCTGTGATATCACAAAATTTATATGTTGGACAAGTAATTAGGAGAAGCAATGAATCTGTTAATGTTTTTCTCGAAGAACTGGAGGTTGTATTCATTGTAGAAAACAGTACAGAGAAACTGTTCCAAAGAATAATACAGAAACAGAGCATGTCTGAGAAAGTGATTAGGTGGAGTTTTTGATAGTGGTCGTCTGTTAAGTAGATAGCTCTCTTCTGGTAATTTTAAAGAGGTTTTTGGTGCACCATCCCAAATGTGAAAACAGTATTCTAAGCTCAGGTAGATTTGGGATTTATAAAGTGTTAAGAGTTGTGCAGGTAAGAAGTAATTTCAATTAAGTGTTTTGAAGGATAACAAGGCTAATGGATGTGATGTGTTTGTATAAGATAGGCTAGACATGAGTGTCAGTGCAAGAAGAGAAATTTGATCTTGACTTGAGATTGGTATATCAAAAGTAAGGAGCATTGAAGTAAAATATTTCTTCTAAGAAATAAGATAGGATTGTTTTGGAAGCATTGAAATCAGTAGATTACATTGTTATAGAAGATGCTTAAGGGTCAAAGCTGTATAACTGAGAGGAGATCATCACGTAGCCTTTAAAGGAATGCGGAGAACTGACCAGGGCGTCTGACCTAATGTCTAATCCTCACCTTGTTGGGTATCTACCTGGATACTGAACGAACGAGGATGGTCTGACAATTTGGGATTTAGCCAACCAAATTGTATTCCTATGGCTTAAACCAGTATACAAAATGATGGTACAACATGACAAAATTTCATGCCGGCTGGGGCATCGCCCGGTTAAACAAGGCCCACATTGTTTTCACCAGGGTGAACAGCGAAAAGTCAGCTACTGGAACAAATCTGAAAACACACCCTAACTCAACATCACCAGAGTTAAAGATCGGTACTATCAACATAAGAAGCCTGAATGAAGCTAGCTGAGGAATTGGATAAGTACCAGATAGACATAATAGGGGTGACTGAAACAAAAAAAGACAAAAACCGGTGAGATCTTTCTGAGCAATAAATACAAAATGTTATATTCAGGAAATGACAATCAAGGAAAAGAAGGAGTACCCATAGTATTCAACACAAAGTATGAGGCTAATCTTCTTGAATGGCAGGCAGTCTCAAGTAGAGTGATGTAGGCAAATATCAGAATGGGGAATTGGACAATGAGACTTATTTGTGCCTATGGTCTCACAGAAGGTTCTACTAAGGCAGAAGTGGAGGAATTTTTTTATGCTTTAGAGAAAGCAACTGACAGAATGAAAAATGAAAAGTTGGTCCCTGTTGGGGATCTAAATAGCAGAGTAGGAAATGATTGTCAGACATACAAAAATATTTTGGGAAAATTTCGAGAAAAGAGCAAAGCTAATAATAATGGCAAATACCTGGTATTTGCCATTATTTTGTTTCTAATCATGGACTGGTTATTACTAACACCATGTTTCAACATAAAAATGCACAAATTCACATGGAGAGAAGAGACAAGGAATAAGAAAAGTCTCATTGACTATGTTATTGTTGATAATGATGTTTTCTCTCTGGTTCAGGACACTAGAGTGTACAGAGGATTTGAAATTGGAAGTGATCACTGTTTAGTCTTGAGCAGGATAAAATTGAATTTCATATTGAAAAGAATAACATATAAGAAAGTTTTAAAGCGAATAAAAGTTGAGCAGCTCTCAGATGTGAACTGTAGACTAAAATACACAAAGATTATTGAAGAAAAAATGAAAGAGTTTGAGAACAGGAACCAAACTTTGGAGATTCAGTGGCAAGCCTTGAAGAAAACTCTGATCGAGTCAGCCAGAGGCATTTGGTGAGGTTGTCTGCAAGGATAGAAAAATCAGAACTCCATGGTGGACACAGGAAAGGAAGTTAAAGAGGAAGTGAAGGAAAAGAAAAAAGCATATCAAAAGTTCCTGGCAAATAAGTCAGCTTGTGCTCTTAGAGAATACAGAGACAAATGTAAGAAAGCGAAACACTGTAAAACTAGCTAAACAAAAGTCATGGGAGGACTTTGACAAGAACATGGAAAATAAATATCAAGAAGGTGGTAAGATGTTCTGGAGGTTGTTGAAGAAGCTTAGAAATGGAGGAAAGAGTACTGTAAAAGGAGTTAGAGATGATGAAGGTGACATGAAAACGGGAGAAAAGATATTCTTGAAGTATGGAGTAATTACTTCGAAAAATTGCTAAATGAAACAAGCAATGATAGCACAGTGATAAAAAAACACTCAACAGGCATACAGTCAGGAATACATATCCATATTTGAAGTAGAAAAAAGTCATCAAAGGCTTGAAATGTGGAAGGCAGCAGGAGGTAGATGATATTCGACCAGAAATGCTGAAGTATGGTGGTATAAAAGTTTTACAGTGGCTGCACTGCATAGTTCAGAAAGCCTGGACACAGGAACGAATTCCTGATGATTGGAGTAGAGCTTTAATAGTACCCATATATAAAAAGGGAAATAAAACTGAATATGAGAATTACAGAGGTATTTCCCTACTGAGTGTTCCTGGCAAGATCTATGCAAGTATACTTGAGAAACAGTTGAGAAGAATTGTGGAAGAAAAGCTTGGTGAAGAACAAGCTGGATTCAAGCCAAATAGAAGCTGTCAGGATAAGATCTTCACTTTACGACAAATAGTTGAGAAAGCATGGGAATATAACAAAGGTCTGTATTTAGGTTTTGTCTATCTGGAAAAGGCATATGACAAGGTGCCAAGAGAGAAGCTATTCAATACGCTACAGTTATATGGTGTCGATGGGGCATTATTCAAGCGATAGTTAGTCTTTATTTGAGTTGTAAGTCAGCAGTTAGATTTGAAGGAAGTACAGGAAGATGATTTAATGTTAAATCTGGTGTGAGTACATTATCCGCTCTGTTATTCATTATTTATCATCATCATCAAATTCCTGCTATGTACCCTCAAGGGGTGTACAGGATATGACAGTACTACATGAAAAAATTACATCATTACTAACTTCCTATCTACAATTTTCCTCCAAATCAGTCTGTTACTTGTCAAGACTCCAACATTATCAGATCTTATATTTCTATCGTCTAAGGCACTTTGTACCGTATCAATCCACCTATATCTTGGTCTTCCTCTGGGTCGTTTTCCTGCCAACCTGGAAGAGAACACTTGTTTTGCTAATCTTTCCTCTCCCATTCTATTTAAGTGACCATACCATCTGAGATTAGCTCTGCTAACGCATTCCTGGATGCTGACAATGTCAAGTTCTTTCCTAATATCCTCATTTTTAATATGATATTGCCATTGATGCCATCTGTTCACGCCTCTAATCTTTCTCAGGACTCTCATATCTGCGGTCTCTAGTCTTTGGTCAAGTGTTTTACTTCTGACCCAGCTCTCAGATCCATAAGTTAAAATTGGTTTGAACACAGTCTTGTATACAGCTAATTTAGTGTTCCGACTAATTTCTTTCTTATTCCATATGAATTTATTCAATTGACTTCCCATGATACCAGCTTTGCTGATTCTGTTGTCTATTTCTATATTTAGTTTACCATCTTCAGTAAAAATCGTGCCTAAGTAGCTGAAATGTTTTACTTGTTCCACAGGTTCTCCATTCACAACACAGTTGACATTTTCAATGATTCTGCCTATTTTCATTGTCTTTGTCTTTTTATTGCTGACCTTCATACCATATCTATTACAACAGCTATTCAATTTAGTCAGAGAATCTTGCAGACTTGTAGCGGATTTATTTAGAAGTATAACATCATCCGCATAAAGCAAAGAGCTGACATTAACATCTCCAATTTTGATATCAGGTTTAATACCACATTCCTTCATAATGTGATCCATATAGATAATGAATAACAGAGGGGATAATGTACATCCTTGTCTCACACCAGATTTAACATTAAACCATCTTCCTGTACTTCCTTCAATTCTAACTGCTGACTCACAACTCAAATAAAGACTAAGTATTGCTTGATATAATGCCCCATTGACACCATATAACTGCAGCATATTGAATAGCTTCTCTCTTGGCACCTTGTCATATGCCTTTTCCAAATCGACAAAACTTAAATACAGATCTTTGTTATATTCCCATGCTTTTTCGACTATTTGTCGTAAAGTGAAGATCTGATCCTGACAGCCTCTATTTGGCCTGAATCCAGCTTGTTCTTCACCAAGCTTTTCTTCCACAATTCTTCTCAACCGTTTCTCAAGTATACTTGTATAGATCTTGCCAGGAACACTCAGTAGGGAAATACCTCCTGTAATTCTCACATTCAGTTTTATTTCCCTTTTTATATATGGGTACTATGAGAGCTCTACTCCAATCATCAGGAATTCGTCCCTCTGTCCAGGCTTTCTGAACTATGGAGTGCAGCCACTGTAAGACTCTTATACCACCATACTTCAGCATTTCTGGTCGAATATCATCTACTCCTGCTGCCTTTCCACATTTCAAGCCTTTGATGGCTTTTTCTACTTCAAGTATGGATATGTATTCCTGACTACATGCCTGGTCAGTGTTTTTTATCACTGTGCTGTCATCACTGCTTGTTTCATTTAGCAGTTTTTCAAAGTAATTACTCCATACTTCAAGGATATCTTTTTCTCCTGTTTTCATTTCACCTTTATCATCTCTAATTCCTTTTACAGCACTCTTTCCTCCATTCCTAAGCTTCTTCAACAACCTCCAGAATATTTTGCCACCTTCTTGATATTTATTTTCTATATTCTTGCCAAAGTCCTCCCATGACTTTTGTTTAGCTAGTTTTACACACTGTTTAGCTTTCTTACATTTGTCTCTGTATTCTCTAAGAGTAAAAGCTGACTTATTTGCCAGGAACTTTTGATATGCTTTCTTCTTTTCCTTCACTGCCTCTTTAACTTCCTGTGTCCACCAGGGAGTTCTGATTTTTTTATCCTTGCACACAACCTCACCACATGCCTCTCTGGCAGAATCAATCAATGTTTCCTTCAGAGTTTGCCACTGAATCTCCAAGGTTTGATTCCTGTTCTCAAACTCTTTCATTTTCTTTTCAATAATATTTCTGTATTTTAGTCTACAGTTCACATCTGAGAGCTGCTCAACTTTTATTCGCTTTAAAACTTTCTTACATGTTATTCTTTTCAATATGTAATTCAATTTTATCCTGCTCAAGACTAAATAGTGATCACTTCCAATTTCAAATCCTCTGTACACTCTGGTGTCCTGCACCAGGGAGAAAACATCACTATCAACAATAACATAGTCAATGAGACTTTTCTTATTCCTAGCCTCTTCTCTCCATGTGAATTTGTGCACATTTTTATGTTGGAACATGGTGTTAGTAATAACCAGTCCATGTCCTGAGCAGAAATCCAACAGATATTTGCCGTTATTATTAGCTTTGCTCTTTTCTCCAAATTTTCCCAAAATATTTTTGTATGTCTCACAATCATTTCCTACTCTGCTATTTAGATCCCCAACAAGGACCAACTTTTCCTTTTTCATTGTGTCAGTTGCTTTTTCTAAAGCCTCAAAAAATTCCTCCACTTCTACCTTAGTAGAACCTTCTGTGGGACCATAGGCACAAATAAGTCTCATTGTCGAGTTCCCCATTCTGATATTTGCCTACATTACTCTACTTGAGACTGACTGCCATTCAAGAAGATTAGCCTCGTATTTTGTGGTGAATACTATGGCTACTCCTTCTTTTCCTTGATTGTCATTGCCTGAATATAACATTTTGTATTTATTGCTCAGAAAGATCTCACCAGTGTTGGTCTTTTTTGTTTCAGTCACCCCTATTATGTCGATCTGGTACTTATCTAATTCCTCAGCTAGCTTCATTTCTTTGCCATTCAGGCTTCTTACGTTGATAGTACCGATCTTTAACTCTGGTGATGTTGAGTTGGGGTTTGTTTTCAGATTTGTTCCAGTAGCTGACTTTTCGCTGTTCGCCCTGGTTCCCTGGCGAAAACAACGAGGGCCTTGTTTAACCGGGCGACACCCCAGCCGGCATGAAATTTTGTCATGTTGTACCATCATTTTTTATTTTGGTTTAACCAATAAGAATACAATTTGGTCGGCTAAATCCCAAATTGCCAGCCCATCCTCGTTCGTTCAGTATCAAAGTAGATACCCAACAGGGTGCACCACGAGAAGGTGAGGATTGGACATTAGGTCAGAAGCCCTGGTCGGTTCTCCGCATTCCTTTAAAGGCTATGTGGAGGTCTCCTCTCAGTTATACAGCTTTGACCCTTAAGCACCCCCTTTAGCACCCCCTTCATTATTTATATGGATCACATTATGAAGGAAAGTGGTATTAAACATGATATCAGAATTGGAGATGTTAATGTCAGCTCTTTGTTTTATGCGGACGATGTTATACTTCTAAATAAATCCACTACAAGTTTGCAAGATTCCCTGACTAAATTGAATAACTGTTGTAATAGATATGGTATGTCAGCATTAAAAAGACAAAGACAATGAAAATAGGCAGAATCATTGAAAATGTCAACTGTGCTGTGAATGGAGAACCTGTGGAACAAGTAAAACATTTCAGCTACTTAGGCTTGATTTTTAGTGAAGATGGGAAATTAAATATGGAAATAGACAACAGAATTAACAAAGCTGGTATGGTAGGAAGTCAATTGAATAAGTTCATGTGGAATGAGAGAGAAATTAGTCGGAACACTAAATTAGCTGTATACAAGACTGTGTTCAAACCAATTTTAACTTATGGATCTGAGAGCTGGGTCAGAAGTAAAACACTTGACCAAAGACTAGAGACCGCAGATATGAGAGTCCTGAGAAAGATTAGAGGTATGAACAGATGGCAATATCATATTAAAAACAAGGATATTAGAAAAGAACTTGACATTGTCAGCATCCAGGAATGCGTTTGTAGAGCTAATCTCAGGTGGTATGGTCACTTAAACAGAATGGGCGAGGAAAGATTAGCAAAACAAGTGTTCTCTGCCAGGTTGGCAGCAAAACGACCCAGAGGAAGACCAAGATATAGGTGGATTGATGCGGTACAAAGTGCCTTAGACGATAGAAATATAAGATCTGATAATGTTGGAATCTTGACAAGTAACAGACTGATTTGGAGGATAGGAAGTTAGTAATGATGTAAATTTTTCATGTAGTACTATCATATCCTGTACACCCCCTTGAGGGTACATGTCAGGAAATGGTGATGATGATGATAGAAGATCTCAAAGGCTTGAATCATTTGAGCACTAAATTTCTCAGAAGAAGAGAGATATCTGTTGTCAGCAATGCTACAGATAGGTTTCATGTTAGTGAGAAGGTCACTATTATATAGGAGGGAAACTATCCTGATAGGAAAGCTATTCACCCTGACATACTGTAAACTATCAGAAGAAACTGGTAATCCATTCACAAAGAATGGGATGTAGACCAATACGATGGTAGCTTGGTATGAAGGAATTTTATACCAGAGCTGATCAAATACCTTAGAAATATCAAGTGATTGCTATTTTCTACAAACGTTTCCATTGCATATGCCCAAAGGTGAGTAAAGTTGGCTAAAGGAGATTTTCTGTGACTGGGAGTGGTGGAGTTGGTGATCAATATTTAATTGGTGAGCGTCCAGGGTGAAGTTGGCTGTTATTGACCTTCTCCATTACTTTCAGGGGATATTGAGGTGAGGGCAGTGCAAATAGCTTTGATTGCTGAATTTTATCATTCTTTTTTTAGGACTGGCCAGATAAAAGCTTACATTGTTACTATTGAGTAGATGCCAGTTGAGTATGACAGCTTGAATAGGGGGACACAAGATAGATGTTAATTCTGAAGCACACTTAGAGGGACTTTCTATCATCTAGATCAGGAGACATTAGTATCTTGATTACCAAAGATTTTTCTGATGTCTTTCTGACATAAAATCAGAGGAGGCATGCAAGGGAGTTCATGGAAAAGTGGGAGATGATTTTTCCTAGTCGTCTACAAAGGTGGAGAAAACTAATACTAAGAGGGCAGTCTAATCTTTAAATAATATTATGATGATTATATGATATTATATAAAGATGATGTATTATGAATATTATGATTTCCTATAATGTTTTACATTATGGAAAAATACTAAGGACAGTGATCGGAGCTTCATCATCATCATCACGAACCATGGGCTCGCTGCCCGTTGATGTCTGATGTCTGTTTCACTATCTTCTTCCACCTTTCTTTGTCCAGTGCACAGTGTTGCAGTTTTTGTACACCCATTCCACTCTAGTCTTTTATATCATCTATCCTTTCTCTGTATGGTCTGTCTCTTCTGTTTAAACTATCCAAAATACCAAACATAAATGTCTTTATCTTCCGGTCCTCACTCATTCTACAGATATGTCCAAATAATTGCAGCTTCCATTTTATAATCTTCTGCATTAGATTCTGTTTTGGTTGTATCTTCTGATAGAGCTTTTCATTGGTGATTTTCTGTACCCATCCTATTCTTAGAATCTTCCTGTAGCAAGTTCTTTCAAATGCCAAAATTCTTTTTCTTGATTCCTTATTTATTACCCACGTTTCAGATCCGTACAGTACACCGCTGAAGATGCATGTTTCCAATATTCTTAGTTTTGTTTGCAGACTGATCACTTTACTTTTCCAGATGTTATCCATGGCCTTCAGATTTGATCTTCCCTTTGCAATCCTGATCTTTATTTCTTTTTTTACAGTCCAAGTCATATGTCAGTTTACTTCCCAAATATGTGAATTGTTCTACGTTTTCTATATCAGTTCCACCCACTTGTATCTTTTGTTTCATGTTCTTCTCGCCAAACACCATTGTCTTTGTTTTTTCAAAGTTCATAACAAATCCAAATCTCTTCCCTTATTTAACAGTTTCAGTGTTTTTTGTAGTTCTCTTTCGTCTTCTACAATAATAACAATGTCATCTGCAAATCTCAGATTGTTAATTCTCATTCCGTGTACAGATATTCCTTTGGCATCTTCTTTCATTTTATCCATTGCTCTTTCTAAATGTGCGATGAAAATGCTTGGTGATATTGGGTCTCCCTGTCTAGTACCTCTGCTTGTTTTAAACCATTTCCCCAAATCATCCCCTATTCTAACTGCTGCAACTGCATTCTGATAAACATCTTTTAATATAGCTCTTAGTTTTTTTTATCAATTCCATAGGATTCCAGAACTGCTAATGTCACTTTCTGGTCAATACTCAAATGCTTTCTGAAAATCAACAAAGCAAGTATATATGTTTTTGTTTTTTCTCCTAGCTTTCTCTGCTATTAACCTCATTGTCAAAATCTGTTGAATTGTAGTTCTTTCCTTCCTAAATCCTGCTTACTCGTCTGCAAGGTATGCTTCCAATTGTGTTCTCAATCTTTCTGTCAATATGATCATCATCACTTTACCAAGGTGACTTATCAAGGCAATTGTTCTATAATTTTTACATTCTAGCTTATTTCCTTTCTTGTATAATGTTACTAATATTGATTTCACCCACTCCTCTGATGTATTCCCTTCTTTCCATAGCATATTACATAGTTGGTGCATTTCTGTAACCATACTTTCACCACCATATTTAATCATTTCTCCAGTAATGTTATCATTACCAGGACTCTTGTTGTGTTTTAGCCGTCCTATTGCTTTTTCTACCTCTCCTCTTAAAATGTCCATATCATGCTCATTACCTGGTGGTGATATCTGCTTCAGATCTTCAGTCAGTTTCCCAACGCTATCTGAATCTAGTTTTTCTTCATATAACTCCCTACAGTATCTTGTCCACCGCTGTACAATTTTTTCTTTATTCATCAATACTTTGCCTTTTTCATCTTTAATTGTGGTCTGTTTTGGTTGCCACTTTCTATTAATGGTTCTGATCATTTTGTATACCTCCCTTGTTTTATGCTCTCCATAGTACTGTTCTATATTGTTGCATTGGGTTTCTAACCATTTCATTTTATCCATTCTGACTGCTTTTTTCACCTCATTACACTTTCTTCTATATTGCTCTTCTATTTGTTCTGATGTATCCCTTCTTATCTTCAACATTCTTTTCTCCTGTACTAACTTCAGTGTTTCTTGTGTAATCCATTTCTTCTTGATCTTCTCTTCTGGTACTGCTTCTTCAACTGCATCTTCTATCGCCTTCATTACTCTTCACTCTTAAATTCGAGTTTTTTTCTTTCTCCACACTTTTAAGTTTCTCTGCTAACACTGTTCTGTACCTTCTTCATATTTCTGCTTCACTTATTCATGCTGTATCTCTTCTATTCTGATGTTGGGGTTTATATTTCTTTTTTAATTTCATCTTGATGTTTGCAATCACTAAACTATGGTCTGAGTCTATATCCGTTCCTTGAAAAGTTTGACATTGCTGTACTGATGTTATCCATCTTCTTTTAATGATAATCATATCAATCATGTTTTTGGTTTTCCCATCACTTGATCGCCACATCCATTTTCTACACTCCTTTTGTTGGAATCTTGTGTTACAGATCATCATCTCGTGGTCCACAGCAAATTCTAACAATTTTTCACGTCGTTCATTTCTTTCTCCGAAACCGCATTTTCCCATGACTCTTTCCCAACCATCATTATCTATTCCAACTTGGCATTCCAATCTCCTTCAATAATTAGCACATCTTGCTTTGGTATTGTTTCTGTTGTCTCTGTCAGATCTTTGTAGAATAAGTCAATATCCTCATCTGTGCTGTCAGATGTGGGTGCATATATCTGGACTATTGATATGTTGAATGGCTTTGCCTGAAATCTTGCTACTGTGATTCGTTCATTAACTGGTTTGTAGCCTAACAGTGCCTCTCGAGCTTTTTGCTAAGAACGAAGCCTACTCCTGCTTTGTGCATGGTGTCATGTCCTGACCGTATTACTTCGCATCCATTGATCTCTCCAGATGATGTCCATCTCATCTCTGCCAATCCTAGTATATCCCACGATATCTCTTCAATTCCTCAAGAAGTAGTTCTAATTTTCCTGACATCCAGAATGTCCACACATTCCACGTTCCTACTGATAACAGTTCTGTTAGTTTCAGTTTCCTTTCGGTATCCCACTTTTCGATCCAACGTCGATCGCTCGATTGGTATCGCGGGCCTTGTTTATCCAGGCGATGCCCGAGCCGGCATGTTGTAGCTGTTGATTGTATAGGCATCAGATAACAATCATGTTTTTTTCTTTACGGTCAGAGCATCGACACTCATCTGACCAACCCTCCTCCTTTATCCAGGCTTGGGACTGGCATGAGACCCTTAAGGATTCCATGGTGGAGTTGACTCGGAGCTTACTCCACCTTAACTGCGAGTGCCCCAGCATGTGTACCACCTGGTGGCTTACACTTGGACTTGCTGAACTTTTATAGTTTTCTATATTTGGCATGAAACTCTTAGATAGATTATCTATCTTTGAATTTCTTATTCGGCTAAGAAATAATGTTGGATTCAATATCCAATTAATTTGAATAAATTTACTTTGCCGAAGTGAAGCCTATTGGTTCTTTATCTCAGTAATTTATTAGTGTACCTTTTGGTGACTCGTACAGTAAAGAAATAATCTTTGTATTAGTGCAACCTCAGTATTTACATCTAGGTCTACCTACTCACTGACGAGACCTCAAAAAAGATCGAAACTAGTCTGGGTAATGACCTTCTCTCTATACATCTCCTAGGGATTGTGTTTTATATTATGGGAAAATACTAAGGACAGTGATCGGATCTTACTCCACCTTTACTACCAGTTGCCCATCATGTACCACATGTTTGCTTACGCTTGGACTTGAAAAACTTTTATAGTTTTCTATATTCAGCATGAAACTCTTAGATTGATTTTCTATCTTTGAGTTTCTTATTCGGCTAAGAAATAATGTTGGATTCAATATCCACTTAATTTGAATAAATATTATGATGGTTCTGGATGTGAGGAGTGGAAGCATGGAAGGGCAGAAGTTGTCCCAGTATCTTTAGCTTGGGATCAGAGCTTAACTGTCATTTGAACAGGAAATTTGTTTTTGCATTTGGCACTTGCAAACTCTGTTTTAAATTTTTACACACACACACACACACACACACACACACACACACACACACACACACACACACACACACACACACACACACACAAAGACATGGACTGCAGTGCAGTAAAACTGGATTTGGTTTGAGCTCTTATACTGAATTTTCATCTTGAACTACTTTGCCACACTTGATAGTGAACCAGAACTAGAATAGTAGTCAGGGTTTTGTATAAAGTTGGAGACTGAAGGCCATCCTTCCAGCAAGAATTTTTTTCAGGTAGTTTCATCTAGAGAACAGAAATTAGACCATTTAAGAGAAGGAGAGAAATTCTGATGTCATTCCAATTGCATTATTGTAGTATCATTGGATAGCTGAGATTGGTTAGGAAAAGGTTCACTTTGTAGAAAAGGAAATGTACACAAGGAACTGCAACATTCTTCGCTTCCTAGAAGGTCACTAATTAATAATGATCACCATTATGGAGCCCGCTACTTTCAGTCCACAAATCTCCTCTGGCCAGCCTTGCTCACCTTAGGACATGTGCCATGAAAAAGTTCTCTGAAACTAGTGTCACTTGATATATCTTAGGTATTTGATCAAGTTTGGCATATAGGCATTCTTGCCATGCTATCACCTTATGGTAGCTTGGTAAGAAGGCCTCCTTCCTTTCCTTTGTAAGTCATAGAAAGCCTTCACGTTTGTTTCTTTTTTTAGGTTTGAATGCTTGAAAGCATTCTTGAGAGTCTCCATAGTGCTTTTCACTGTAATTGCTACATTTTTTTAATCAGTCCAACTTTTGTGTTATTCAGACCATGACAAGTGTATGTTATTTGCCACCAGATTTTGATTGGAAAGGGACCAGTTACAAATAGCTGAATTTAATTTTGTATTATTTTACATTTTTTTTGTAAAAAGGTGAAATTTGTTCTGTATTTTTTTTTTGCAATGGAGTATAGATAAGCATTTAGACAAAAGGAATTAGGAAACATGCAGAATCAGAAAAATATGCTGCCAAATACACCTTTCAACTAGAAAGTGTGAAATTTTTTTCCATATTTTTATAAGGAAATATAGATAAGCATTTAGAAAAAATGCAACTAGAAAATATATGAAAGGTAACTTTATCCTTTCTTTAAGTTCAAACTTTCATTTAGAGAAAGCAGAATGAATGAATTTACTTTATGTATATTTTTTAATGCCTTTCCATATCCCCCTTATATTAAAAAAAGAACTTTTCCAAATGAATTTTTTACTAATTTTGCATGCTTTCTAGTTGTACTACCATCTAAATGCCTGTTCATATCCTCTTATAAAAAACATGGAACTAATTGCATGATTCACATTTTACATAAAGCCTAACAGGAAATTTCAACCTCACTGAATGAGGCTGAAGGTTGTTATTATTATGATTATTTGAGACCTCCAGGAAGTCAATGATTCATCGAGGGAGGCTATGCATCACCCAGACCAGCTGTCATAGCTTCCCTTAAACTCATTCCCACTAGATTCACTCACTGCTCTGTGAGAGAAAAATCTGTCCCTTTCCCCTTTCTTAATCGTGAACAAATGTAACTTCCATCGATGCCCCCCCCTTGTTCTCTCCCACGTTCCATATAATGAAAAATTTCATCAGACAATATCCTATACATATTCATAAGTTTACAGATCTCTGTCACATCACCCATCTTTCTCCTATAACCATAGTCTGTAGTCCAGATATTTGCAATCTGTCCTCATAATCTGAATTCTGTAATTCCAATATAATCTTCATAACATCTTTGCACCCTTTCCACAGCTTTCTTTTGTATCCCACTTTGTGTGTGTATATATATATATATTGTATATATGTATATATATTTATCTTTTTTTTGACTGACTGAAACCGAGAAAATAAATAAGTTAATTTAATGGAGCACACAACATGTTTCGTCAAAAATGACTTCTTCAGGTGTAGTAACACTTAGTAACACAAATTAAAAACCATAAAAAACCCATAAAACACTGTGTTATTATAATAACAGACTTGTGAACTGAAGTTAAGTTTGAATAGTCCGTTCTGTAGTTCTATTGTTGTGCAAATGCGAGCATATGAGCTCACGCATACGCCAGTACCTAATGGCAGAACTATGCGAGTCAAGTAGACTATAACTAAGATTGCTGTTGATATGAGACGAGTCTAAGGCAATTTCTTTGGATTCAACTATGTGCCATTCCACTTCATTGTGACATATATAAACGTTCGATGTTGCATCTCAATCTACTCCGTGTTGGTGGCCTTCATCATTTGTGTTTGCTGAAAATAAGAACATGACTTGAGAGTGTGCTTGCTCTGACTCTATTATATGAAATATCTATCTGATGTTCCTCTAGCCATAGGAGGATTGACTTCTCAGTCTGGCCATAGTGTGGCTTCCCACAATCACATATTACTTTATATACATCGGGGAACTGAAGATGATTATGGGCCTGTTTTGGGTGGCTTAGAACTGACCTTAATTTTGGAAGAGTTGAAAAACACATTTTAATATTAAATTTCTTCAAAATTCTTCCTAGTTTCCAGGAGAGTGAGCGAGCGAGCTGATGTAAGGTGAAGAAATATAACGCTTGGGGTTGTTAGAGATCTCTATATTGTTTCGAGGGCTCTGGTATAGTTGTCTCTTAATGTTTTTGGAAGAGTATCCATTATTTAAGAAAGTTCTTTCTAGTTATGTTAGTTCATTTTTTAGTTCTTCTTCATCAGACAATACTGAGCAAGCACGGTGAGCCAATGTGGAAATGATACCTAACTTTTGTGTGGGATACTGATGTGAAGATGCATGTAGATATCTATCCGTGTAGGTATCTTATTTGGGAGCATGGTGTAGAGAATCTTCACATCTTCCTAAATCATTTAAACAACTTCCACCAAGACATAAAATTTGCCATTGAGATTGAAGAAAATGGTTCCCCTTTCATTTTTAGACATGAAACTTACTAAGATGTTTGATTCTTTATAAATCTCAATCTTCAGGAAATCAACACACACGGATAGATACCTGCTTGCATCCTCTGAAATAAACTTGTTCTTTTGAGGCCTCATAATGATGTTGCACCTAGGGCCTTCAAAAGTATAAATGCGGCTCTGAAACACTTGATCAAAGACTGGAGACCATATATAATAGAGTCCTGAGAAAGGTTAGGGGACTGAACAGATGGCATCAGTGGCAGTATCATGTTAAAAACAAGGATATTAGGAAAGAACTTGACATAATTAGCATTCAGGAATGTGCTGGCAGAACCAATCTGAAGTGATATGGTCACTTAAACAGAATGGTAGAGGAAAGATTAGAAACAAGTGTTTGAAAGAGGTTGGGTCTGTGAAGGGTAATATACTTTCTGCTTTCAAATCCCTTTGTCACCAGCATACTTTGTCTATTGTTTTTTTGCAGCTGTTAGAATGGTTTATACCAACATCCATTTTTGGTAGCTAATTTTTTTTTTTCCATCAGATTTTGTTTAATGACATTATTTGTAATCCAAGTCGGGATTTTTTTATTAAAGAAAAAAAAAGCTTAATTTGGCCAATATAAAGCTTTGATACACACACACACACATATATACTAGGGGGGGGGGGGGCTTTGGCCCTTTTGCAGCTATGGCGCCAAATCCCCAGAGTTCCGGGCTGGTAAGCCAGAGACAAAAAAAAAACGTTTCAAATTTTGGCTTATCTTTTTTTATATATATATATATATATATATATGGTTTTCTGGTATCCACAATCCAGCATTATAACATTACAGATGTGATGTGAAGATACCTATAACATGCTAGTTTAACTCTGCTTGAGTTGTGCTTCAGACATCAATTCTGATTTGGAGTTTCAAAGAAGCAATGTGTTTTAAAAATGCGGATTCATACAAGTTCGGTTTCCGTTTGCAATTTGGTTTTTATTGTGCTTCTATCCTGCTGTAATTAATTAAAAACAGCTCTGATCTTGACAAAACCTCTAACAAAATAGTCAAACAATTGTAAAATGATTAACATTATTATTAATTGTTGGAAGTCTTCGACTTGGTTATACTACAAATTAAAGATACCAAGAAATTATTGTTATGTACTTGGTTTAATCCTTTATCCAAGTGTAAGCAAAGAAAGTTTGCTCCTGAAATATAATCAGGACTAGAGCAGCTCGTATATAGAAGCTAATGACTTCACATTACTTGGTTTAGTATCCCATATTGCAAAGCATATATCCTTTCTGGTATGTATAATGCTATGCATTATGGGAAGGGTCACTACCATGACTGGTTTCAATCTTTATTGAGGTCTCATCAGTGGGAGCCAGAACCAGAGGTGATACAAAGGTTGAAGTAATCAGTGGGAGCCAGAACCAGAGGTGATACAAAGGTTGAAGTAATGCTGAAGACATATTTTCATATATGAGTAGCCAAAAGGTGTCACACCTTACTATTAAAATACTCTGGATTAGCGATAGTTGTTGGGAGTTTTTCCACTTGGTTTTACTACAAATTAAAGATACCAAGAAATTATATACTTGGTTTAATCCTTGATCGAAGTGTAAGCAAACAAAGTTTGAACCTGAAATATAATCAGGATCAGGAAAGATGTGACACTTGGATAAAGGATTAAACCAAGTATATAATTTCTTGATATCTTTAATTATTAATAATTTCCATCAGTAGTTATCCACTTGATTAGTCTGTTATTTATCAGGACTCCAATATTGTGAGATCTCACTCTTTTTAAGGCACTTCTAACTGCATTAATCCACTAATATTAAGGCTTAGTTAAGGCACTTTGTTTTTTTTCATGGCATTCTGGCATCAAACAGCCATTTTGTTTAACTCGTAAATTAGCTTAGATTAGCTCATCTCTTCATTCTTCATTCCTAACATTGTCAAGTTCCTATTATTTTCATTCTTTATACGATTCTTCCATTGGTGCCTTTTATTCACTCACCCAATTTTTCTGAAACCTCTCATTACCTGTAGTCTCTAGTTTCTGATCAATTGTTTTACTTCCAATCCATTCTCAGCTCCGTAAGTTAATGTTTGTTTTGACATCACCATATAGTTTAGTATTTTGGTTATGTTCTCTTAATTTATATAAATTTATTCAAATTACTCCCCACTATACCAGTTTTGTTTATTCTATTGTCAAATTTTTTACAGCACTTTTTCAATTTAGTAAAAGAATTCTGAAGACCCATAATGAATTCATTTAGCTATATAATGTCATCTACATAAAGTAAATCACTGTACTAAATATTTCAGATTCAATATTAAGTTTTGTGTTGGTTAGTGTCAACTAAAAAAAATGAAATCCTTCATGCAGATCTAGAAAATTATGTACTTAAGACCATAATGTTTTGTGAGAGAGAGAGAGAGAACAAATGGAAAAAAAGATTTTTAATGCAAGACATCTTTGAATCAACTAGTTTTATGTACAGCTGACTCTTGCTATAGGAGACTTATAAGGACCACAATGAAGATTTTGGTATAGTGTATAGTTTGCTGTAGCAATTTTTTAAATAATAATAATATTGTTATTATTATAGCATAGCGTTGTATTTATGATGCTTTGTTCAGGACTTTTTTTAAAGTTTTTTTAAATGGAAAAAAGACATTCAGTGCAGGAGATCTTTAGAACCAGTTTTATGTATACTGTAGTTGACTCTCACAAGTTTTGTTTATTGATTTGTCTCATTTTTGACTAGAGGTCATTACCAGTGATAATAATATAGGCTTGTACCTTGATCTTACCTATGTTGTCTGGTAATCTATTGATTATATTTATCTACTGATAGCAATTCATTATAGAAGTGAAAGTCAATAACTTCATTTTTTCTCAGTTACTAAATAATAAATTCTGTGCCAGACATTACTTGCAAAATGCTGTCTTATGTTGCAGCATTCAACCCCTGTCAGAAGTATAATACAAATGATATATATTGTTTTATGCTTATATGGTTAACATGTTTAGGAAAATATGATTTATTAAAACTTCTTATTTATAATTGTTATATGGACATCATCAGAATGAGAAGAAAAGTGATCAGTTTTTTTTTAATTAAATTAAATTAAATTTTTTTGAGCTCATACACAAGAGGTTGGTTGATCAATCTGTAGTACATTAGTACCATATATGGGTAGTGGGTTGGGAAAGGAGAAACTTGTTTACATTTGATTTAAAAGCCTGTATATTGTATTCCTTGGGAAACAAATCAGGGATATGACTGTTCCACAATACAGCAGTAGCAGGGATGAAGGAGGAAGAAAAGAAATTTGTTTTGTGGGTTTCAAGGTGTACTGTGAAGGGATGTTAGGCGTCAGCTGCAATGGGCTTAGTACTGTGTGTGTGGGGGGAATTATTGATGCTATTTCAGTCGAACATTTGCCATGGAAATATTTATAGAATACACAAATTGCAAAAACCAAATGTCTGTGCAAAAGTGGGAGGGGTGAGTTGGTAAGAGATGGGTCATTAATCTAATTGGTTTCCTTTGTATTGAGTCAAGCATTTTGAGGGAGTTATTAGGTAGGAGCCCCACTCCAAATGTGAGAGCAGTGTTTGATAGCTAGGCGGATTTGTGATTTGTATAAGGTTAACAGCTGTTCAGAGGTGAAGTAAGGTCTTGAGCGAAGGAGAAATCCTATTTTTTTTAGAAGCTGAGGAGGCAATGGTTGTGATGTGTTTATGCCTCCAGGCATAAACAAACAACAGAGGCTTGATGTCAAGGCAATTCCAAGAAGAGAGATCTCAACTTGTTTGAAAATTTGAATGTTATCAAAAATAATCCTGGGAGAAATTGGTTCCTTTTTTTTTTTTTTTTTTTTTTTTTTTGTGAGAATAAGATAATTTTAATTTCAATGCTAGTAAAACTAGCATTGAAATTGACGAAGTTATCCGAGCCCCATTGGATGATGGCTTTGAGATCAGAATTGAGGGCAGTGGTGGTTGATGTTCTGTTGATTGAGGTGAGTTGTGTAGAGTAAGGATTATCAAATGAAAGGAAGAAGTGCAATGTGCTCTCATCTGCAAAACTGTGTATTGGGTTGGAGGTCAGCTGAAGTAGGTCATTGATATTTAGAAGGAAGAGGGTTGGTGAGAGAACAGAATCTTATGGAACCCTTCAGCATTAGCTGAATGGTGCGAGGATAAAGAACCATCTCCATTACACATAGGGTGCATCCAGACAGAAAGATGGTAATCCAACTGCAGAAGTCCTGAGACAGACCAAATGAACAGATTTTGCTTAATAAGCCTTTGTGCCAGATCCAGTTAAAAGCTTTAGAGATATCAAGTGCAACCACTTGAGATTTGCCAAACTTCCCCATGGCATTTGTCCAGAGATGGATGATATATGTGAGTAGATCTCCTGTTGATCCGTGTGTAGAGGCTTAAGTGCTGTGAGGACATCATGTTGGAGGCTTAATGGATTGTATACAGCACTCAGAAAGGATTAAAACAGAATTTAATACTTCCTATATTTCGTCTCAGTCACTGACACTTGTCGCTGTAGCCGACAAGCAGATAGAGGGAACAGCCATGGGTTCCCCCTCTCACCCCCTCTTGCTAATTTTTATATGGAAGATTTTGAAAAACAAGCCATCGACTCAGCCCCTCTCAAACCTTCTATCTGGCTAAGATATGTAGATGATGTGTTCTCTATTTGGCCTCATGGCCCAGACACATTAGACTCCTTCCTCAACAGCCTACATCCTAGAATCCAGTTTATGATGGAAAAGGGAAAGAACAGTTGTTTACCCTTCGTAGACACCTTACTTACATGGCTTCCTACGGTACACTTTCCTTTGCTGTATATAGAAAAACCCACGCACACAGGTAGATACATTCACAAACTCTCCCACCACCACACCGCTCAACAATATGGCAATATTAAAACTCTAACCAAGAGAGCCCACAATCTTTGTTCCAGTGGAACTGCCCTTACAACTGAGCTTGATACATAACACTTTCCTCTCCAATGGTTAGTGATCACAGTATTAAAAAAAAATCAGTTCCTCCCCCATTCCCCTGCCTTCTCTTCAGAAAGAGTTTAGAAATGCCATCACCATACTCTACATCCGTGGCACATCTGAAAAAATAGCCAAGATTTTAAATATAACCTACACACAGCATTTAAGTCCTACTGCAAACTTGCTACCCTTATCCATTCTACAAAAGATCAGCTCCCTCCTCTCTCAGTGCCTGGAGTTTATAAAGTACCCTGTTCCTGTAAGCTGGTGTACTTTGGACAGAAAGGCAGATCAGCAACCATCCGCCTGGAGGAACATAAGTCATACATCTGCAACCACGACTATGGTCAGTCAGGCCTGGTTGACCATGTCTTGGATACAACCCACAGGATCTCATGGAAAGAAACCACCATACTCCACCACAGCAAATTCAAAAAAGAGAGACTATATTTGGAATCAGCAGCAGCTCCCAGAAATCAACCAAATCTTAATAAATACAGTTGCATTAAGCTTCCTAAGATTTGGGAAACACTTATCATCAGAGATCCCACCTTATATTCCAGGCCACCTACAACCGCCCTTAGAGGGTGCTCCACCTAGATAAGACTTTAGTGTCACCCACATGGTTGGGCTTAGTATTGTTTGTTATTTGTGTATATGTTACATTAAGTTTTTTGTAATCCCTGAATGTCTCAGTGACTGAGACGAAATATAGGAAGTATTAAATTCTGTTTTAATCCTTTCTGAGTGCTGTATACAATCCATTAAGCCTCCAACATGATCTCCTGATGATCGGCAGTGACAGAATTCATACTGGTGGTTGTTTATTACCTGGGTGTCTTCAAGTGTAGTGTAAGAGTTGGGAATTGATAGTTTTCTCCATTACTTTAGATAGGACTGAGGTGAATGAGATAGGATGGTAGTTAGATGGCAGTGATTTGTCGCCCTTCTTAGGAATGGGTATCTATTCCACAACCAGTTTCCAGGCTGTGGGATAGATACTGGTTGGCCGAGTGGCTAGCGTATCTGCTCTCCAGCCAAAAGGCTGCGAGTTCAAATCCTGCCATGGGCATGGATGTTTGTGATTGTCTGTGAAGATACTAGTGGTGGCAGTAGATGGCATTGGTGTGTAGATGATGCGGTCCACTGTAGTTGGTGGATTAAGTGGTGGAGACAGAGAGTTGTAGTGTAGATTCCCTTCCTGGATGAGTCTTTGTACTCCTTGGAAGTGTCATGTAATAATAATAATAATACCTGTGGAGTAGGAGAGAGAGACAGAGTATATATACAGGCAGCATAGGATAGGAATCAGTTCTGGTGCACAAACCTTCAGGACAATTGGAGGAATGCCATCAAGGCCAGGAGACTTTTTTTGTGTCTAACATATGATTTTTTTTTATCTCTTTCTAGCAAAAGGATCCAGGGGACATTGTATATTGGCAAAGGCATCACCCACAGAAAAAGCCAGTCTTCTCCTGATTGGCTTTTTTTGTGGGTGATGAAGCAGTAGAGTCATCTGGGTATGATAGGGGTGGGAATAGTGTTGGACGAAAGTTATGACCAATTGCTTTGGCAAGAGACCAAACGGCTTTGTTGCCTTTTGAGCAGACTGCAAATTTCCTGCTTTATGCTCTTTCAAACTCTGTTTTAGAAGTGGTGATAGTTTTTTTGCGTCTCTTTCAGGCTTGAGTATAAGCACTAATGGAAGATGGAGTTCTTGATGTAAGCCAGTTGTGGTATGCTTAATTTTTCATTTGTACAGCCTTGCTTCATGTTTTGGAGAACCAGGGTTTAGTTAGAAGATGTCAGTTCAGAGTAGTATGGGGAATGTATGTTTCCATGTCAGTAAGGATTACTTTGGTGATATGTTTGGATTGAAGACCAGAAACAATAGCCCAACTATGAGAATAATGCATAGAAGTCACGGAGGCTGTTCCACTTGGCACTTTTATGATGTCAGACTACTCTTGTATGGGAGTGACTGTGTATGCATTGTTACATGGGGGGGGGGGAGATGAGCACTAGATTGTGGTCGGAATTACCCAGGGGTGGAGGATCACTACACTGAATATGTATTTGGAAAGGTCATTGATGAGGAGGAAATCTAGGGTGTTTGGGGAGCATTTTGGGTTATCTGGTATTCTGGTTGGCATGTGAACAATTTGTGTAAGGTCATTAGTGATGCAAATGTTTCAGCATTTCTACCTGCAAGATCTGTACAACTGGATGAGGAAAGCCAGTTGGTGTTATGAACATTTAAATCTCCTAGGAAGATGATTTCACTGTTAGGAAAGTAGAACTGAAGAAAATCAATTTTTAAGGTAAGGAAATTAAACAGCTGAGAGTGGTTGATGGTATTAGGGAAACGATAGAGACAGCAAACGAATTTAACTGAGTGGGGAAGAGATATTTTCAACCAAAGAAGGTCAAAGTTGGGTGATTTTAGGTTGGGTGCTCTTTGACAAGATATGTCAGAGCAGACATATGCACAGATGCCACCCTTGGGTCGAAAGGAGTTAAAGAGTGTAGTTTGAAATGTTGAGATGTATAGTCCTGGGGGGGGGTAAGATTTGAGTTTCTGCTGAAAAGAGTTGGTGAGGGTTGGTAGACTGAAGATGGTAGTGGACACTATTAAGGTTGTAGTTGAGGCCACATATGTTAGTGAAGTCGATGTGCAAGGTTCTGTGGAGCATATATTTGACAGCAAGGGTCTTGCATGTTTCCTATGCAGTGCCTGCATACTGGTCTCCGTGGTAGATACTAGATGATCGAACTGTTGTCTCCATTTTGGTGTTTTTCTTCAAGTTGTCTTTGAAGATTATCCTTGTTCTCTTTGGATGAATGTTAAGTCAGGTCAAGGACATATGCACGATTGGCAAGTGTCGTTGAACTTGTTATTTGTTGCTGTTATTAATTTGGATCTGCTTGTCGGTGTGTCACAAGCCACTTTCATGAGACATGGAAAGTTTGTTCCATCCTTTTGTTTGTGGGTCGTCCGAAACGATAGCACCTGACGATATTTCTGAAATCAAGTTGCATCCTCCTGCTAATTTGCTGATGTCTTCTTTTAGTGATTTATTATTTTCCATCAGAAATTTCAAAATAATGACATTGAATCTCTTGTTTTCGGCCCCGATCGAGTCGTGTACCATTGATGTGATTAAGTCACGGAGTTCATTAGCTGGCAAGGGTGCACTTGCATTGTGGCACTGATCATCGAGTAGCTCGAGCTTAACTTCCATCATTAGAATTTTGGAAGAGAAGATTTCAATCATAGTATTAAGGTGTTGTTCAAGGTTTTCGATTCGTTAACTTAAGTTCAGAAGCTGTTTTACGGAAGGGAGGCACAGCAAACAGAAAAGGGGCTGTTTGAGGACGATAAATAGCTTGTGTACTGATTCGTCTATTTTTGCACAGGAAGCATCTAGCCAGTTGCAACAGAAATTGCACAACTTTCTTTTTATTGGTAACATTGAATGAAAACATTTACAATAACAATAAAATGTGGGAGCACAAGTTTAGAGTAGCTTATTCACAGGCGCCAACTTTACTGTTACTTTTACACGCACCAAGTTAACTACATTGAAAATGCAAGTCACAAAGTATGGATCACATAGTTATGTGCAAACTGAAACTAAAAATTAAATAACCTAATGAATATTAAAAAAAATTATGAACAGTTAATGGTGATCACTTTTTCGATATAATCAGAGCAGTTAAGATTCAGACAATGTCATAAGGTTTGACAAGTTTCGAGGAATATCAGATCAAAGTTAAATCTGCTGGAATGAAAAATTTCCATTTGGTTCCAAAGAACTTTGTGTTTAGTGTCAGTGGCATGGAATGGCGAGACGTCAAGGTTTAAAAATTTAATGTAGTCTACTGATTGTAATCTTAGCAGGATGGCTAGTTTGTCCAAAGTAAGTCGACATGAACAGGGCACTTGATGGACACTTGGAATGAGGAGAGGTGTAATTTGTTCTTGGTATGGTAGAAAAGAGGACGGCTTCCAAGCCAATATGAAGGTGGTACCTTCCTTTCTACTATTGATTGTATACAGTCTTGAAGTTGTGGGAAATGATTGGATATTAATTAACTGTTGGTAATTTTTTTTAAAAAATATTGATTAGGTTATTTTACAGAAGCTTTGATATCCTCTAGTAACATTTGCTGCTTTAAACTCTAATAGTACATTCTTCTATCAACTCAGCTGTGACTAAGACCATAAGCTAGGCTAGTAAGCACATGCTAAGAGATTTGCAATTTGAATGTAGTTAATTGCTCTTCTCTTCTCTCCCTGATGATGTCCATGTAACATTGGGTAAAATATATTGGAATTATAATACATTCTCTTTTCTTCATTCGTTAACCTTCTTAAGTATATAACTATATCTAATATATGCATGTTCGTTTAAAATGCTTGAGAGTACAAATAGCTTTACTTGTTATATTTGTTTATATTCAAAAACTCTACTGGGAGACAATCATGTAGTTTTCCATATACAATTGACCCTTAAAGAATGCAGGTTTGAACTGTGCGGATCCACTTATATGCAGTTTTTTTATCAATAAATATACTGGAAAAAGTTTTGGAGATTTGCAACAATCTGAAGAATCGCATAGCTCAGAAATATCAAAAAAAATTAAGAAAAAGTTAGGTATGTCATGAATGCATAAAATATATGTAGATGGTCTATTTTATTATTTACTACCAAAGTATACACAAGTCTACTTATATAAAATTAATATTTATCAAAACTTATGCACACAAACACTTAACAGACTGTACATGGCTATTTGCAGTCAAGATAAATGTAAACAAACGTAAAGATGCAGTGTTAAATCATAACTGCATAAAATTAACTTATTAATTATATAAAAGTTTAAATAGTTTAATTAATTAACATACAATAAATTTTATGATTCATTCATTAGTGTGTAGACTAGACAACCACAAAGCAATTGTATCAGTTACACTAGGCTACCATAAAGCAATCATATTGCTGCTGCTTTGTTATCAATGCATGAATCGTTATACCTGTAAATAAATATGAATAATTTCTTTTTCACATTATCTTTTGATTTTTGATGTCTAGTGTTAGTAATATGTATAACATCTACAATGGTTTGTATCATATAAGACAATATTGATGTAAATACTGACATATGTATGATTCATCTTCTAAACAGATGTAAACTTATAGTATTGATATCTACAGTACAGTACTGTAGATGTATTTTCACTTCCTTATGATTTTGTTTAATAACATTTTTTTTTTCTAGCTTACTTTATTGCAAAAATATAGTATATATACATATATACCATATAAAATATATTAATCAACTGTTTATTGGTAAGGCTTCTGGTCAACAGTAGCTTATTAGGTTTTGGGGAGTCAAAAGTTATATGTGGATTTTCAAACTGTGTGTGTGGTGGGGGGGGGAGTCAGCACCTCCCACACACATTGGTGGGGGGGGCTGACTATGGTCAACTGTATATAAAAATATAAAATAAAAACAAGTTCTCCAAATTGCACTGCTCTCACTGTGTGTGTGTTGGGGGTGGGAGGAGAGAAATGTTGTCCAAAGTTGGAATTCACTTTCCAGTCATGTGTAACTGATTCTTTGGCAGTCTTAGTAATTAGATTAATCATTGCAAATATTTATGTGAACCTATTTTTAACTTCTAACACTTTTTAACTGTTTTTGAAGTCCTCGGACTTGACATTCAAGACGATATGGGAAGGCATGAAGTAGGATTTGTTGAAAACATTGTAAAAGTTCCGTTGGATTCTGGGGATATTGGCTGTCGCTTTGAAGGAAAGTTTTATGTAAATAAGGTAGGAATCATTAGTTATGATTTTTCTCCTTTACAATTAATGGCTGTTATTCAGCATAGAATAAAAACAAGCAGTGCTTCAGTTTGATGATTATCAAAAGCTAAAGCCATCAGAACTTAATATTTTGATTACATTATACAATAGAATTTTAGCATTACAATTTTGATTTAATATTGATGTACATTGGACCCTTGCTTAATTCATTCCTGGCCAACACAAATTAGTTATAATGTGATATTTTTTCCATAATTTTCTCAAATAATCAAAAAACAGTTTTTGCTAAAGAATTACTTATACGTGGCATAAATAAATTACATATGGATTGCATTTCATTAACTAGTTATGAAAAATTGAGACAAACCTATACTCTTAAAGACTACTGATGATGAAAATGAGATTTATTAGTTAAATATGATTCAGCTTCATCTATTTAGCTAATAAATATCATTTCAGTTATCATTAAGCTCCAGGTATTCAAAATTTAGCTGTCCCCCCCCCTCCCCCAATCCAAAGCTCAAAAAATATGCTACAGCATTAAGTTAAGATAGCATCGGTGGTGATCTGCAAGATATTTCATGGCATTAATCAATTTTTGAACAAATTTTTCAGTATGAATTTATTTATATTTTATGAGTTATAATTGTTCACCCATAGAGAGTGCACCCAATATGCTCTGCCAAATATAGAGAAACATGGTACTTTGTTTGCAGGTTGAGCAGAAGACTGAGTTGAGAAATTATGAGACTGGAGAGGTTAACTGGCCAGCACCTCCTTGGCCATATGGTTAGCTTATCCTTTCTCCTATTAGTAGGCTGTGGGTTTGAATCCCACTGTGGACATGGATGTTTGTGATTGTCTTTAAGTGGGAGATTAATTTCATTGCCTGGTTTGAGACCACTGTCCCATTTAGTGAAAATCTGAAGTCTCTTGAGAAAAAGGTTGGGGAAATGATTGGCAAATTTATACATTTAAATGTGAGATGAAATTTGTGATCCACAGATGGGTTGTTGTTTATGCTCTTGGCAAAACTGTTCAGAAGGATATATATCGCAAACGTTGTGAAGACAACCCAGAGGATTACTGCTGTTCTGAGGACTTTGACTGACAGAGATAAGTGGGCAGGAATTTCATTGTATACAGCTCTAATCAGATCATATCTGGTCATCAAAATTTGAATGAGATAACTATTTAGAGATTTTTAGAAAATCATTAACCTGCCACACATCCAGAACACATACAAAGCCTCCAAATACATTTTTAAACACACCGACTATAAATTAGTGTTCACCACGAACCCAAAATTGGCAACACTTCTGAAACCTACAAAACACATAGAAAGAAATACTAGAACGCCACAATGTGGTATACAAATTTCCTTCCCAACAAGACTGTGATGTCACCTACACATAAAATTTCTTGGTATCTTTAATGTGTGTGTGTGTATATATATATACACATATACATACACACACACACACACACACACACACACACACACACACACACACCCTCTGACCAAAAAGAAACCGAACTTTTCGAAAATAGAAGAAACTAGTGGCGCCACCTGTTTTATCTTTTTGTTGTCGAAAGCAGCAACCTTCATTAGTGTTGTGTCAACTGTTTATGGCGTTTGTTTCATTAGAAGTAGACTTATAGTGCCAAGAGTGACAGTGTGTTTTGATGAACGGTGGGTTGTCACGATATTTATGCTGTATGCGACGAATTCTCGCTATCAATCTCTTCAAAACTTCAAGATAAAACTCACCATTGACCTTTTGGCCAGGCGGAACGAATTCTTTGTGGATAATGCCCTTGGAATTGTAGGAACAAGTCAGCATTGTCTTGACTTCTCCAAGCGACTTTTTTTTGGATGCCCCTCTTCTGGTGGTCTTCACTCAGCATTCTGTTTTGGGCTCATACTCAAAACACCACATTTCATCACCAGTAATGATCGCTTCAAGAAAGTTTGAGTCCTTACGAGCGGTTTTAATGAGGTCCTTGCAGTGTTCAATTCGATAGTTTTTTTGGGAATAAATCGCGAATTCAGTTTACAAAGGCCCAAACTCTCGGTCAAAATGTTGTGCACAGTTGATTTTGGAATCCCTAATTCATCTTCAATCAATCTCACGAACGATTTTGGATATTCTTTGATGAAATCACACACTTTTTGGATGTTAACTTCGCTCAGTCCAGTTTTTGGAGACGGCCCGGCTTTTTGTCATCCCCAAGCATCTCACGACCGCTTTGAAATCACTTAAACCACTCATAAACTTGAGTACGGGATAAGCATTCATCACCGTATGCTTTTTGAAGCATTTGGTGCGTTTAGGTAAGACTTTTACCAAGTTTAACACAAAAGTCAATTGTAACTCTCTGTTTGAAACTCATTTTCCGACCATCAAAAAAGTCAATTGTAACTCTCTGTTTGAAACTCATTTTCCGACCGTTCGTCAAAAACACTGTCACTCTTGGCACTATAACTCGACTTCTAATGAAACAAATGTAATAAACAGTTGACACAACACTAATGAAGGTTGCCGCTTTCGACAGCAAAAAGATACAGCAGGTGGCACCACTAGTTTCTTCTATTTTCGAAAAGTTCGGTTTCTTTTTGGATAGAGGGTGTATATATGCCTAGTCTATCCATAAATACTGTTACAACTTGAACAGCACATAAACCTTTGATCTATCAGTAAATCATTTATAGCTTTCAGCACATATAAACCATGTGTATAACTTGCATATAGTAGCACTCAGAGTTTCAAATATCTCCCTTTTTTCTTCACGCACACCCGAAGTCTGTGAGACCACATATCAATGGTGACATGCACAACGTCCAAAGGAAGCACTGCCACTGCTTTTTTCAAATCCACCTTCAGGCTGGCAATGCTGGGATGCTGTTTCTTGCAAGCTACTCTCACAAGCTTTAACCACAATTTGAAGTCCAACAGATTCAGATCGGGACTTCCAGACGGTGCCAATCAGATGATGATATGTGGTCGGGTACATTTACTCCAACTAAGGTTGTATGGTCCTTGCCTTGGGTGCAGGGACTGGGTCCTGTTTTGGAAGGTTCGCTGCCTACCCTGAAACAAGATGTTGTTTAGGGACTGTACTACAGGTTTCAGCATGGTGTCTTGATGCACTGTGGCAGAAGTTTTGATCCCTTTCTCACAGAAATGCAACTTGGATATCCCTGATACATCACCCCCTTCCTCCCCACACACCAAATGATCACTGATACAGTGATGATATCTCTGAATCCTGGGTGCTGTGCTATACGACCATTTGGGGTATATACCTGATCATTTTGGCAGTTAAATGACTCTTTAGTGATGAAAATCTTCTCGTCTGTGAAGAGGATATCTGTGTCTGATGTTTGCATACTGCTGAGAAGTTCCTTTGATTTTATCACCCTCTGCCACATAAGTTATGGTGTTAGGAAGTGTCCAGTAGAATGATGATAGGCTCTCACCCCAGGTCATCAGTTAGTACAAGTGACATCATTCTCTATGGAATGTTCATCTCTTGCAACATCACTCTCTGTATTCTCACAGGATTACAGTGGATCAAACCTTCACAGTCCTCACAAACTGTTTTGTCCTAATTCAGTATGGTTGAGCTGTTTTCTTTGTTTGTCAGATTCATCTGTATTATTATAACAATTAATAGTCTGATACACAAACATCCTACTGATTCTAAGTGTTTTTAGTATTTTGAAAGTAACAGGTGGCTGCATTACAACCTTGTGAAGTGCTATCACAGCTATATGGTTCTTCTTATAATCTCCTCAGACAACTCTCTTCATCCTCCCCTCTCTCTCTCTCTCTACTGATAAACTCATTAATGAACCAAGCTCACACAATTCTGTGGTCAGTGTGGAGGTGTGTGGAAGTTGAAATAGTATTTATGGCAAGACTGAGTGTGTAGAGGCACCTCCATTGAGTTCATAGATTCATTGTGGGAAGTCTATTTTAAAAACGTTAATCAACAATTGTCAATACCTGCACGATATCTCATATTTTGCCATGAAATCATTCACTGACAAAGCACACAACTGACTCTGGCAATCTGTTCCATTCATTCACCATTCTCCAATAGTTTTCCATTATTCATGTGCTGCATTACAGGATGGTCAACATTAAAGTATTCCTGTTTAAGGCATTGTTGAGCACCATTCAGTGATCCAAATGCTGTAAAACTTTGCAGGAATACATTGTGTATCATGTGGAAGCAGTAACTAAGCAGTAACCAAAATTCACCACCAAGGGGCTTCATAAACACCAAATGCATGGAACTTGCATATTACGCAAATTGGCAGTTGCCAGGAGGAAGGGTTTAAAAAGATGGACATGGGATTTTTCTCTTCGTTCTGGTTGTTAATACTGTCCACAGTGATGGCACTAACCTTGCGCCAATGTACTTTGCTTGTGAAGCTATATTATCTAAACAATTTCAATGCTGTTGCTGAACTCTGCGAATTTTGTCACCTGAACAAATGACGAGGAGTTTGAAAGAATGTATGGTAATCCTGTTGCACAAGGGTTGTGCAAAGAATGATGTATCCAACTATCAACTAATCAGTATCTCAGGAACGGTGGTGAAGATTTTGGAAGGATTTGGCATGTGACACATAGCTATTTGCTGATGATGCAAAGATAGGTAAGGTAATAAGAAATGCTGCTGATATGTGGCACTTGCAGAATGATTTGAATAGGTTGGAATTGTGGGCATGGGAAAATAGATGTCATTTCAATGTCAGTAACTGCAAAGTCATGCACTTTGGTGTGATTAGATATCCAATGCATATTATATTGGTGGGATTATGATTGAAGAAACTGATGAGGCTAGGGATCTTGGAATTTTAGTAGACAGGAAGTTGAAGTTCAAGCAGCATATAGCAAAAATTGTCAATACAATTCAGAGAATAATGGCAAAGCTGAAACGAGCCTTGACATGTAAAGATAAGGGCGTCATTTTGCTTATTTACAAGCCATTGATATGACCTCACTTGGACTATTGTGTGCAGGTCTGGTCTCCAAGTTTCCATGGTGATTTTGATACAGTGGAGAGAGTGCAAAGGAGAGTGTTAAAAATGATATCAGGACTGGGGAATACTGATTATGAAAACAGATCAAGAATTTGTAGGTTGCAGACACTAGCAAACTGAGAAAGAGGGGTGATATGATTGAGAACATAAACTTCTGAAAGGGTTATACAGAATTTCAGTAATAAAATTTTTTATTTTATGGAGGGTGGGGAAAGGATTCAAGGACATCCATGGAAGTTGAGAATGAATACTGTGAAGAAGGGGGTTAGGGCTAGATTTTTCTCTCAAAGAGTATGTGTGATTGGAATGGATTGCCTTTGGATGTTGTGTTTGCAAGTAGTATGAATGAATTCAAGCACTGGTATAACAGCTGGTGCGAATGGTATTGTATCCCTCGATAAGTTTCTGACTCCCTAGAGATCTCTCTTAATAATAAAAATAATAATTTTGGTAGCATTGAAGTTCAGAAGTATCCTCGCCATCCTCAATGATGGAAAGGATACTTCTGAACTTCAATGCTACCAAAATTATTATTTTTATTATTAGAAGTATCCTTTCCATCACTGAGGATGGTGAGGATACTTCTCACCTTATCATCAGTTAATGATTAACTGATGTTGAGAATAACCTCACCATCAGTTAATGTGACTACTCTCTTCTGAATAGTATCAAGCAGTGCTAGTGTTATGTGTATCTAGGTATCGGGTACATCCTAAATATGTGAGCAGTATTTCATGTTTGGACAAAATGATTCCAAGATGGCAAAATGATCTGGAGGATATTGAAAAAGAAAACTGCACTGTAGAGGAAATCCGAGATGATAATGACACATAACTGAAAATAAAGATATCCTTGGATATCCATAGTAATTATTTTGAGGGATTATTAAATAAGATAAGAAGTAACAGAACAGTGGTCACTTATAGAAATGCTTCTCAAACTTTTCTGTAAGACATTACAGTGACTATATTGCATAATTCAGGAAGCGTCACCAGAGAATCAAATTCTAGAAGATTAGAGTGGAGCTCTCATAGTATCCATCTGTAAAAAAAGGGAAATAAAACTGAACTTGATAATTAGAAGAGTTTCCTACTTGAGTTCCAGGAAGGTTTATGTAAATATGCTTGGGAAGAGGCTAAGAAAAAAATAACTTGTGACAAGTGACACTTGTGGAAAACAAGCTGGATTATCCCAATCTGGGAATATGACAAGGAACTGTATTTAAATTTTGTAGATTTAGAAAGGTATATAGCAAGATGCTAAGAGAAAGGCTTTTCAAAACACTATAGTTATATGGTGTAGATTATACAGAGCAAATACTGTCTGCATTTAAGTTGTTTCAGTAATTAGAATTGAAGAATTGATGTAAAATGAGTTTTAAGACAAGGGCACACTCTATCACCACCATTATTCATCTGCATAGATGATATAAAGAGAGATATATTCCTCTCAGTGGAATGTACGTCGTTTTATCCATTAAAAAGACTTATCTATTCATATTATACAAACTGCATTTCATTCCTCTTCCTCCTATAACTTACATATTGACTGTCCCCTCTTCTTGGTCATTACCAGTTATGATTCCCCTTTGGTTGGAAAAACTTGGTTGAATCCTTTCTGAGATGCAAAGAGCATTTATAAAAGTTTTTTTTTTTTCCCATCAGAAGGTGGGTAAGCTGGTCTCATACAGAACATCAGAATTTTTCCTCCCAGAACTTGGGATGTTCATTCCACAAAAGTGGCAACAAACCAACCAGGAAGAATACACACAGTTTACAGATGTAATATGCTTACCTCATAGCTTTAATTATTTTGTCCACAATTTCAGACTACCACAACATTCCATCTTCTCAGTTCCCTCCTATGATGTGTGATAACAGAGATAAGATAGCATTTTTTTCTTACTCTTATTTTTACTTCTTCCAGTAACACTTTTTTTACCTTTCTCAGTCTGTACTTGTCACCTGTGAAATCATGTCTGCCATCATTGTCAACTTTTTTGCTTTCTTTGTTTGCATCTGAACATTGATACTAATATCTTTAATCTTTGCTCCAGGAAAACATAGTTTTATCATGCTCTCATCAATTGCACACTAATCGTGAAATCACTATCCTTACTCTCCCTCCTTCGCATTTTTCCCCAATAAATCATCTTTCTCTCTTCTGCTGCACTACTGAATGTTTCTCTGGTTGCTCAAGTTCAGTCTTTTTACTAACAAGGTCTCCATGTAAATACACAAATACACTGTTTCATTACTGTTACATTGCCATTCTCTTCATTTTCTTCCACTTCTTTCATATGATCATTCTTTCAAATTTCTCCAGCAGCACTCTCATTTTCATTCCCTTTGTCATTATCATTTATTTTGCTTTTGACACAAGAGCACTTCTGGTAATCTTTTTTTTTTTGGAACACTCTTGTTACATTCTTTTACTATTTTCATTTTCCATTCACCTTTTGTCTTTCCTAATGAACATATTACACACACACACATACACCTTAAATCATACATATTAAGGTGCCTAAACTGCGATGTATGATGTCTTGGCTTCCATTACCTGTTATACTGAGCACTATTGTGCTTAGAACAATGAATTTGTTATCTGCAAACTACCCTCATTACACATCCTAATCACAGAAATAACCATCTGTTAAAGGATTATTTTGTTATTCTATCTTCTTTTTGTGCAAAAACTAAGTATAAACTAGGCACTGGTGCATCCTCTACTGTCCTCTTATTAGGTCAGAAATCTCACTTGTATCTTGCTTTACTTGTATTAAAACAGAATAATGAAGATTATTGAAAGTTTATTTTTCACTTGGTTAGATTATAATAAATTTAGTATAATCCTTTATCCAAGTGTGAGCAAACAAAGTTTGCGCCTGAAAGTATCTTCAGGACTGGGGTAAGGTAGTACAACACCGGGCAACTCATTGCAAAGGTGGAGCAAGTTAACATCACTCCTATCTTAGTATCTCCCATAATGCAAAACACATTTCCTTGCAGATATGTATAATGTTATGCATTAAGGGAAGGGCCACTACCCAGACTAATTTCCACCTTTTATTGAGGTCTCTTCAGTGGGAGCCAGGCCCAAGTGGAGATACCAGGCAGAAGCATTAGCAAGGTCATCTCTACCTATAGGAGTTGCCAAACTGTGTGCCACCTTTTTATTAAATTACTCTGGATTTAGAGAAATATGTTGAAAGTTTATTTTTCACTTGGTTAGACTATAATAAATTTAGTTTAATCCTTTATCCAAGTGTGAGCAAATAAAGTTTGTGCCTGAAAGTATCTTCAGGACTGGGGTAAGGTAATACAACACCAGGCAACTCATTGCAAAGGTGGAGCAAGTTAACATCACTCCTATCTCGGTATCTCCTATAATGCAAAACACATCTCCTTGCGGATATGTATAATGTTATGCATTAAGGGCAGGGCCACTACCCAGACTAGTTTTGACCTTATTGAGGTCTCTTCAGTGGGAGCTATAACATTATACATATCCGCAAGGAGATGTGTTTTGCATTATGGGAGATACTGAGATAGGAGTGATGTTAACTTGTTCCACCTCTGCAACGAGTTGCCCAGTGTTGTTACTACCTTACCCCAGTCCTGAAGATACTTTCAGGCGCAAACTTTGTTTGCTCACACTTGGATAAAGGATTAAACTAAACTTATTATAATAAAGGTTATGTTAGGAGTTGTTTATTTTACTATCTATGAACAGGTGTCTTGAATGAGTTTAATGTAAACTGTGCTAAGAGAGAGCATGTTGATTTTGTTAATATAATATATATATATATATATATATAATAAAATATATATATATGTATGACAGAAAAAAAATCAAACCAACAAGTCCTGAGAGAGAGATAAAAAAACGAGAACTCTAATTAAATCGATCAAAATTAGAAGGGATAGGTGGTTTGAACATATACTTCGACATGATGGACTTGTGAAAAGAATAACTGAAGGCAAAATAGAGAGGAAAAGAAGAAGAGGCAGACCAAGGAAAGCTTTCTTGACCAAGTCAAAGACAGCACGGGTTTGAGGAGTTACCAGGAGGTTAAGAAGAAAGCCAATGACAGAGCGGAATGGAGGAAATTGCTGCTGAGCTACCAGTCCCAAGACTGATGTAGCTGATGAATGAATGAATATATGTTAAAGATACCAAGCTATTTTAAACCTGGTTTTACTCCATTTCCCAAGTAAGCAAACAGACAAACAAGTCAAGTTTGCGCCTGCATGTATTGCAAGTCTAGCTGACCCTCAAAGTAGTGCAAGTCAAGGCAACTCATGGTAAAGGTAGAATAAGCTCTGATCACTATTCTTAATATTTACCCTTAATGCACAGCCCATCTCCTTGAGGAGATGTATGATGCTATGTATTAAAGGCAGGGGGGGGGGGCACTACCAGACCGGTTTCGACCTTTATTGAGGTCTCATCAGTGGGAGCCAGGCTAGAAATACCAAGATTTTAGTAATACAGAGCTTATAAGTATTTTTAATATACTGTGCATTAAGGGTAAATATTAAGAATAGTGATCAGAGTTTATTCTACCTTTACCATGAGTTGCCTTGACTTGCACTACTTTGACGGTTAGCTAGACTTGCAATACGTGCAGGCGCACTTGACTTGTTTGTGTGTTTGCTGACTTGGGAAATGGAGTAAAACCAGGTTTAAAATAGCTATTTACCATTTATTATACCCAAGGTAAAATACTTTCTACATATATATATATATATATATACATATATATATATTAAAAACATGTTGTGTTGTCAATTAAAATAAATGTTATCTTATTCCGATGTTCTGCCTTATGAACTCTTAGTCACACACACACACACATTAATCACACGCATGAGAGGTTGCAAAACATAACATGAGTAGACTGTGAGATGGTCAGGAAGAAAGAAGGAACTCATTGATGTTTTCTTGAAAACAGTTGGCAGTTGTAATTCCTGAAAAAAACTGAACCAGAAACTCATTCCCTCTCTGTGATAAAGAAGACACTAAGAAGTTTAAGTTTTAACAACATTAAAAAACTAATGTTGTTACATAAGTTGATTAGTTCATTACTAGATTCTTTACTTTTTTTTTTATCAAAATTATTTGTCTTTAGTCTAATACATTATGTACAGTATATTTGTTTTGCACTGTACTTCAGGTTCCAGGAAACTTCCATGTATCTACACATGCAGCCTCTATCCAGCCTGATAGCATTGATATGGCTCATATCATACATGAAGTTAGCTTTGGAGCACAAATGGTAAATGCTTAAATTATTCTTTGCTATTGTACAGTTTGTGCCAGTATACATCCAGAATTTATTGAATATGTAGTTGGTGGTGACTAGTATGATCTATATTTGTCACTGAAATTCAATGCATTATTTATCTGCTTTCAGAGTTTTCAGTTATTCTTTGTAATAACATCAGTAAATGTATTCCAAAAGCATTCTCTTTGGGAATGAGAGAGAAGCTGGAGATCTGTAGTTCAAGAGATTGCTGAAGTTTTGACATTATTCTACAGGACCCTTATATTGTTCAGACAGCAAACTTATTAAGCAATTTGTCATATTCAAAGAACTTGAACATAATTTTGATGCAACTAGTCGCATTTAAAATTATAAGAGAAACACAATTTATATTAATAACTTAATTAATTAATGGAGTGTAGATGTGTCAACAAAATCATGTTTGTCTAGTGTGCAAAAATTCATGTATTAATTACCATTCAGATGCAAAAAAAGTAATGCAAAAGAACTAATTACCTTGGTTGGCACAAATGATATGAGAGGCAAGAAGTCTTATGAGGGAGGATGTAAAGGAGTTGTTAGATGAAGCAAAGCTGAAGAGCGAGATGGTGAAGATTGTAAGTCTCCTGGATGGAGGCAAATTGAGGAGGAGGGTATTGGTAGCAAATGAATTAATATGAGATTGTAGAAGAAATGAAATAAGGATTTGTATAATTACTGATGGACTGCATCTAAACGGTTTTGGTGTTAGATATCTAGAGAGAGTGATTTCTTCACCAAGCATGCTGAAGTGAAAATTCAGAAAAACTTAAGCAATTAGGGTGGAAGCAGGTTACTGTGTATGAAAGCACTCATGAGGTGAATGAGTGTGAGAATGACCAAGTGCAAAATCTAGTCTCTCATGCAAAAATATTGAATAGGATAGTCAATTCAGGAAGCAAGAATGATTTGGATCTTAAAAGGATGCTTCAGTTTCTATATATTAATGCTAGAGATATCAGGAACAAGAGGGAGGAGATTTTGGCATTGGTTAGTGCAACCTTGCTAAAAGTTACAGGTATTAGTGAGACTTGGCTAACAGCAGATGATATAGTTACAGGATTAGAATGTGAAGGGGTGAGTGTTTTCAGGAAAGATAGAGAAGATAGGATGGGAGGAAAGGTACTGATGATAGCAGATGAGTTGCAGCCAAAAAGAATTGGAGATATGTAGGAGGGTGGCTGTTCATTTGAAGCAGTCTGGCATGAAATAAAGTCCAGTATATAATATATACAGTATATACAATAACAATATATACAGTGATTGTTACTATAGAACAGAGGATTTCCACAGATGTTCTGGAAGACAATCATCGGCAAATTAGTACAATGAGTATAGTGATTATTATGGGGGGACTTCAACTATGGAAATGTAGACTGGAAGGAAGAACGATCACATTGCATGAAAGAAATAGAATTTGTACACCTACTTACAGATAATTACTTCAGGCAGCATGTGATGGAGGAGACTAGGGATGTGAGAGTATTAGCCCAGGTCATAGGATCAGAAGAACTATCCATAATCAAGGTGGCTACATTGCCTCTGATTAGCAGAAGTGACCATGTCTTGAGTTGGGAAATGGTAAAACATGAGGAATATTCTATCAAGTATGTGGAACTACAAGGCAGGTGATTATGACAAGTTTAGAAGGAAATTTAAATCTGTGCTATGGGAGATAGTTTAGGGTCATCTAGAGGAAGCAATATTAAATTGTAAGGTAAAGAGGGTTAATCAGGTAGGAGCTAGATGGATGAGTAATATCATTATGCATGAGCTGCAGAAGAAGAAAATGCTGTGGAGGGTATAGAAAGAGAAAGGTGACCAGCAAACTCATGAACAGTACAAGGCTCAGCAAGAAAAGTCACTAGCATGGCAAGGAAGGCAAAATGAGATTACAAGAAGAATCTAGCCAAGCAGGCCAAAGGAAATCTCAGAGTTCTTTTGTTACGTGGCAAGTAAGAGGAAGAATTAGAAATATATACACGTTTACACAAGAATAATATTTAATTTGCCAAATATTTCGGTCTGAATATTACAGACCATCTTCAGTGGCTACGTAGGAATAGTTTTAAAAAACAAGGTGGAATACGAACAATTGATCATTCACACATAGAACGAGCCGCGTGATGTCATATCACTAAGTATTAGAAAAGTAAACATTTTTAAAGTCATAATTAAAGATATTAATTCAGAAATTCATGTAATAATCTTAAATAACATTAGACTAATATAGGAAATTTACATTAAAAAAAAAAATTAATGTGTTATCCTGATTAAACTTTCCCAAATTTTTGATATAGATATACAGTCATTACGATTCAAGTTAGGACGTTGAAGTAAGGCCTCCACACTTTCTTTAAATAAACGTTCAAATTTGTAGCGACATCTGTGTAGGAGGAGAGTCTTGGACCAAAGGATGTTGTGGCTTGTGTCTAATCCATGCTGAGCTAATCCAGATTTCTCGGGTTTGTTTAGTTGAATTGATGATTGATGCTCTTGAATTCTTTTTTCTGTAGAACGTCCAGTTTGTCCAAAGTAGGAAAGATTACAGTTACAGGAACTTGATATACACACCAGGTAGAGACAAGGTCGAGCATTTATCTTTAGATGAAGGAAAATGGGTGGATAATTTGTTAATAGTGTATAAGTGGCTGTTAAATCATATTTCTTCAGAATTCTTGAAATTCTGAAGAAATGTCGTTTATTCTCAAGGAATCTGCTTATCATCCTTGTCAAAAAAACAGGAATCATAAAATGTGTAATCCGACAAGCCAAAACTAATTGTTCAACTTCTCATTTATTACAGAAAGAACTTTCGACTATCAAACATCACATGAAATTAAACGGCTTCTCCGAAAAGAGTACACATCTTTTCGATTCTTACAATCCAACACAGAACAGCAAAGATTCAATACGTTGAGTTCCAATTCCTTACATTTCCGGGATTTCAGAACCAATTTCAAGAATTCTGAAGAAATATGATTTAACAGCCACTTATACACCTATTAACAAATTATCCACCCATTTTCCTTCATCTAAAGATAAATGCTCAACCTTGTCTCTACCTGTGTGTATCAAGTTCCTTGTAACTGTAATCTTTCCTACTTTGGACAAACTGGACGTTCTATAGAAAAAAGAATTCAAGAGCATCAGTCATCAATTCAACATAACAAACCTCAGAAATCTGGATTAACTCAGCATGGATTAGAAACAAGCCACAACATCCTTTGGTCCAAGACTCTCCTCCTACACAGATGTCGCTACAAATTTGAACGTTTATTTAAAGAAAGTGTGGAGGCCTTACTTCAACGTCCTAACTTGAATCGTAATGACTGTATATCTATATCAAAAATTTGGGAAAGTTTAATCAGGATAACACATTAATTTTTTTTTTTTTTTTTAATGTAAATTTCCTATATTAGTCATGTCATGTTGGAGGCTTAATGGATTTTTTACAACACTCAAAGAATTAAAATAGACTTTAATACTTCCCTTTAATGCTACCCTTATCCGTTCTACGAAAGATCAGCTCCCTCCTCTCTCTCTGCCTGGAGTTTACAAAGTACCCTGTTCCTGTAAGCTGGCGTACTTTGGACAGACAGGCAGATCAGCATCCATCCACCTAGAGGAACACAAGTCTTATATCTGTAAACACAACTATGGTCATTCAGGCTTGGCTGACCATGTCTTGGACACCACCCACAAGGTAACATGGAAGAAAACCACCATGCTCCATCACAGCAAATTCAAGAAAGAGAGGCTATTCTTAGAAGCAGCAGCAGCTCTAAGAAATCAACCAAATCTTAATAAATACGGTTGCATTAAGCTTCTGAAGATTTGGGAAACACTCAACACCAGAGATCCCACCTTACATTCCAGGCCACCTACAACTGCCCTTAGAGGGCGCTCCACCTAGATAGGACTTTAGTGTCACCCACGTGGTTGGGCTTAGTATTGTATGATATTTGTGTATATGTTACATTAATTGTTTTTATAATCCCCGTAGATGTCCTAGTGACTAGGACGAAATATAGGAAGTATTAAAGTCTATTTTAATTCTTTTTGAGTGTTGTAAAAAATCCATTAAGCCTCCAACATGATGTCCTCACAGCACTTAAGCCTCTACACACGTATACATGGATTCCTATATTAGTCTAATGTTATTTAAGATTATTACATGAATTTCTGAATTAATATCTTTAATTATGACTTTAAAAATGTTTACTCTTCTAATACTTAGCGATATGACATCATGCAGCTCGTTCTATGTGTGAATGATCAATTGTTCGTATTCCACCTTATTTTTTTAAAACTATTCCTATGTAGCCACTGAAGATGGTCTGTAATATTCAGACTGAAATATTTGGCAAATTAAATATTATTCTTGTGTAAACGTGTATATATTTCTAATCATTATGTCACAAGTATTGTTAAAGAATCAAAGAGGAAGAATGACTATGTAAGATTAACCTTAATGATTGATGATGGTCATGAGGAGAGAGAAGCAGATAAAATAGTTGAGTTGTGGAGTGCCCACTTTGCAAGTGTATATGCTCCAAGTGAAGTTACTGCTAACATATGTGAAAGAGTGATGTGGGAACAGCGGTGAATGAATTAGAGGTTTTTAGGATATTACAGAATCTCAATGTAAATATAGATCTGGGATTTGATGGGATATCAGCTCAGGTTTTGCACGAATGTGCAAGGGAACTGTCAACACCTCTGATTAGGTGCTTTAATTTAAAGTTCAGCTCTGGTAGAGTTTCAAGGGATTGGAAAGAGGGCAAAATAATTCCCTTGCATAAGAGAGGTTCTTAGACTGCAGTAGCAAATTATAGACAATTATTATCTCAGGCATATTGGTAAAAGTACTGGAAAAATTGGTCACAAAGAGAATTCAATTATGGGATGATAAGAATATGATACTGTATGAAGGGCAGTGTGGCTTTACTCACTTTTTATAATAGAGTAACAGCTGAGTTGGGTAAAGGAAATGGCTACATGATGATGATTTTGCTGGATTTTACAAAGGCATTTGACGGAATACCACATGGAACTCTGTTACGCAAATTAGAATAAATGGAAATGGATATGCACTGGTTATGTGGATAAGAGGGTGGCTGCTGGACAGATATCAAAAAGTGGTATATGGAGGGACAGAATCAAGGCAAAACCAGGTGACTAGTAGTGTGCCACAAGCTTCATATCTGGAATCATTGCTGTTTGTGCATAAATGGTATAGGAAATTACCTGAAAGGAAATATTCTGTTGTTTGCTGATGATGTGAAATTATGCTTATGCTCTTTACACCTATGAGGTGCATGAAGCCACGAGTTTAGTGCACCATCCCCTTCAGTCCAGTGCTGCCTCTCCCCAGCTCAACCATCCTAGTTTGTTTCATTCTTCGATTACCATCAGGTATCTTGTCATTTTGGGTCTTCCCCTCTTCTTTTCATAGTTGTTGGCTCCTCTCCAAAGTCCTATAAATAGTTGTCTGTCGGGGGACCATGGGTCACAGCACTCTGCTCCAAGGAATTTCTTGCTTCACTCATGGTTTCTATAATCAGGGATTTTTTTACAAGGATGGGTGATTAGCTCATTGCTCAAACTTCCTCTTTTATCTGGAAGGTGTTGATCTTTTTTTAATAACAATTAGGTAACATTTGTTCTATTCTTTCCACTTTGTCTTTCTGGCTCAAGTAATTAAATTAAGAAAGGCAAGTTACATTTCCTTTCCCGTGACTGGAAAATTCGGCACAACATTTTTGCCATAAACATTTACACTTAAGACATTTTCGGCGTAAAAGATTTTGCTGTAAGATATTTTGCATTAATTTTTGGAAATAATCAGTGGATGATAAAGGTATTATAAATTCATTAAAAAGGCCAGTTTTTATTAAGGTGAATGTCAGTGATACATAACATAATTAAATCATTTAAAAATTGTGCAAATTAAAAGAGATGCTGCATAAATAATTAACTTTTTTGCTGCGGATCGTTAATTCAACAAATCCATCAGTAACATTGCTCATTGGAAAAAATTCTAATACTGTGAAGCATTTAATTTTCATGTTGGACTCCGCATCTGTTTGATAGCGGAACTTCAAACCAATGGCTTGGACTGGCATGAGACCCCTAAGGATTTCATGGCGGCTTTTTGCTTTGCTTCCTGACAAATCGGAATTAACTTACAGCAGATTATTCAGTGCCTTAAAGGGCTTACATTCATCATTAGATTCCAAAACAATAATGGTTGACATCGAAAAAAGCAACTTTCAATGCTTTTTCTAACATATTTACATCAACTACTATAACAGGTTTATTTCATATAGTACAAAATCTATGTCGCAAAATTGTTGCCATTGGTTTGAAGTTACGTTATCAAACAGATGCTGAATTCAACATGAAAATTGAATGCTTCACAGCATTAGCATTTTTGCCAATGAGCGATGTTACTGATGGATTTGTTGAATTGACGATCCGCAGCAAAAAGTTAATTATTTACACAGCATCTCTTTTAATTTGCATAATTTTTAAATGATTTCATTATGTTATGTATCACTGACATTCACCTTAATAAAAATTGTTTTTTTTTTTTACTGAATTTATGATACCTTTATCATCCGTTGATTATTTACAAAAATTAATGCAAAATGTCTTATGGCGAAAATGTTGTGCCGAATTTTCCTATGGCAAAAATGTTCACGCTGAATTTTCCTACAACTTTCATTTCAATGGTGCAAACATTTCTTTATTGTTACTTTCCTTGACTGTATGTTTATGGTGAAGGTTTAACGGAACACATGGTCATCGCAAAACTAAGTGAAACCAGGTAGACAAAACACTAATCCTCAGTAGGTATAGTCCTCTGTGGGCACCTGTCGGAAACCTGGGTTGTACTGTGTGATCTCTGAAAATTAATGTTTCTCCTATTTTGGAAAGTTTAACCCATCCATATTTACTGTATATTAAACTTCCTGCCTATTAAAATATGACTGGTTTAAAAGGACAGCACAGAATCTACAAAAATCTTTCACTTTTAAACTTTGATTCCATGTGTATGTTTAAAGAATGATCTACTAGACCTGATTAAGCATATTATTATTATTATTGTACTGGTGCCTACGTAAAGTCAGAAGACTCATTGCGGAAGACCCAAACTATCCACACAATCTATCATACCTCTTTTTGAACCCATTAACAGACAAAGCACTCACAAATAACTCTGGCAACCCATTTCACTCATTCACAACTTTACAAGCAATAAATCTAATCCTCTCCACTCCTACTAGCCACACCTTTATTGTGGCCCTCTAGCCAAGTGCTGAAACATTTCCCTAGTATCAATCCTATAAAATCCTTTAAGCAACTTAAATGTTTCTATCATATCCCCTCTTTTCTTCTATCAACCAACTTCTGCAATCCACACACCATCAATCTATCCTCATATGAAACATTCCACAGTTCACTTGCTTCTGAATGGCCAGGAGACCAGACTTGAGCACAGTAATCCAGATGTGGATTATAAATTATCTTTTGCCCATACTTGACAGCCTATTTAAATCATCCTGCAAGCTCTCCACATCCATCTCCATCCTTGATTAACTATTACTCTACCTAATTTTGCATCATCAGCAAACAAATGATTTTTTTTTTCAGGTTATTTCCTGTATGACTTATGTACAAATTAAAGAACATTGGTACCAGCACTGAATCTTGCTGCACACCACTAGTCACCTGTTTTTGCATTGATTCTGCCTCGACATATACCACTTTTTGATATCTGTCCAACAGCCACCCTCTTATTTATTCACATAACCAGTGTCATATTCAGTGGAAGCATTGTGTAGTCATTTCCTTTATCCAACTCAGTTGGATAAAGGAAATTTTATAATATATCTATTATAAAAAGTTAGTAAATTACTAAGGCACGACTTACCCTTCTCGAAGAAATGTCCCTCGTACAATATCATATTTTTATCCACCCATACTTGAATTCTCTTTTTGACCAATTTTTCCAATACTTTTACTACCATGCCTTAGATACTGATTGGTGTATAATTTGTTACTGCAGTCTTAGAACCTGTTTTATGCAAGGGAATTATTTTGCCCTCTTTCCATTCCTTTGGAACTCTACTAGATATGAGACTTGAAGAGCATAGTCAGAGGCATTGCCAGTTCCCATGCACATGCTTACAAAACCCAAGTTCATACATACCATCTATCCCACAACTGTATTTACATTGAGATTCTGCAATATCCAAAGAACCTTCAGTTGATATACCTCTGTTCCTACATTAGTGTCTGTCACATATGTTAAAGCAGTAACCTCACTAGGATGATATACCCTTGCAAAGTGATCACTCAGTAACTGAACTATTTTATCTACTTCTGTCACCTTGTGACCATCATCATCATCACTCATTAAGGTTAATCTTCCATGGTTATTCTTTCTCTCGCTTGCCACATAAAGAAAGAACTCTTTGGGATTTCCTTTGGCCTGCTTGGCTAGGTTCTTCTTGTAATCTGATTTTGCCTTCCTTGCCATGCTGATGACTTTTCTTGGCTGAGCCTTGTCCTGTTCATGAGTTTGCTGGTCACCTTCCTAAACTTATCATAATCACCTGCCTTATAGTTCCACATATACCCCTTCTTGACAGAATATTCCTCATGTTTTACAATCTGCCAACTCAAGACCACATGTTCACTTTCACTAATCGGTTGCAATGCAGTCACCTTGATTATGGATAGCTCCTCTGATCCTCTACTAGGTCCAATACTCTCACACTCCTAGTCCCCTGCATCACATGCTGCCTCAAGTAATTTTCTCTAAGTAGGTGTATAAATTCTGTTTTCTTTCCTGCCATGTGATTTTTCTTCCTTCCAGTGTATACCTCCATATTTGAAGTCTCCCATAATAATTACTTGACTGGTACCAATTTGTCGATGATTGTCTTCCAGAACAGTTGTGGAACTCCCTGGCCTCTAGCAACAACCAACTGTATATTTTGTCTTACTGGTCTTAATCTCACACCAGACTGCTTCAAATTAACAGCCACCACCTGCCTATCTCCTATTCTTTTTGGCTGCAATTCATCAGCAGGACATGACCCCCCTCCCATTTTATCTTCTCTATCTTCCCTGAAAAAAATACTAAACCCTTTACATTCTATCCCTGTAACTACATCAAACATACTCATATTCATGAGCACATATCTATTTTTTATGTTCTTCCATGTGGATGGATGGATGGATGGATGGATGGTGGCTGTCTGTAGGAACATGGAACTCTATACACAGAACTGAGAGAGAAAGGAATTGCTCCTTAAGGCCATGGATAAGGGCAGCCAATTTCAAGTGGGGCTTGAAGGTAATGCAGAGGTTGTATTTCTTTAAAATTCTGGCTATTTTTTTCAAATGGTTCTTGGACATGAATGTTAATAGCATTACTATAATCCTTCTGAAGAGAAGGTCAAAAATCAGCAGATGGATTAAGTATTTTGTTGATCTGTAAGAACTGGAGCCATTGAATAGGTAGGTGTGGCATATATGGTTGTTAGGGTGCCACATCTGGTAAGAACTACTCCAGTTTACCAAATTTCACTTAGTTTTGTGTGCCTTTGTGTCTGTGACTCAGACAAATATGGAAAGGATTAAACAATAGTTGTAATCCTTTCCTAGTGCTGTTTTTACTCCATAAAGCCTCCTACATATGCTAGACCCAGCACTTAACCTTAATATGTGATTATTGACTCTATACTGGTATCTTCATATTTTATCAATTTATGAATTTTATTGACTCTGTATCATATTTTATATCTATATCAATTTTATCAATTCATATTGCCAGTATCTTCGTATTTTATCAATTTTTGTAAAAATTCTTACAATTGTCAGGATGAAGCATTATAATTTTATCCCATCTGAGATTGAATATGGTTACCTGTATTGTCATTTTTGTTATGGTTTTCCATAACATGTTATTTTAAAATTTTTCTTATAAAAGGTTATATTCAGTAACAGTGTTTGAACTCTAAAATAGTTTTTTTTTTTTCAGTCTGAAAGTACACAGGGAAGCTTTAACCCTCTTAAAGAAAAAGATCGAAGTAATGCCAAAGGTAATAAAACTAATAAATAAAAATAAAAGTAATACAAACCTTAAATATAAACTTTTTCATTTTTTTTTTTTACAGATAAGTTTTTTTTAATAAAGGTATGCATGTGTGTTTTCTGTGGACTTAGTCAGTTTGCAGTGAAAGAACAATATATTCCGTTACAACATATTTATTTTACAAGAAGTTCAGCTTGACACATAAGAATGATCATATATTAAAATGAATATTTATTGCCAATCATAATGGTAATTTTTGGAATGAGATGACAACATAAATGATATAACTAAAAGGATTTAATTGTTTCCTATATTTCACTAAAATTGGTGTGATCAGGGAACAATGTACAAGTAATGATACAGGACTACATAAGTAAGAAAAACTAATTTGAAGAAACACAGGAAATCCTGAATTACACCACCTCGTGGGTTTGATTGGATATTTTTTTTGTAATTGGGCTGATGCTCTGAGAAAAGCGTTGCCCAGACTTATTCAGATTAGGATTATTTTTAGGGAAGAGGTGGATTCAAAGAATAGTCTTTTATACTTGTATTTGCTTCCATGAAGTGAAATGATTTTCTTCTAATGGATTCTGTGGTGGGTATCCAAGGTATGGTCTGAAAGTCCTGACCAGCCATGGTGGTGGTACCAGATGTAGTCTCTGTGTTCAGTAATTCTGATGTTAGCTTACTGCCTGGCCATAATAAGAAAGCTTACAGCTTCATAATGCTTGGTAAACACCAGACAAATGTAAGGAATGTAACTGGTCTTTAGGAGAGTGCATAAGGGATATCAGTTTTTCTTTTTTTGTGTGTAGTCTGAAGGTAGCAAGTATTGTACTTAAGGATTTTTACTAACTTTCAGACATGTCGCAGATATATAGGATGGTGATGGTTTTATTGGAGTCTGTAGATTTGAGAGTACATGTGTATGAGATGCCAATTTATTTATTTATTTATTTTTATCCGGTGACTATAGCCATTGGTCAAGAAAATATTTATGTGTGTGTGATTACGATCAAGTTTGCTCTTGTAAGTAAAGTTTTTATAATGCAATACTGTTGGGAGGGAAAGGGTGTAACTGTTTAGGTGTTTTTGCTTTTGTGTGTTTTTATAGACAGAAATACTTGTTTCCAGAAACACTCATGATGGGCCCATACATGGATATCTAACATTGATAGGTTAAGGCACCAGATTGATTACATCCTAGCTCTCCAGCAATGGAAGATGAGCATCTCTGATGTGCATACTTGTCCTGGAGCAGATTGTGGTGTAGACCATCAGCTAGTAAGAGCCAAAGTAAGACTCCAAAAACTTCCAAGTGAGGCACATCCCACTAGATTGGATGTTAGAGTAATTCCTAGTGGATTGAGAGGGGAAGGTGATTTTTGGAGACCAATGAGGAGAACTCACCAGAAATGCTTTGGGAAGGAGTCAGGGTGATAATACAGGATGCAGCCAAGAAGTATCTTGGCCCAATAAAAAGACTAAGAGACCCATTTCCTCTGGACATTCTTCGATTGCCTTTTTAAAGATTACCTCTGAGTACATGTTGAACAAGAGTGGTCAGAGCACGTGTCCTTGTCTCACGCCTCTTTTGATGTTAATACCACTGGTGGTAATGCTGTCTAATTAAATGGTAGCTGATTGATTCCAATACAGATTTCTTATGTCTTTTTCATCTAGCCCTATTTGTTGAAGGACTTTTATTAAGTTAGTGTGTCTGACCTTGTCGAAAGCTTTTTTAAAATATATGAAACACATAAAGACAATTTTCTGTTTTTCTATGCATTTTTGTATCAATATTTGAAGAGAAAAGGGCCTCTCTACTACCAAAACCATTTCAAAAGCCAAACTGCATTTCACTCAGAATTTCTTCACTTTTTCTATAGATGCGATTCTGAATTACTTTCAAAAATATTTTTAATGCTTGGCTCATTAGACTAATAAGTCTGAAGTCGCCACAAGATTTGCTTTTGGGTTTCATTGGGATAGTGATAAATGTAGATTTGAGCCAATCTGGTGGAAATTCGCCATTTTCATATATTTTATTGAACAGTTTTTCAAGAAGTTTGATATTATCTGGTTCTATTAATTTTAAAAATTTTGTTTGCACACCCTCTGATCCACTGGTGTTTCCTGTTTTACCTGATTTTATAGTATTCTCTATTTCATATTTCAGAATTATTGGTCCTTGAATGTTATTTTTTATATTTATAGGATTCTGTGTAGTATCATTGAAGAGTTCTGTTATATATTTTATCCAAATCTGTGCTTTATTCTCTTCTTCTGGAACTATTTTTCGACTTTCATCTCTTAGAGACACTACTTGCTTTTTTCTGAATTTTCCAGAAATTTTGTTGATTTTCTTTTACAGACTAAAATAGCTGTTTCTTCTGAAGCAGTTCAATCTCGGTACAAAATTTTTCATCCGTATTTCCTTTGCTTCTTTTATTTTCTTCTTGATGATGTATGTATTTCTGTATATTTGGCTAGGTCTTTGTTTTTGTACATTCTTTGTGTATCAATAAGAGAGCAGGGCCGGTTTTATCATTTAGCACCCCTAGGCCTAGGGGCGCTAAGACTTCAAGGTGCCAGATTTTGCTGCATAGTTCGGGAAAAAATTACAACCGCCGAAAAAAATTAGTAAAACCTTGATTAATAATAAAAAATTGAAATAAGTCAAGCCGTCCTGGTGCTCACTGATGATCCTGCATTATTTTTGCCTTTCTCTATTTCTTCCACTCCCCTTCTTTGTATACTTAACCTCAAGTGCAGAGATTTTTCCTCCTTCTGGCATCTGTCCCAAGATGAATCACTGGTCTAGCAATAATATCTGTAGAGCATGAAATTACATCTACAATCAATATAGATGAATTAATTCAAAACTTTGCTAAACCAAAAGCTCGAAAGATTAATTTTTCATAAATTTTGTAGATGTAATAGTTATTTAAGATGTAATAATTTTCTTGCTATGCAGATATTAAGAGTAATCATATATGTGTACAAATGTGTTGGTTTTGATTAATAAATTTTTTAATGTTCATAATGATATTATTTTTATAAATATCCACATGTGTAGGTGTACGTGTGCTTGTGTGAGTATGACAAAATATGTATAGAGAGACAATGTATAGGGGTGGCTAAATTTTCTTTGCCTAGGGGGGGCATCAGATACTCTCGGACCGGCCCTGTAAGAGAGAGAGAATTTCATTTGTCATCCATTGCTGTTGTTTTACATTATTCACATAACCCACTTTTTCAATACCTGTTATTACGATGGCATTCTTTAAGCTGTTCCAAAGAGATTCCACCCTTTCACTTTCTTCCATGTTAATCTGTTGTAAACACAGGATAAGTTGTGTTTTGGCTCTTTTATTCAACTTTGGGTCTTTTAGTTTCTCTACATCAATTTTTTTTTCTTCTTTTGTGATTTTTTGGCTTAGATTAAAAATCTAAGACATATTTCTGCAACTATGGGATTGTGGTCTGATGAGATATCTGCTCCAGGATAAGTCTTTGCATTCTTTATACTACTGTGGAATCTTTTATTTATCAGTATGTATTCAGTTTGATTTCTGACAATGTTACGACTGCTATCTTGAGGCGATTTCAAAGTGTACAGTTTTCTGGGTGGATGCTTAAACCCAAGTGTTTGCAATTGTTAGAACTTCTTCCTGACAGAACTGGACAAGGCAGTCTCTTCGTTCATTTCTAGTGCTTAAGCCATGCCCTCCAACAAAATCTGCATCATCCCCTCTGCCCACTTTAGCGTTAAAGTCATTCATCACTATGTTTATCTCATGTTTCTTTGTTAGGTTTTTAATCTCTTAAGTGTTCATAAAACTCTTCAACTTCTTCTTTACTTTTGTCAGCTGTAGGTGCATAAGCTTGGATGATATTTATATTAACAGGATTTCCCTTAAGTTGTAATAGCATTATCCTTTCAGAAAATGGGATCCAATTTATTACTGATTTATTATTATTATTATTATTACGTAATACCTCCAGGGAGTCCAAAGACTCATCGAGGGAGGGCACCTACTCTACAACTCTCCGTCTCCATCAACCGCAACTACTTTCATCATCTACACCAACGCCATCTACTGCTGACTACCATTCACTAGTATTTTCACAGACGATCACAACCATCCATGCCCATGGTGGGATTCAAACCCGCAGCCTTTTGGCTGGAGAGCGGATACGCTGACCACTCGGCCAACCAGGCCAGCAATTTATCGATTTCTTCATTTACTATTACAGCTACACCATGTTGATGTTTGTTCTCATCATCATTTTTATGATGATGAGAACAAACATCAACATGGTGATGATGAAAACAACACCAGAGTAATAAGTTGTCATATTATCTTGTTGACACTTTCGAGATCCTGGCCATCTTGTCTTGCAAATCCTCAAAATCCAGACACCCAGTCTCTTCATTTCTCTTACGCATTTCTAGCCTGGAGATTCTTTGCACCCCTATCCCATTTAAGGAACACTGGGAACTCAGGGCCAGTTGTAAGAGTTTGTTGCCATGGTGGTGGTTCTGGAGATAAGACAGAGCAGTAGTTTCTTCATTTGCTTTCTGCTCTGCAGTATTACAGACATATACAATATAATCATATTGCCATCTACAAATCTCTGACCACAAGCTTTTCTGTCATCATTTGGCTTCAACCTTGTGTCAGTACTGACAATGTTGCTTCCCACTGTCAGGGGCAGTGGTCCCAGCAGGTGCTTATTTAATGGTGGCACTGCTCACCATGTTACCGAGTTGTCATTGGACTTTGTGAAGTTTTCAGTGAGGCAGACCTGGAAGACCAACAATGCTGAAAACAAACATATGCTTCTTATCCAGCAATAAGGAATCTGAAATAAGTCATTAAGTTATGTACCACTTCGTTCAGTAAATTAACATAAAGCTTGTATTCCTAGAATATAATAAAATAATGTGTTATTAATTGTTGAGATGTTTAGTTTGTAGAACTCTATTCTTGAATTATTATTATTTTTTTTTTTTTTTTGTAAATAGAGCACTTATGAGAGTTTTAATAGATTATTGATATTCATACTGTATGCTTATGACCTCTTAATAATTTTAACAAAATTTATTATGTATGACCTGTGCAACCTTATGAAGAATCCTTGAATGTGATATGCAACCTTCCAAGGACTAACTGTAGAGTGTCCTTACAGTTAGTCCTTGGACTTCTCGGAGGTGTAATGTAATAATAATAATGTTATAAAAAAAAAAAAAATTCAAAGAAGCATAGATTTGGGTGGTACACTTTTGACCTATTCAACATCTGCAAGTTATAACAGCAAGTCTAGTGTCGATGAATCATATAACTTCATTTGTTAACAGATTAGTGAGCATTATCTCTGTTGTCCTATCATCTATAACTCATAATTAGTACTGTAGGCTAACTAATTCAATCCTAGTTCCCCCCTTTTGTGTGTGTTTCCTCAGATAGTTAAGTCCACCAGCCTAAAGAATGCTGCCTGATGGTTAAGTTATAAATTTAATCAAGTAATTTTTTGTATGAGGTGTTAGCCTGGTCTGAAATATGTAGTTACTCATATTGTAGTTTACCATAACACCATGCCAGATTATTTTCTATTCCTTTGAATATCTGAATATACTGCAGATAATTATCTTGATATGGTACTTGAAATATTAAATTAGTAATTTTAATAATACTGACCTTGATTTGTATAAAGGGTTTTGGTTAAATGTTATTATAAATGAAAAGGAATGAACTGATTGAATATTCTGAGCTGAATAAATTTGTCACATTTCAGACAATTTTTTTTGCTATCCAGAAAAGATAGAACAGCCCACTAAATAGATAACTTCTCTCTCTCTCACACACACACATGGACCCCATCACCTTCTCAGAGATGTTCTGATTGTTTTATGCCTTTTCTGTAGGTATTTTCAGAACTATTGCTCGGTTTAATGAGCCACCCCCTTTACTCCACTTTCCTCTGTTGGTCACTTATTCATCACAGTTCAGCTTCAAAATCCCATCTTTTTTATTCTTGATCAGCTGGAGGCTGTAGTCTTTGATGAAGATAGCTTTTTTTTGGGGGGGGGGATGAGCATTCCATATACCTCTTTTCTTTTTTTGGAATACCTGTGCTATCTTCCCCAAAGACTAAGGACTTGAGCTGTTCAAAAATTAGATTCATACTTTTCCTTTTTTTCCTTTAACCTCTTGACTGCACATGGCACTAATATTCTATAGTGCCGATGAATCCTTTAGGTGATTTTAAATTCTCATGTTGGATTGATATACATGAGAAAAAATAATCTTGAATTACATGCTGTGAACTAAAGGGTTTCTGAGATAAGAGGAAATTTTAGTTTTTAAGTAAAAGACTGAATGAGTAGCAACTGGAGTAAATATATGGAGACAGTATAAATTAAAGATGCCAAGAAATTATATTCTTGGTTTAATCCTTTACTAATAATTATTATTATTATTATTATTATTACGGGCAACTCCAGGGAGTCATTAGACTCATCGAGGGAGGCCCCAAATCATATTCATCACAACTATCTGACATTCATACAGTATCTATCATACCTCGCCTTAAACTCATTCACTGTCACAGCATCCACTGCAGACTCAGGGAGCGCATTCCACTCATTCACTACTCTAAAAGTAAAGAACCCAGCTCTAACACCTTTACTAACCACACTTTTGCCCAGTTTCCATGGATGTCCCCTAGTCCTCCCACAACCAGCCCTGTTCTCAAAAATATCTTCTGAATTAATTTTATAGAAACCCTTCAGTAATTTGAATGTCTCAATCATATCTCCCCTCCTCCGCCTATCAACCAATTTTTGCAACCCACAAATCCTCAACCTGTTCTCATACGGTTCATTCCACAGACCTGCTATCATCTTGGTCACTCGCCTCTGGATCCTCTCCACCTCCTCCCCATCAAGAAGAAACCTAGGTGACCAAATCTGAGCACAGTAGTCTAGATGGGGTCTTATCAAGGCTCGATACAGAGGAACAATAACCTGCTTGTCTCTGCTTGTCAACGTATTCTTCAGCAACCAAGTGATTTGATGAGCTATTTTGGTCACTTTTGCAATGTGTCCCCTAAATTTCAATTCCTTATCCACCAACACTCCTAAATCTCGTGCCTTATCAATTTCCTGGAGCAGGGTTCCACCAATGCAGTAAACTGCCGCCAATCTTTTCATCCCAAAATGCATAACCTTACATTTTGCCACATTAAACTGACATCCATTCTCCTTAGCCCAGACCTCCAATCTATCCAAATCATCCTGCAAAATTTTGACATCATCTGCATTCACTATTGCCCTACCCAACTTCGCATCATCCGCAAACAAATGTACTGTTCCTCTCAGATCATTTCCTATATCATTTATGAACAAATTAAACAGCAGTGGTCCAAGAACAGATCCTTGTGGCACACCACTAGTCACAGGCCGTCTTGTGGACTCTACTCCCGAGTAAACCACTCTCTGATATCTCTCCGTCAACCACCTTCCTATCCATCTCACCAACCCTATGTCCATTCCCATATGCTGCAATTTACTGATTAGAATTCCATGTGGAATCCTGTCAAAGGCCTTGGCAAGGTCCAGTAGAATCACCGTAAACCCATTACCCTTATCCAGTTCAGCCATCACTGTGTTATAATACATGAGCAAGTTACTGAGGCATGACCTACCCTTCACAAAACCATGCTGTCCCCGATACAGTATCCCATTTTCTTCTATCCAATCTTGTATTTTCCTCTTGACTATTTTCTCTAAGACCTTGACAATGATTCCTGATATGCTAATCGGTCGGTAATTTACAACAGTAGTCTTGGAACCACCTTTATGCAGTGGAACTATTTTCCCCTCTTTCCACCCGCTCGGGACTAACCCAGACCCGAGACTCAAATTAAACAAAATGGTCAAGGGTACTGACAATTCTTTAGCTGCTTCTCGTACAACACGAGCTGGTATACCATCCAATCCCACAGATGTATTGACATTGAGGTTATGCAATAGACTACTCACCTCCACTTCATTAACCACAATTCCCGTATAATCTACTGGTTTATTCGTTTCTGCAATGTCACCACCTGGATGATATACTTTTGCAAAATGCTCACTCAGTAACTCAACTATCTCAACTGAAACAGTTACCTCCCTACCATCGGCATTCTTTAAAATCAATCTGCCATGTACATTTTTTCTTTTACTTGCTACATATCTAAAAAACTGTTTAGGATTCTCTTTAGCCTGCATGGCCAATGTTCTTTCGTAATCCTTTTTTGCTTTTCTTACCACACTCGTCACCCTTCTGGCCTGCGCTTTATACCGTTCATGTGCCTGCCGGTCACCCTTCTCCTTAAATTCCCTCCATAGTTGTTTCTTTTTTTGCAACTCAAGCTTAATGGTGTTATTCATCCATTTAACCCCTACTTGATTTATTATTCGGACTCTAGGTATACAGTCAGCCATTGCTTCATGCAAGCACTTCTTAACTACTGGCTAACAACTTCATATACTAATAACTATAATAATGGCTAATAACTTCACATACTACTAAGGCAAGTGATGTGAAGTTATTAACCTCTATATTCGAGTTGCCCTGTCTTGAAATTACTTTATGCACAAACTTTGTTTGCTTACACTTGGATAAAGGATTAAACCAAGAATATAATTTCTTGGTTTAATCTTTAATTTATCTTTAACTTATCTTTAATTTATAATATAACTAACTGAAAAAACTTTCAACATGGAGATAGTGATTGAAAGCAGCTTTGATTTATTTCACCAGTTGAATGTAACTCTGTGAAACTTACATCTCACTGCTACTTTTATTAAAGAACTACTTAGTAATTATTTGTAAATCCTCATTGCTGTATTTATCTGTTTGATTGATATAATCATCATCATCATCATGCTCATCAAGGATTTAGGCCTAGTGTGACCGGTTCCACCCTTAGAAGTCATCCTTTAATCTCTTAAGAGGACGTCCTGGTTTTCTTTTTCCTAATGGTTTGTAATTTAAGACTTGTTTTGGTAATTAAATATTAAATTCAAATATGTAATTCATTATAATCACCAAAATTAATAATGTTTTTGAAAGCTATTTTATTTCTGGTTTTGCATTATTAGCATTATCAGTTAAGCTCATTTGCTGAAACATTGAAACAAGTAATTAAATTCTTTATGCCAGTGACTTTGGGTCTGAACTCATACATAATAGTAATATGTTATTATGACCATTCGTTAAGGCAGAGTTTCTCAAACTTTTCTGGCTGTTACCCACTTGAACAAAGCATATAACTCAGCATGCCTCTAGCCTTATACCTCACTCACTCTTTATTGATTGGTCATATTTTATAAACAGAGGTGAGCCTTCATGCCAACCTTAAGTGCAAAATTGTGGAGTAGTTGTTGTAATACATACAACCTTAATATATTTCAATGGAAAATTAGGATTACATTTCTCAGCCTACTATGGCAACACATGGTGACTGATTTTATGTATCACTATGCATGCACATGTTGAAGTATACAGCAGGTGGCTAAATATGCAGTAATATTGAAATTAAAATAATTATGTAAAAACTTTTTTTAATTAATAGATTTTTAACATTTTAAATTGTATTTGAAAATGTATGAACTAAGATTTAAAAAAAAAAAATGCTGTATATATTTGCTAATAAAATTCTCTCGCAGCCCACCAGAAAAAATCGGGGCTGACCAGTGGGCTGCAGACCACACTTTGAGAAACATGTCATTGAGGAGTACAAAGGGATCTAAATTTCATTATATAATAAGTATATATATTATAATGTATATATTGATTTTGTTTACATTAAATATTCTTTTTTTTTTTTTGATAGATGAGGTGATTTCTTTCTGGTTTTTATGTTTTTATTTATATATCTTTTGAAGTCGAATCATGATCAAGGATCAGTGCAAATGTGATTTATCTTGACTAATCACTGTACAAAATTTGATTATTGTTAATTTTTATTGTTAATTATAAAATACAGGTTGTTGTTAATATATTTCTGACACCTTTGAAGAGTTTAAGGACTCATAAGAGGGCACCACATGACCACAGTCTACATTATTTAATCCTTTATCTGCACGCTTCATTACTGTCCATCTACAAGTTACACCACTCACTATTAGTGTTTTTGTCAATTAATTGAATATATTCTCCAACCAGTTGCCTCTTTGTAGAATGAAAAACCCCACTATCTCCATATGATATCACCTAACTAACCTTCATTTGAAAAAGCCCATATAAAGATTCCTCTTGTCATGATGAGAACTGAACTTTCATTGGGTTGATTAACGAGAATGATTAATGCATCAGTTTTATAACTGCTTGAATAAAACTTATATTTTATAAAGTAAATTAGCTCAAACATAGCTAAATTTTACTAATTATATATTGGGTTTTATCCTTGATCCAAGTGTTAGCAAACAGAGTTTGCACCTGAAGTACTTTCAGGACTGTTTGCTAACACTTGGATAAAGGATAAAACCCAATATATAATTAGTAGCATAGCTTAGTGAAAAAACTTTCATAGCTAAATTTTATATAACCTTTAACACTAAACTGTGTTAAGGTTAAAACTAATTTCAAAGCAGAATTTTAAGCCTTAAATCAATATATTCTAATTAGAGCTGAGTTGCAGTTCATTAAACAAATAAATGAAATCATTGGTACCAAACTATAAATTATTATGGAACTTTCATATTAAGAGAAATGTGGACAAAATGACCTTGTGATTCATCCTTTCTTATGCTTAGTTGTTGTAATGCACAAGTATCTTGTATTTCTTATACAGTTTTTCTTGAATATTATGTCAATGGGCATCAACATAATTATGGAATTTAAACAACTTACTGTTCTTTTAGAGCTCATGCAGCTCTGTCTGTTTCAATGACATCCTTTGGTCAGAGAGATGTTGGTTCAAATCCCTTCTAGGATAAGGACCTTTGTTAAGATTTTTTTGTTGAAATTGAGTTAGTCTGTCTCATACAGAGGTGGCATGATTTTTACACCCAGAAACTTGGATTTTTCATCCTGCAAAACAGGCAAGCCAGAAAAAACACACAATTGACAGACCTAATAATAAACTGTGCAGATAAGATTAACCAGCTATCAGAGTGCTAATTAGGTTTCCAAGAAGCTAAGTTATTTGGCCATGACAGGTCATTGAGCCCACATGAAAAAGGAAAATGAGATTGTTCTTTTAATACTTTTATACTCCTAGTTTTATGCACGCACACACACACATGCACAGATAGTAAAAGATTAGTATGTCAACAACAAATCTGAAATTATGTAGGATTCCGATAATTTAAATTGTGTGAATATGTGTTCATTGTTATGTGTGAGTTGGCATGCTTTTGTTTGTGTGCTTGACTAGCCACAGCTAGGAAATGTTCAAATAAATTAATGCTAGGATTTACATTTAAGTGTATAGCATCTAATAACATTTCCAAAGATTCTCAGATTTTGCCTTTTTGTTTAGTCATGTCAGTGTAAGAATTTGGATCAATTCCATGGAACCTTGTAGATCATCTGAAGACAGTATGTGTGAAGTAGAGTTGTGGTCTCACTTCTCTGGTATTCTCCTATCTCTAATATGCTGTGTGATGTGTTGTACAATGCATTTCTTAGTCTGTCTGTAGTATGGAGTCCTGTAGTCACACCAGAGCTGGTAAATTCTTGGATATTTCAGGAGGCTGTGTCTGGTTGCATTATTGAAGTTGCCATTTTGCAAAAAAATATTTTTTTAGAAATTAGAATTCCTTGGCTAGCTCTTCTTCCTCAGTAATGAGATGATGGCTCTTGCTCTCAGCATCAAAACGATGTTTAGTTTTTGAGGTCCGTAATGGTGAGAAGAGGCATACAAATATTTCCTTTTATTAGGTTAAGATCACTACTTCAATCTATTAAACCTGGGTGCATCCACCTCAAATAGGTATTGGTAACTCAAATTTGAGTTACCAATTGTGGTATGACTACAAGACACCATACTATAGATAAACTGAGAAATCTATTAAACAACACATCAAGAAAGATATTGGAGATATAAATTACCAGAGAAGTAAAGGCATGGCTCTACCTTCATATGTACTACTTGCAACTGATCCATATGATACCTTAACAGAGAAGTTCTGTGGAATAAATCTGAACTCTTATTCTGGAGATGTTTAGAAATGTTATTAGATTCTATACACTTGAATGCAAATCCAGTATTAACTGAATTTTTTTAGCTATGGCTAGCCAAGCATGCTATGCTAATCTTTTACAGCTTGCTTGTCTGTTAATTCTTTCCCTTACTCTCAATGAAGTATTATGCTTTTAAGACGAAACTAGTCTTATCTCTATATAAACTAGTTTCTTCTGTTATGCAGGTTGTGTTACACATATGCATATGTGCACATAGTGTTACACATATGCATACGTGCACATATATACGTGTACACACACACACACACACACACACACACACACTGGTTGGACAAAGTACTGAAACACTAAGATATTTAGGATTAGAATTTGTTCCTGTTGGCTGTATTGAAAAAAACTTGTGGTGGCAGCACTAAATGTTTTGTTTTGTTTTACTTTGTTTACATGCATGTGCATTAGTGATTGTACCGAGTAATAATTCATGTTAAAAAATCGGAAAATGGGAGACTTGTCCAACTTTGAAAAAGGACAAATCATTGGTGCATTTAGCTAAGGTATTAGTGACAAAAACAGCCACTTTATTAAGTGTATTGAGATTGACAGTTTCTAAGGTTATGTTTGGCATACACAGATAATTTCAAGACATCATTAAAGAAAAACACTGGGTGAAAATCAAAAATGACAGAAAGAGATCGTAGGACATTGTTTTAAAAAAATCACAGCACTACTGCAGCACAGTTAACAGCATAACTGAATATTCATCTTGCAGAACCTCTTTTCAAAAAAAATTGTCCAACGTGAGTTTCATTAATCCAATATTCACGGTAGAGCTACAATTGCTAAACCTCTGATTACTGAAGAGAATGCTCAGATGCATAAATAATGCACAACTGTCAAACCTGGTCATTAGAAAATTGGAAATGTGTGATATGATCAAATGAGCCAACCTTTTCACTATTTCTTACATTAGGACGAGTTTATGTTTGGAGAACACACAAGGAAGCCTGCAATCCAGAATGCATGGTTCCAACAGTAAAGTATAGGGATGGTCTGAGCAGTAATATCAATGTATTCTGTTGGTCCCATTATTACTTTTCATGGCAGAATTACTGCAAGTGATTATTTGGACATTTTGGTAATGAAGTGCATCCCATGATCCAATTATTAACAGACATATTTGCAGTATTCTAAGATGACAATGTCCCCATTCACACGGCTTGGACTGTACAGTTGTGGTTTGAAAAACATAAAAAGTGAACTTCAACATCTTCCATGACCAGCACAATCACCAGATTTAAACATTATTGAACCACTCTGGTCAATTTTGGAGACTAAGAAACAGATTCCCACATCTAATGCCTTTAAAACAACTTGGAGATGTTCTTTAAAAAGAATGGTATAAAATTACACCAGAAACTATTCAGAACTTATTTGAGTCCATTCCAAGAAGAATTCAGCCTATACTGAAGGCAAAAAGGGGGATCAACACCATACTAATAAAGAAATATGTATGTATGTATAACAAGTGTTTCCATTATTTTGTATATGTGTATATAAACACATATACATTACGTACATGCACATGTGTATACCCACATTCCTAAAGTCATGATTCACATACTTCTTGCTTTGTGATAATTTATATTGCTCTATTATATAATATTCTCTTTATATTGCTCTCTATATGTGTCTAGTAAATATTCATGTTACGCTCTAAAACCTGTTGAACATCTAAAAACAATGCGAAATATACAGAAAATCTATATTCAGTAATTTTTAAGGAATACCACTCATAAAAAAAAAAAAACCTCTGCTTTCTAAAAATTCTCTAAATTTTAGTTATTATTCATGCTCTTCTTGAAAATTATTATTCTTAACACTGATATAATTTTTGGCAGTCTTTTAGCAATTAAGTTTTTGAATTGTTTCCAGATTGGTTGCTCATTTCAGTAGAGTTGTTATTCTAAAGAATAAAATAAAAAATTAAAATTTATCAACAGGTCAAATCTAGGCACATTCTCTGCCTAAATTATTTTATTCTCAAAAGTTATTTTTATCTTTCACAGGTTTCCTTGTGAGTTAATCTGAAAATTAATGCAAGAGGGATGTGCCAATAAACATATTCAAGATTTTTTTTAATGTAACATAATGTGAATAATCATTGTAATATCAATTTCATTATCAAATTCACTTTTAAATTCACAATTAAAAACTGTGTTTTTAATTAAATACTACAAAGTAGCTTTTATTTATATTTTTTATGTTTTTATTTATTTTATTTTTTTCAGTGAAGGGAAAAAATACATTGTTTTAGTAAGTATATACATACACACACTATCTACCAATAATTGTCTGGACACTTTAGCAATTTACAATTGATACCAGCAGATGAACTCTAATATCGGGTATGTCCACCTTTATCTTTGATCGCATCCTAAACGCTTTGAGGGTGGCTCAGGTGGAATTTGTCTCCATTCCTCCATCAAAGCAGCACTAAGTTTCAACCACAGATCAACGATGTATTGCTCTGGACCTCAATTGCACTCTAATTCGTATCACAGGTGTTTGATGGGATTGAGGACAGGACTCTGCACAGGCCAGGGCAGTTGTTTAAAACACATCTCTTCATACCATTCCGTAACAGCTTCAGCTTTGTAGCATTGTTGTCTTGATAGTAACATGGGTCCATTTCATAAAAACTCAGCAGTGTAGGCAGCACCTGATTATCCAGAATATCAAGATACTGAGCTGCCTTCATAGAATCACAGACAACAGCCAGTGGTCCCACTCCAAACCAGCTGAATCCACCCCACACCATTACTCTTCCACCACCAAACTTTACTGTGTGTACAATACACTGTGGTAACAAGTGTTCACCAGGCAGCCTCCACACACACACACAGTCATCAGACTGGAAACAGATGAACCATGATTCATCGCTCCAGAGTGGCAGTTTTCCACTGGTCAATTGTCCAGTTCACATGCTCTTTGCACCAGGCCAGACGAGCTGCCTTGTTCATTTGTGATGTTTGGCTTGTGTGCTGCTGCTCTTCCATGGAAACCCAGTAAATGGAGTTCTTTTAGTACAATATTAGTGCTCGCCATGGTGTTACTGGCACTGGCACTCATCATGGATGGTCTGTGCTGATTGTAGCCAGTTTTTGCTTGCCACCTGTTTTAACACCCTCCTGTTCCTGTTAGTCATTTTTGGCAGCTGCCCTCCTGGGTGTTTTCCTTCACTAGTGATGCCAAAATATCTCTATTTATTGATCACATCCCCAACCATTGATTTTGGATGCTCCAGTTAAGTGGCAGTGGCACATATGGACATGCCAGCAGTGTGACAGTCCATGATGACACCTCTCTTGAAGTCACTGAGTTCACTTCGTGTTGCCATACCACCTGTATTCAACCTGCTACAATGAAATTCTGCTTCCTACTATCTATACATCGGTTTTTATGTTATTAACAAACCTGGAATGTTCCATAACTTTACATAACAGGGGTATCCAGACAATTATTGGTAGATAGTGTGTGTGTGTGTATATATATATATATATATATATAGATAGATTTTTTTTTTTTTTTTAAACCTCTGTTTTGAGATTTTTACAGTGTTTTGTTTTCATCCAGCTATTGAATCACATGATTATGTGATGAAAATTGTGCCTACAATATTTGAAGATCTACATGGCAAGAAAGTTGAAACATTTCAATACACATATGCCTATAAGGTAAATAATGCCTATCTTTCAGAAGTAATATTAATCATTATTATTTGTTAAAAGTGAATGTTTCTTCATTTAAAATTGGCAGGCTTGTAATAAGCTTGAAAGTTTGTTAGTTTCCCCTTTGTTTAGTAAAATTGTTTGTACATTACTATAAACTGATTTTGTCAGAGGTACAATCTTTCTCTTCCATCCTCCTCCTCTGATGATGCTGAGATTAATTCTTTCAACTATTTAATTTAGAATGGTTAAAAGGGGAATTACCAGTAATCTTAATGGTCGACTTGATTTCTAACAAATTTAATAGTTTATTTAGACACCGAAAAACAAACTTGTCCTGTTATTACATTTTATTATGTTATCTTACTTTTATTTGCCATATTACATTTTGGGCTGATTTTCAAAGTGGACATCACGATTATCCAACAGAAGGTGCATTTTAACCTACTGTAGCATGGATATTTGTGTAAAGAATGTTCGTAAATGTCAATAAAATGAAGGAGCGAGTGCTGTATGGGGATTCGCTATTAAGAGGCATAATAATTGAGAGTTTAATGAAGTCGTACCAGCCGGGTGCGAACATAAAGGACGTCAGCGAATCTATTCGACTGCAAAAACAGAGGGTGAAAGAGATGATAATCGTGGCAGGAACGAATGATTTGAAAGATGACAAAATGGAAATGATAGAGGATGTGAGGGAGTTGTTTGAGGTAGCAAAAGAGAAGAGTGAGAGAGTTAGGATGGTGAGTATCTTACCGCGGTATGACAGCAAAGTGTTTAGAAGGAGGGCCATAATTGCCAATGACTTTATGCGTGGGTTATGCATGGAAAGTGGTGTGGAATTTGTGGAATGAGTTCGATGGGCGAAAGGACTTATATAAGATGGATGGGTTACATTTGAATGGAGTTGGTGTACGGAGACTTGAAAGAGTGTTGATGAATGATGTGGAAGTGGATGTACAGACTCAGGGAAACTAGATTTATTAAGAGGGGGGGGAGTAGATATGCAGACTTTAGGGGGGGACAGTTAAGTGTATGAATGAGTATATTATGCCTGAGTGAGTACGATGGACAACTAATCAGAATGGGATTGTTAGTATAAGGCATCAAAGTAGGGATGGGACAAATGGGCTTCTGCGATTCATGTACACTAATGCCAGGAGTATTAGGAACAAGAAGGAAGAGTTTTTGGCCGTGGTTGGCACTTCCAGGCCACAGGTTGTCGGTATTAGTGAAACATGGCTGACAGAAGATGATAAAGCTAGTGGGATTGAATGTGACGGGTATAGTGTGTTCAGGAGTAACAGGGTGAATAAAAAGGGGGGAGGAGTGTTATTGATGATAGCTGATGAGCTTCAGCCAAGGAGTATAGAAGTTGAACTGCAGGATGGAGAAAAAAGCACATTTGAGGCTGTTTGGTGTGAGATAGAATCTAGCAGAACAAAATATACAATTGGGTGCTGCTATAGACCAGGTGATGGAGTGGATGGTGGGGATAGTATGCATAAGCAAATAGAAGAAATGAGTGGAAGGAGGGTAATTATGGGTGATTTCAATTATGGTAATATTGACTGGAAAGAGGAGAGGGCACATGGGAGGAAGGAATTGGATTTTATGCGGTTATTAAGGGACAACTATCTACGGCAACATGTATTGGAAAATACCAGGGGGCAGAGAGTGCTGGACCTAGTAATTGCAACTGAGAATGTGGCTGTAACGAACATGACCATGTTGCCACCAATTGGTGAGAGTGACCATAAGGTCCTGACTTGGGAGGTGGCTAAAGGAGTCGAATTTACAATTAAGACAGGGTACATGTGGAATTACCGGGCTGGTAAGTATGACAAGCTTAGGTGTGTGCTTGGCTCAATGCCATGGCATGTAAAACTGCAAGGGCTGGATGTTGATAGTGCATGGGAGGTGGTTAAGAACTGTTTGCAGGAGGCAATGGTTGACTGTATACCAAGAGTCCGAAAAATAAATCAAGTAGGGGTTAAATGGATGAATAACACTATTAAGCTTGAGCTGCAAAAAAAGAAACAATTGTGGAGGGAATTTAAGGAGAAGGGTGACCATCAGGTGCAGGAACAGTATAAAGCTCAGGCCAGGATGGTAACAACGGTGGTAAGAAAAGCAAAAGCAGATTACGAAAGGAAATTGGCCACGCAGGCTAAAGAGAATCCCAAACAGTTTTTTCAATATGTTGCAAGTAAAAGGAAAAATGCTGAGGGTAGGGAGGTAACCGAATCAGTCGATATTGTGGAATTACTGAGCGAGCACTTTGCAAGAGTATATCATCCAGATAGTGACTTTGCAGGAATGGAAGAACCAACAGCTTATACTAGAATTGTGATGAATGAAGTAGAGGTAACTAGTCTATTACAGAACCTCAATGTCAATACATCTGTGGGATTGGATGGTATACCAGCTCGTGTCGTACGTGAAGCGGCCAAAGAATTGTCAGTGCCCTTGACCATTTTGTTTAATTTGAGCCTCAGGACTGGGTCAGTCCCAAGGGGGGTGGAAAGAGGGGAAAAATTAGTTCCACTGCACAAAGGTGGTTCCAAGGCTGCTGTTGAAAATTACCGGCCAATCAGCATAACAGGAATCATTATCAAGGTCTTAGAGAAAATAGTCAAGAGGAAAATACAAGATTGGATAGAAGAAAATGGGATACTGTATCGGGGACAGCATGGTTTTGTGAAGGGTAGGTCATGCCTCAGTAACTTGCTCACGTATTATAACACAGTGATGGCTGAACTGGATAAGGGTAATGGGTTTACAGTGATTCTACTGGACCTTGCTAAGACCTTTGACAGGATACCAAATGGAATTCTAATCAGTAAATTGCAGCATTTGGGAATGGACATAGGGTTGGTGAGATGGATAGGAGGGTGGTTGACGGAGAGATATCAGAGAGTGGTTTACTCAGGAGTAGAGTCCACAAGACGGCCTGTGACTAGTGGTGTGCCACAAGGTTCTGTTCTTGGACCACTGCTGTTTAATTTGTTCATAAATGATATAGGAAAGGATCTGAGAGGAACAGTTCATTTGTTTGCGGATGATGCGAAGTTGGGTAAGGCAATAGTGAATGCAGATGACGTCAAAATTTTGCAGGATGATTTGGATAGATTGGAGGTCTGGGCTAAGGAGAATGGATGTCAATTTAATGTGGCAAAATGTAAGGTTATGCATTTTGGGGTGAAAAGATTGGCGGCAGTTTACTGCATTGGTGGAACCGTGCTCCAGGAAATTGATGAGGCACGAGATTTAGGAGTGTTGGTGGATAAGGAATTGAAATTTAGGGGACACATTGCAAAAGTGGCCAAATCAGCTCATCAAATCACTTGGTTGCTGAAGAATACGTTGACAAGCAGGTTATTGTTCCTCTGTATCGAGCCTTGATAAGACCCCATCTCGACTACTGTGCTCAGATTTGGTCACCTAGGTTTCTTCTTGATGGGGAGGTGGTGGAGAGGATCCAGAGGTGAGTGACCAAGATGATAGCAGGTCTGTGGAATGAACCGTATGAGAACAGGTTGAGGATCTGTGGGTTGCAAAAATTGGTTGATAGGCGGAGGAGGGGAGATATGATTGAGACATTCAAATTACTGAAGGGTTTCTATAAAATTAATTCAGAAGATATTTTTGAGAACAGGGCTGGTTGTGGGAGGACTAGGGGACATCCATGGAAAATGGGCAAAAGTGTGGTTAGTAAAGGTGTTAGAGCTGGGTTCTTTACTTTTAGAGTAGTGAATGAGTGGAATGCACTCCCTGAGTCTGTGGTGGATGCTGTGACAGTGAATGAGTTTAAGGCGAGGTATGATAGATACTGTATGAATGTCGAATAGTTGTGATGAATATGATTTGGGGCCTCCCTCGATGAGTCTGACTCTCTGGAGTTGCCCGTAATAATAATAGTAATAATAGTAAAGCTGGAAGATGATTTTTATCATCTAATGTAAAGACCATCATTCTCCTTATTGGAAGACTCAAGTTGTGAGGGAGGTCTGGAAAGTTCTGATAAACACCTAAAACAAAAATGATATTAAAGCAACTGATATAACCACAAGAAAGAACATACTAGTAGCAGAGTTGTGAAGGTAACTTATGTTCTTATATCAGTTGCTTTAATATCATTTTTGTTCTAGAACAAAATGTGTTCTAGGTGTTTCCAACCCCCCCCTGTAATATTTTGTTATTTATCTTGTATCCAGCTGTATCTTACTATAATGTCTTTTCAAATCCTCTTCAAGAGATGTTGCATTGGTTATTTCTATAACTGAATATTTCTCTTCAGATCAATTATATTGTCATTATAACAGAATCCTATGGCAAAAATCCAATTCAAGAACTCAATAACACTGAATATTTTTTATCTGCATAATTTTTCTTAATTCATCCATTTTACTCCCACTGTATTTATCCTCCTAAATTCAGGAAAACACTTTGACATTACCATTAGCCATTGAACCCATTGCACTACTGATTTTGTTCCTCTTCATTATTCATGCTACAGTATGCTAGTCTGTTTCCTTAGTTTGTTTCTTGTTATGTAATTCCACACATCTCTGGTTTGTGGAGAAGCCTTTATCTGCTTAGCCATGCCATTCATCATAATTGTCCTCATGTTTGTGCTGTCATACTTAGGAAACATAGCTCTTCCCCTTACAAGCTGTCTCCCAACAACAATCATATTCCATGCTTCCTCTCTCAACACTCCCTTGCAAATCATTTGTTTTAACCAACACAGTCAGTTCTTCATTTTTTCTCTCTCTCTCTCTCTTGCCCTATGCTTCATTCACCTTTTTTGTTGTTTTTTTTTCTCTCAAACATTCAACATCTGTTCTGTTTGAACTTCCTTCACTATAGGTGGACAAGGCGCACACAACACCATTGTACATTTCAACCTTTATTGTGATCTGTAGGGTTTTTCATCCCAAGGATAGTAATCCCTGTATATATATTGCTTCATACATATGGTAAAAGTTAATTAAAAAAAAAAAGACCTGAAAATTATTCTGTGGCATCCTAACTTTGTAAGTGAATTGGCTGATCATGTCAGGCATTAGGAGAAGAGCTTTGTTGCTGTAAAAACTTTACTTCGGGAAGGAATTGTTATAAGGATGTTAAGTCATGAAGCATCTTCCTTTTAATTAAAAGCAAATCCCAGCCTGCTTCCTGTCACATCAGCATTTGCTCACCATATTCTTGGACTTAGCAAAACATTTGATAGATTACAACATGATAAATTGGTGTACAAGATGCAGAGAATGGGAATAGATAGTATTAGAAGGATTAGATGGATCGGAGATTGGTTCTCTGAACAATACCAGCATTCATTCAGAACCCTGTTCAGAACTTTGTCAGCAACTTGTGTATGATGGAGCCATGTCTCGGAACCAGTAGCATGCCTCAGGGTTCTGTTCTTGGGTCCCTGTTGTTTAACTTGTTTGTTAATGATATTTCATGTGGATTGACTGGGGATCTTCAAATGTTTGCTGCTGATGCAACTTTAGGTAGAATTATCAGGAGTAGTGCTGATGTTAATTCTCTACAGCAAGATTTGAATAGACTTTTAGCTTGGACAAATGGGTGGGGGTTGCAGTATTAATGTCAATAATGCAAGGTGTTACACATTGGGATAGATAGATAGAGAGAGATATAAGGCTACGTACTATATTGGTGGAGCTGCACTTCAGGAAGTGGATGAGATTTGGGATCTTGGAGTGATGGTAGACAGTCAATCAAAGTTCCGAGGGCACATTGCACATTTTTGCAAAGAATGCACATCATATAGCTGCTAAATACATTTATTTATTTATTCGTATGGAGTTTCCTCCCTATTTCTCCCTCGTCCCTACTGGGGCGATTGAGCCCCCCCCCCCCACCCTCATAGGGGGTTAAGTATTTATGACTGTAGATCCATGTGTGTTCACAGGGCCGGTTTGCCTGCTTGCGGGATGAAAACCCCCAGATAAACTGGTGGAAAAAACCCTGCTGTCCATGCCCAAGACCGGCTAACTTGGCTATGGCTGAGGAAGATCCTTAAGCTCCTCACGTCGTCGATGGGAATCAAACCTAGGGCACTCCCCTTACTTCCCCTAACCGTGCAGATGTACATTGACATGGAGGAATAAGGAAGTGGTGGTGCCTCTATATAAAGCATTGGTCAGACAACGTATGGACCCTCTCTAGCGTTTCCACATTGTGATGTGGAAACACTAGAGAGGGTCCAAAGTGATATCAGGATTAAGGAGTGTTATTTGAGAGAATGTGAATTGCAGGGTTGGTGGATAGAAGGAAAAGAAGAGATATGATAGAGACCTTCAAATTAGTTAAGGGATTTTATCAAATTAATACAAAAGAAATTATAAAAAATTATAAGAAGAAATTATAAGAAGTCATCCCCGGAAGTTGTATAAAGATGTGAAAAAAGGGTTCTCAATGCCACTGTGGTTCTCAACCAAACTGACTATACAGGTAAGCTTAATGCTTTATTGTTAGATTGGGCTACCTACCTCGCTATTGAGTATAATCCCACCAGCTTAGAACACTCCAAAGACTCCTTAAGAAGGTCACTTCTTGGCCTGTGGAAGTTATCAACAAACTAAAACCTTTTAACTCTAGACCCCCCCCCCCCCCGAATATATGGACTTCCAAAAATACATAAACAAAATGTGTGCCATTATGTCGTGGCATTGATTCCCCCACATACAAATTAGCCAAAGCACTCACACACTATACTGGCAACACACCATCACATACAAAAAAACTCACTCCACTTCAAAACCAGTATAGAAAACCTCTCACTCCAACATACTGACATAATGGTCAGTTTTGATTCTCCTCCCTATTCACAAATGTCCCACTCAAGGAAACCTTAGAGCTCATTCAAGCCAAATTTCCTCCCAATATCTCAGCCCTATTTCAGTTCACAATGAACTTAGGCTATTTCATTTGGCAAGAAAAATTCTACAAACAGATACAGGAAACAGCCATGGGTTCACCACTCTCCCCACCCCTGGCCAACTTTTTTATGGAGACTTTTGAAGAGAAAGCCTTAAACTCAGCCCCACAAAAACCCATATTTGGCTTCGCTACATTGATGATGTGTTCGTTATTTGGCCACATGGCTCAGATATACTCCACTCCTTCTTAACACACTTAAACAACCAACACCCCAGAATCCAGTTCACCTTGGAAAAAAGAGGAAAACAACAGTCTCCCTTTCGTAGACACTAATCACTCGCTAGCCTGATGGATCCTTGGCTTTTTGGTTTGCAGAAAACCCACCCATACAGGCAGATACATTTACTAGCAATTCCCCCCCCTCACAACAATATGGGGTTATAAAAACAATATATAACGGGGCAAAATTAATCTGTTCAGATGACAATGTCCTAACCACTGAACTAAACCACATCCTTAACAATGGCTACAACCCACAAAAAATATTAAAACCAGTTAATCACAACCCCCTCCCCTTTCATAACAAAGATCACACTAAATCCATCACCAGTCCCTATATCCAGGGCACCTCTGAAAAGTTAACCAAAATCTTAAAAAAAAAATGACCTGACTTCTTGTTACAAACCATATAAGAAATTGGCATCCCCTATTCGCTCCACCAAAGACCAACCACTTCCCCTAAACCCAGGGACGGTCCGAGAGTATCTGATGCCTCGAGGCCAAGGATGTTCAACCCGTCGATCGCAGAGCAATTTTTGGTCGATCTCTTGTGTATTCCTCCTTACTTACAAATTTAATTAAAACTGAAAACATAATATTTTATTTATCATTATTTTGTATTATTTTTAATTCGCTTTAAGTGTATTGCTATTGTTTATTTATTTTTCATTAAAATTGTCAAATCAGTAATTTTCTTATAAAGTAAATGAATTAATTTGGATTAGTGGAAGTCAAACACCGAGCCGAGTGAATACGATTATAAGCAAAGTGTAAAAACTCGATTGTAGCTTAAATATTAAATATTCAAAAGCACATTATATCGCTTTTTTACTTAGGTTAAGTCCCATGTGAATATTGTAAAAAAATAAACTTTATTTTCTCGGTATAGTTTGTATTAGATATTTTTGTAAATAACTCTTTTGAAGCTAACTATATACTGTATATACTGCTTTAATAAGAATATGTTAGAGTGTTAAAAACAAAGGCAGTGTTTTTGTCACCGAAGCTGTACATGGTGGCATTAGAAAGATTGTTATTGAAACATATGTATGAGAAAGCCTTGCAGGCTCTAAGTGTAAACATCTCCGAAGTCAGTTAGAAAGAGTTCAAACAACTTTCCGATGGTCGGCAACTTACAATCAAAAGAAAGCAGAGGAGAACAAAAGGCGTGCCGAACTTGAAACTCAAGATGAAAGACTCATACCGAGTCTTTTATTTTGAGTCTTGAGTCCAGAGTCGCCGTCAGAAAGAGAGACTGCCCAGATCAATGTTGCTTGAGAGAGGAGTTTCCTGCTTCCAGAAAGGAGCATCTTGGTTCGAGACGTTGCTAGAGAGAGAGAGAGACTACTTCTAGGTTGCAGACAAGGTTTCAAATTGCCAAAAGGAAGAGTTCCAATTGCCAGAGAAAAGTTTCCAGACCAGGTTAATGTCAGACATTCACCAGTTTGTTGCGTTTTCATTACAATTTGATGAATCAAACAACTTCACTGATATTGCTCAGTTAATGGTATTTATTCGCATGGTATTTAATGATTATTCAAGTAAAGAAGAACTATTGAAAATTATATGTTTATTGGGGAGGACTAGGGGAGAAGACATTTTTTTGGCATTTGATGAATTTGTGAAACAACACAAACTTCCACTTTTTAAACTTGTGTCTATTACTACTGATGCTGCTCCTGCAATGATAGGTAATAAATCAGGCTTCATTTCATTATGTAAAAACGATGACAAATATCCATATTTTTTAATGTAACACTGTATTATTCACCAACAAGTACTGTGTAGTAAAAGATTAAACACAAAAGATGTTTTGGATATTACATTTAAAATTGTAAATTCTGTTCGAGGAAAAGCCCTGCAACAGCAGTTATTTAAATTACAGGCAGATGATGATAGGGAACTTCTGTTGTAAAGTAATGTTTGCTGGCTCAGCAGAAGTCAATTTTTAGAAAGATTTCTTGTATTAATTAATGATATAAAAAATTTTCTTGATGAAAAAGGAGATATTTATCCACAATTGTGTGATAAAAGATGGTTGTTACACTTATCATTTTTAGCAGATTTCTGTACGAAATTAAGTTTAAATTTAGAATTACAAGGTAGAGATAAAAATTTAATTGACATGTTAAGTTCAATAAAAACTTTTCAACAATACTTACCTTTATTAAAGAAATATATAAATGACCAAGAATTTAGACATCTCCCATATTTATTAAAATTTTTTGAACAAAATCAAGAAATGCTTCGCTATGATTTAAAAGAATTTATTCATGAAATAGAATTAATTGAGGAAGAAATAAATTCAAGATTTAAAGATTTTAATAAATCTGAAATGATTGTATCTTTTATCAATAATCCATTTCAAGAAAACTTGAACATCACAGAAATTTCAAATAAAATTAGTGGGCTGTTTGATATAAGCCAGGCTGAAGTAGAACTTGAGATAATAAACATTCAGAATAGTTTACATTTAAAATCAGTAAACAATGAAGTCATTCGGAAGTATGCACATGAAAAATTCCCAATATTAACTGATATTGCGCAAAGAATTCTGTCGTGTTTCGGATCGACATACTTGTCAGAATCCGCTTTTTCAAATATGACCGTCATAAAAAATCAATTAAGAAACCAAATTACAAATGATCGTTTGGATAATTGTCTGCGATTGTCCACTTCTTCATATCAACTTGACTATGAAAATATTGCGAGGTCCAAACAATGCCAAATTTCACATTAACGTTTTTTTTTTTTTTTTTTTTTTAATCAACCAGCATTTCCTGTAACTTGTGAGTTTGTAATCAATCTGTTGTTTTTTCTAACTTTGGTTTTCCAAAATAGAGAAATAAATATTTTATTCCAATATATTTGTTTTTTTTTTGTTGTATTAAAATAATTAAAAGTGCTAAATAAATTTTTAAATACACAAAGTTTTTAGTTGTTTATTTGTGCGTAATCAGATATCAGGTTGGGGGAACATGATCTATATAAGAGAGTAGATTGCTGAATAATTTATATATAAGAGAGTAGATTGCCGAAGATCACCGAATAACTTTTTATAGAAAAGTAGTTCGCGTACTAAAAAAGGTTGAACACCACTGCCCTAGGCAAAGAAAATTTAGGCATCCTTATACATTGTCTTTATATATTTTTTCCCCGAACTATGTAGCAAAATCTGGTGCCCCAAAGCTTAGCACACTCCTAGGCAGTTGCCTAGTTCGCCTAATGATAAAACCAGCCCTGCCTAAACCTACCTGGGGTATACCAGGTCCCTTGCAGCTGTAAACTGTCCTACTTTGACCAAACAGGCAGGACAGCAAATGTCAGGATTTTTGAACACAAAGACTACATCTGGTTTCACCAATACAGTCACTCTGGGCTTGCCGACCCTGCTCTGGATACCACCACAGAATACGTTGGAAGAAAGCCACGTTACTACACTGCAGCAAATTTAAATATGAAAGATTGTTCAGAATCAGCCTCAGCTCTTTCCAAACCTCAACAAATTTGGGTGCATGAGACTGCCCCAAATTTGGGAAGCTTGCATCTTGAGAACTTCAGCCCAACAGCTAAGACAACCTAATATAGCCTGCTTTTGGGGGGGGGGGGGGGACCTTTAGGACTAGGAACAACAGTAGGTTTTCTCTCTTCTGCCTCATTTGCTTTTTGTAGTGCCTGCTTGCACATGTCATAGTTGTATGTTCCCATGAAGATGGCAATGTGACATTGCCGAAATATAGGAGGTATTTATTAAAGTTTCTTTTAATTAATATTCCAGTATATGTTATAAATTCCTTAAATAATTTAATAGTCATAAAACAGGACTTCCCTTCACAAATCCATGCTGACCATCATAAAGGATGCTATGTCCATCAACCCAATCCTGTATTTTTTTAACCAATCTCTCCAACATCTTGACTATAACTGGATTATTAGAAACTTCTGTTGCAGAACTAGTGCTTGTGGAGTCATACTGTTTTGCCTTCTTTCCACTGCTTAGGAACTTTACCCACTGCAAGACTTTCATTAAATAACTTGGTAAAGAGCATAGCTGTCTGTGGTACACATTCATTAGGAATTTGTGGTGATATATCATCCATTCCCACAGCCTTATTAGCATCTAACCCAATCAATACCTGATACACCTCTGATTCTTTCTTTCACTTCCAATTCTCGTAATACTTGCATCTCTTCTACATATTGCACCACATCACTTACACCAGTATGATATATGCTGATAAAGTGCTCGTTCAATAACTCCACTATATCCTTTGCAACTGTTATTCTGCTGCCGTGACTATTCACCTGTATCAACCTGCCATAATTCTTCTTTCTCTTACTCGCATATAACAGAAAAATTCCCTTGAGTTAACTGACCAGTGAATCTCCTCTGATAGTGCATTTATTCTTTCTTTACCATACTTGTCACCTTTCTAGCCTGCACTTTATACTCTTCATGGATCCAATGACCACTAGCTGTCTTGTGCTTCCTCATAGCCTTTTCTTTTCTAGCACAGCTTGCTTGATTTCACTGTTCATCCATTTCACTCCTGTTCTATTTACTCAGTTAACCCTTGGTATATGGTTACACATTACTTTTGTCAGATACTACCTTGTGAGTTTCCATGCATTGTCAACATCCTTTTTGCTCAGTTCATCTACCCAATGTACTGAGGCCAACTGACTACAGAGCTTCCAATAATTACCTGCTTTATACTTTCGCATATATCCATTTTTGGTTGTAACCTTTCTTTTCACCACTTCACGAACAAGTCCCTCATGATCATTCTCAGTAACCAGTGGCAGTGTCAACACCTCATTAACAACTGCATCTTGTGATGTTATCACCAAATCCAAGAGATTAAAATCTCTAACTGCTTCAGTCATGTGCTGCTTAAGAAATTTATCTTTCAGAAATTCAACAAACTCACAACTCACTCTCCTTATTCCCATACACTATCTCCTTCCATTCTATATTTCTGTAATTAAAGTCTCCCATCAGGATCATCTTCCTACCCAACTAATTTGCCTAAACATTTCATAATCAGTATTCTCTGCATATCCTTCTATATAACAGCATCCTATCAGATATACTAGCCTGTTAATTTCAACTTCGCACCACACAGATTCAAAATCTGTGCATGTACTATCAACTTCCACACTTTGTGGTCACAATTCCTCTGCAATCATTAACAGCACTCCCCCCCCCCTCTTTCCACATTTCTATCCTTCCAGAAAATTATATAACTTTCTATTTCTATCCCTGACATCACAACCTCCTCAGACAACCAAGTTTTACTTATTCCAATTATATTTGGACATATGACTCGACCAATGCAACAAACTCAGCTCTCTTGTTTCGAATACTCCTTACGTTTGTGTTAGAACATAACAATTCATTGTGTCTCTGAGGTCATTCTACCAGCACCAACATTCTCTATTCTAGCTGCTATACCACCCCTCTCTCTTCGGTCTCTCCACTTCCGTTTCATTTCCCTGATCCTGACTCTGATTTCCATTCCTGTCTGTCTCATCCTCACCTTTATGCATTCCATCATCTTGTGCTGCTGCAACCACATCTTCAACCTGATATCCATCCTGTCATATAATCCACTTAGTTGTGCTATCCTGCTTCACAAGTAGACTTTGATCATTTACTACATTAACTTCTTAACTCAGTGCCTTCTCAGAAAACAATAGCCTTTCTAAATGCCCAACACTAAACCCATTCAAATGCAATCCATCAAATTTAAACCATTCCAACTTTCCTTCAAATTCGCTCCACAGCTTTACAAATTGTGAACCACCCTCCCCTTTGTCTCACACAACTCAGCCATCTTACTATTCATTATCTGCTCTCTTTCTCAGTCCACTCTTGTCATATCTAGGCAACTTCCTCAAGTTGCTATCAACATTCTTTTTTTTCCCAATTAAGTTATTTGTGCTCACAACTACCATTAATTTTGATGCCTGACTTTCCTTTTCTGCAACACATCAGTTATTTGCTTCATTGTTCCACCAGGAAAGCATGTTTTGTGCAATTTATTAGTCATCACACATCTAATGATTGAATCCTCATGCAATGATGTACGACTATCCTTTGATTCTTTCTTCTTATTACTAACTTCCTCCTCTTCATTCTCACCAGCAATCTCATCTTTAGATGTTTAATATCCTCTTCCAGATGTTTCATTTTGCTTTTCATTTTTACTAACTCTTGTTTAAACTCTTTCTTTGGTTCTGATTCTTGCTCCCATTTCTAATCGCTCTAATCTCTCAAGACACTTTTCACATATGATAATACTTTCCTTTTTCTTGTTTTTTTTCCTTTTACCAAACATTCCACAAATCTTTCACATTTTTCGATGCATGCATATAGCAATGTTTGCAACACAATAATAATAATATAGTCAGTCTCTACCCTGCTGGCTTTCTAAATCAGAATTCTTGTCAAAACATGTTAAACTGACTTCCACTTAAATGTATAGAACTCGACATTTTGCATAACAAAAGAAATTTTTTTAAAACAAAATTTGTTCTGTGAATGAATTTGTCTTAATCTTTGCAAATATAAAGTTTCAATGACCAAACTTAAGCAACTTAATGCAACCATCCTAAAGAAATGTTTATTAAATTAATATCCTTAAATTATCATTTTGTTTCAGAGTTCAGTAACCTTTAGCCATACTGGTCGTATTATGCCAGCTATATGGTTTCGCTATGATCTCACTCCCATTACTGTCAAGTATACTGAAAAGCGCCAACCTGTGTATAGTTTTTTGACAACAGTAAGTATTGTTCATAAGAAAAATTACATAATTGTGTAATTTAAAATACTATATTATGCCATCAAATTCAAAAATGTTCTTATTTAGAATGTTCTGGAATAAAAGACTGAATATTATTAAGAGAGACCTCCTGAGATTCAGTGACTCATAGAGGGAGGCTACATACTACATGCACCAGTTATCGTACATATTCTTGAATTCATTCAATACTGCTTGCACACATGACAGTCCATTCCAATCATGCACCATCCTGTGATAGAAAAATATGACCCTCACCCTCCTTTCTAGCAGCATTCCTTCTCAGCTTCCAAGGATGCTCTCTTGTCCTTTCCCCACCCTCCATAAAATGAAAGATTCCATCAACTGAAATTCTGTATAACCCTTTCAGAAGTTTGTAAGTTTCAATCATATCACCCTCTTTCTCCTCTTTGCTAGTGTCTGCAGTCTACAAATTCACAATCTGTCTTCATAATCAGTATTCCACAATCCTGATATAATTTTTAACACTCCTTTTCACTCTGTCCAGTATATCAGAATCACGACAGAAACCAGGAGACCAGACCTGCACACAGTAGTCCAAGTGAGGTCTTATCAAGGCCTTGTAAAGAGGCAAAATGACATCGTTATCTTATCATGTAATTGCAACGCTGATAGCTCATTTCAGCACTGCAGTTATCTTTTGAGTTGTATTTGCAATCTTTGCTACATGGCCCCTGAACTTCAACTTGTTATTTACTACCACTCCAAGATCCCTAGCCTCACTGGTTTCTTTAATCATAATCCTACCAATATAATATGACATTGGATATCTAATCACACCAAAATGCATGCCTTTGCATTTACTGACATTGAACTGACATCCATTTTTCCATCCCCACAATTCCCGCCTATTCAAATCATTCTGCAAGTACTGCATATTAGCAGCACTCCTGATTACCCTACCTATCTTTACGTTATCAGCCAATAGTTGTATGTTGCCTATCAAATCCTTCCCAATATCATTAATGTATTAATTGAATAACAGTGGACCAAGGACTGATCCTTGTGGTTCACCACTAGTTACTTTAAATCTTACAGACTCACATCCCCTGCATACTACTTTTTTGATATGTCAGTTAGCCATTCTCTTATTCACACTAATATTTTATAATCCAAATCCATATGCAACAGTCTTCCATGCTGTATTCTGTCAAAAACTTTAGCAAAATCCAAAATTATCCTGGTGTATCCATTCCACTTATCTAGTTTGATGGCAACATTATTATAGAATGTAAACAATTTGCTAAAACATGACTTCCCTTAGTAAACCCATGCTGTTCTTTGCAAAGTAGAGAATCGCTATCGACTGATTTTTGAATGTGAGGCCTAACCAATTTTTCCAAAATCTTCACCACCACTCCTGACATAACACCCTTTCCTTTTACACATAGCATAAGAATTGTTTTACACAATAATTATAAGATTATTTACTGAAATAAAGAGCCTAAGGGCTTCATTTTGGCAATGCAAAATTATATAAGTAAAGTGGATATTAAATCCAGCATTATTTCAAAGCCGAATTTAGAAACTGTGAAAGTTTCTAAATTCTAAAAGTTGCCTTAGTGCAGACTAATAGAAGACATGGGCACCACCCAAGCATCTATATATTTCCTTTTATTAGTCCATTTTGATAAGGTTTCAGTGGACTGATATCTGTTTCGAAGTGGTTGGTTCTCATCAAGAAATACATTTCTCTGACATTTCAAGTTCCTTAGTACTGAACAGGAGTCTTTGTTCTCTTAAGGTTTCTGTCTGGTATCTGAAGAGAACCAACCAGTTCAAAACAGCTGTCAGACCAGTGAAACCTTATCAAACTGAACTAATAAAAGATGAATATATAGATGTTTTTGGTGGTGCCTATGTCTTATATTAGTCCGCGCTAAGGCAGCTCGTGAATGCTGAGGATTGTATTCCTGTAAACTCTCTAGTCAACTTACTTTACGAAACTTTCATAGTTTCTACATTCAACTTTGAAATAATGCTGGATTTAATATCCACTTATATAATAATAAGATTAATTTTACAAAATACATAATTAGGTTCATAATTAAAATCAGATCTGTGGACTGGTTGCTTGATGGTGATAGATTGCACTAAACTTTTAAAAGTTTTTGAGCAGTTAAAAGCAGAATTCTTCTGCTTTTAACTGCTATTCCAGATCATGACTGGAAGTCAAGAAATGGAACGTATGGAGAAACATACTTGAAAAGTTTGTTCATTTTCCACTTTTTTAATTTTTATAGATAGAGCATAAAAATTTAAATAACTTAACTATTTAAATACATAGTTATTTACTATTAACTATTAATATAACTATTAAAAATACATTACATAACTATTTAAATACAACATTAGCACAACCTTCAAACCCCTGTCAAAATTAAGAAATTTACTTGGCTCCTCCAAAGATCCTCTTCCATACATTTCCCACCCAGGGGTTTACAAAATTCGATGTACCTGTAACCTACCCTACATAGGGGAAACAGGATGCACCATTCCAGTCAGAAAAGATGAACACAAACGCCACATTAAATACCTCCACTTTGGTAAAACAGGCCCATCAGACCACACATTCCAAACATGCCACAGAATTAACTGGAAAAGCACTAAGTCCCTGCACTGCACCAAAAGTAATAGAACAACAGCCTTACCTGCAAAAAATAATAATAATAATAATAAATAAAATAACATAAAAAAATGAAAAACAAATCACCCAAACACGTCTTATGGTTTGCATTATGAATATATCTAGAGCATTTCAAAAGTAATGCCTCTATTGTTGTAGCTTCAAAAGAGATATCAATGAAATAAAGAACATTAGATAGAGCTCTTTACTTTATTTTCATACCCATTTTCTCAAGATAATCTTCCTTCTTTGAATACATTTTCTCCATTGGGTAAGTTTTTCATTGCCACTGCATAACTCTTGAAGTTGTTTTTCAGGACTCTTTCCTTCTGGTTATTTTCCTAAAATAACCAGAAGTCCAATAGAACCAAGTCTTGGCTATAGAGAGGATGTTCTACAACTTTAAATCTGATCTCTTTGATAGCCATTGAAGCAAACATACTGACATGTACTGTGTATTGTCATGTTGCAAAAGAAATGGATGTTTTTCAGAATGTACACAATTTACTCATTATTTCAACATTTTCAAGATCTTCACATAATTTTGCAAATTTGTTTTTGCCCCTTTCACTTCATTCTTAGTGGTCCTAGTGAATGACATATTTGCTTTCTCAACAGTCATTATGTGCTTTCTAGTGGAGGTTCAGATATGAGTTTTTTTTGTTCCCCAGACAGAATTTTCATTTCAAGGTCATAGTGATGGACCCAATTTTTGTACCGAGATTTTGCAAAGAAAAGTATTGTATTGCTACTGGAACAAATCCTGGAACACACCCCCAACTTAACATCACCAGAGTTCAAGATCAGTACTATCAGCATAAAAAGCCTGAATGGCATAGAAATGGAGCTGGTTTAGGAATTGGATAAGTACCAGATCGATATAATGGGGTGACAAACAAAGAAAGACAAAAACTAGTGAGATCTTTCTATGCAATAAATAAAAAATCTTATATTAAGACAATAACAATCAGGGAAAAGGAGTAGCTATAGTATTCAACACTAAATATGAGGCTAATCTTCTTGAATGGCAGGCAATATCAAGTTGAGTGATTAAATACTGGAATGGGGAACTGGAAAGTGAGATTTATTTGTGCCTATGATCCCACAGAAGGTTGTACTAAGATAGAAGTGGAGGAATTTTTTGAGGCTTTAGAGAAAGCAACTGACACAATGAAAAAAGAAAAGTTGGTAATTGTTGGGGATGTAAATAGCAGAAGAGGAAATTATTGTCAGACATACAGAAGTATTTTGGGAAAATTTGGAGAAAAGAGCAAAGCTAATAATAATGGCAAATACCTGTTGGATTTCTGCTCAGGACATGGACTGGTTATTACTAATGCAATGTTCCAACATAAAAATGTGCATAAATTCACATGGAGAGAAGAGGCAAGGAATAAGAAAAGTCTCATTCACTATGTTATTGTTGTTAATGATGTTTTCTCCCTGGTGCAGGACACTAGAGTGTACAGAAGATTTGAAATTGGAAGTGATCACCATTTAGTCTTGAGCTGGATAAAATTGAATTTCATATTGAAAAGAAGAGCAAATAAAAGTTGAGCAGCTCTCAGATGTGAACTGTAGACTAACATACACAAACATTATTCAAGGAAAAATGAAAGAGTCTGAGAAAGGATCCCGTCCTTGGAGATTCAGTGACAAGCTCTGAAGAAAACATTGATTGGTTCAGCCAGAGAGGCATGTGGTGAGGTTGTCTGCAAGGATAGAAAAATCAGAACTCCATGGTGGACACAGGAAAGGAAGTTAAAGAGGGAGTGAAGGATAAGAAGAAAGCACATCAAAAGTTCTTGGCAAATAAGTCAGCTTGTGCTTTTAGATAATACAAAGACAAATGTAAGAAAGCTAAACAGTGTGTAAAACTAGCTAAACAAAAGTCATGGAAAGACTTAGGCAAGAACGAAGAAAATAAATATCAGGAAGGTGGCAAAATATTCTGGAGGCTGTTGAAAAGCTCAGAAATGTAGGAAAGAGAATTAGAGATAATAAAGGTGACATGAATATTGGAGAAAAAGATATCCTTTTTTTGGCAGGCCATAAATTCTGGGAGGAGTGCAGGCATAATGCGACATTATGCACCCAGAATTTACGGCCTGCCAAAAATAAACAAAACAAACACGCCACTACGAACTGATAGTTGAAGGAATTGACATCCCTAATTATCAGTTAGCTATGAAATTAGCAGCCACACTCAAGGAGTTGGTAGGTCATTCCCCCTCCTACATAAGAAATACATAACACTTTATAAACAAGATTAGAAACATCACACTCAACGACAAAGATTTATTAGTCAGCTTTGACGTAACTGCTCTTTTCATTAATGTCCTGATCAATGATACTATTCTTCTCTTACAAAACATAATTCGACCTGATATCATGGCCCTCTTTGCCCAAGTACTCTACTCCGGGTATTTCATGTGGCAAAATAATTTTTACCTACAAACAGAAGGTATGGTCATGGACTCACCACTTTTCCTTCCCCAATAGCTAACTTTTATGTTGAAGACTTCGAGCAAAGAGCTCTAGATTTGGCCAGCCTAGAACCCAAAGTCTGGCTCAGATATGTTGATGATATTTTCGCCATTTGGCCCCACGGCCACAAAATATTTAATACATTCCTAACCCACCTGAACAAACAACACAAATGTATCCAATTCACCATCAAAATCAAAAACAACAACTCTCTTCCTTTTCTAGACACATTCATCACATGTCTTCCCTCAGGCTGCCTCTCCTTCACTGTCTACTGCAAACCTACACATACAGGCCAATACATACATAAAAATTAATACCACCATCATCCAACACAAAAATTAGGAGTCATCAGCACCCTCAAACACGCAGTCCAATTTGCTCCAATGAACAAACTGTGAGCCAAGAATGTGCAATTATTAACCAAACATTTGTAAAACATGGCTACAATAAAAAAAAAAAAACATCTTCACAAGATCCTCCATAAAAATGCCATTAAAAGAAAAAAAAAGGATTACAAGAATGCCATAGCCATACCCTACATTACGGACATTTCAGAAGAAATAGATGGAACACTATTTAAATACAACATTAAGACAATCTTCAAATCCCTGGCAAAATTGAGAAATTTACTTGGCTCCTCCAAAGATCCTCTTTCACACATTTCCCACTCAGGGGTTTACAAAATTCGATGTACCTGTAACCTACCCTACATAGGAGAAAACAGGACGCACCATTCCAATCAGAAAAGATGAACACAAATGCCACATTAAATACCTCCACTTTGGTAAAACAGACTTATCAGACCACGCATTCCAAACATGCCACGGAATTGACTGGAAAAGCACTAAGTCCCTGCACTGCACCAAAACCTGGTTTGAAAGAAAATCGAAAGAAGCTTGTGAAATGCTGAAACATCATCCAAATCTGAACAAAAATGATGGATTAATTATTCCAAGAATGTGGAGGACCCATTTTCAACCCGTTTCGACTAGAACAACCCCAGACAGAAGAAAATCTCAATACGAAAGGATTTCAGAAATTGTTTAATGTAGTTCCATTTTTTTCCCCTCACTAGCCCTCAGGCCAGGATAAACGATTAACAGACATTTAGATTCATCTTACTTTTGTACAGTGCAGCATCATGTAGCTTGTATCTTGTTCATATATATGTTTTTCTGATGATCACCCGAATACAGAGGTCGAAACATCGATTGTTATTTGCTTAATGTTAAGTAAAGTAATTATTCTAACGCGTGTGTTGTCTCCATAAATTCTTCCCTATGAATGCTGACCACCGTGTAACCTTAAAAAGAATAAATATGGAAATAGACAACAGAATGAACAAATCCGGTATTGCAGGAAGTCAACTGAATAAATTTATATGGTATAAGAGAGAGAGATGTTAGTCAAAATGCTAAATTAGATGTATAAAAGACAATGTTCAAACCAATTTTAACTCATGGATCTGAAAGCTGTGGTAGAAATAAAACACTTGACCAAAGACTAGACACCACAGATATGAGAGTCCTGAGAAAGATTAGTGGCGTGAACAGATGTCATGGTAACATCATATGGTATAATTCCTGGATGCTAACTTGACATTGTTAGCATCCAGGAATGTGTTAGCAGAGCTAATCTCAGGTGGTATGGTCACTTAAACAGAATGGGAGAAGAAAGATTAGCAAAACAAGTGTTCTCTGCCAGGTTGGTAGGATAAAGACCCAGAGGAAGACCACGATATAGGTGGATTGATATAGTAAAAAGTGCCTTAGATGACAGAAATATTAATATCTAATAATGTTTGAGTCTTGACAGATAACAGATTGATTTGGAGGAAAATTGTTGATGGGAAGTTAGTAATGATGTAAGTACTTCATATAGCACTATCATAATATCTTGTACCTCCCTTGAGGGCATATGGCAGGAATTTGATGATGAAGTATTGTATTTAGTAATGTTGAAGCAGTCATTGACAAATTTCGAGTCTCTTTTGTGTAATTTCACCAGTCAACACATGCACTCTTAGTGTTGGTTAATTCCCCAATTCTGTAATGATTTGGTTGATCATGTGCCTAATTCAGTGTTCAGCTTCAATGTTGGGTGAACTCTGATGTATTCACAGATTTTCTCTGATTAGTTGCTTATGGAAATCATCAGTTGTAGTTTTGGCACCTGCAGCCCACTTCGTGACCAGTCATTTCAACCTTGCCACTGCTGTTTATTGTTCTTCATGCCTAGCAAAATAATGACATCTGCAGTTGCTTCACTATCAAATCCATATAATCATTGATAAATTTCAATAGCATTCACATTTTCTTGCATAAAAAAATATAAAAATTCAGTTAATGCATGCTGTTTTATGAATAGGACAAACTTGAAAAAACTCATCCATTGTGCATGTGATAGCACAAGAAATCCAACTTTGATTATTGTACACCACTATTGTATACAAAACTATAGTGGAATGATGAAGGAAATAAAGCAAGGTATTTCAAGGCTCTTGTGCTTCGAGTGTCATTTCACCAGTCAACATATGCACTCTTATTGTAGGTTAATTCCCCAATTCTGTAATGATTTGGTTGATCATGTGCCTTTCTTTAATTTGAGGGGGGCCGTGGTGGATGAAATAGTGATAATAAATTGCACTTCTTATCCATGTTATTCAATAGGTGTTACAGAATCGTATCCAGATTTTGCTGGATGTCTATAGACATCATGGCTGGTTGGGGTTTTAATTACCCCTCATATATAGTATCAATCCACTGCTGTTCAAGTCTATGACCAAATCTAAACTACTCTCTTATGTTTAAATGAATTTCACCTACAGTCAGCAATCATTTCACTTCAGCTATTCATTTGTGAATCTGGGATGTAAGGAACCTTTATAAGGAGCATTTTAATCGCAGTGAGTTAGTTGATCTCGTGTAATGGCAACAGGAGTTTTCCTGCTTTCAAAACAGACAAACTTGTTAGAGCTAACAGATATACTGGCCTCATGGCCTTAGTTAACTCATCCATAATTCCATCTGACCCCAGCTCACCTATGACTTTTTTCCATTTAAAGATGGTAATCACGTTTATATGACTTCACTCTGATATGCAGTGTAATAAGTGTTATATTCTAGACCCGTGTTCTTCCTGGCAGTCTGCCAAAAATTTCTTCGTCTCTCAGAAACAACCCTCCAGCCACATGTATAAAATTTTCTAACCTCTAAGCAGCATCAGATGTCGCACTAGCTAAAAATTGTAATTTTATAATATTGGATTTAATAAATAAAATACTATCTACATTGGTTTATGTTTCTGTCTTAGCAGTCAGTTGGTCCACAGGGTTGTAAAAAGGTTGAAGAGCACTGTTCTACACTATCCTGGAATATTTTTGTTTATCAATATGATTGCCTTAGAATTCTTTGTTCCATTCTATCAAATTCATTTGCTGTCTCTTACTCTTCTGTGCAATTTGCATTTTTTAAAAATTGTGGCTTCTCTACACTAATTCTCAACATTAATTTAAACTATACATAATTTTGACTCCCTCTCCTTTTCTAATTGTACTAAACTAGAAGAAATGCAAAACACTTCATGTTACTCACAATCTAATTTAGTTTAGTTCAATTTGTTATTAGAAATCAGTTAACTTTAACCACTTTCTCATTCTGACCAGTAATCATTCCAAATATGGTGGTGGCATCACAAAATAAGGATTTTGCACATGAAAATGCATTATTCTCATGGGGATACATTGAAGAGATGTAAAAAACATTCGTGTCCACAAGATGACATTACGTGGGCATTGCATTACTAACAGTTGCCAGATGGCGATGTGACTGAAAACATAATCATACAGATGTTGTGCTGCATGGTTGATTTCCACCTGTTAATTGGAAAATTTATATTCATTTGGTAGAAGTGTATGAAGTATATATCATATTGCAGAATAGGTTTGGTATTATACCTTTGCAATACTGTGCAACATCTGCATGGCTGATTATGGTGCTATAATTAGAAAGCTCTGGCCACATAATCCTGATTTTGCACTCTGTAATTTCTTTCTTTTTGGACCATTTGGTTTGAAGTAATTTGTATCTAATAGTCATAAAAAGTTTTGGCTATGTGAAGGAGTGAGTTGTACCAAAATCATCTTATATGTTGTGCATGCATCTGTGGCAGAATTAAGTTGAATTCTTGTTACCTTATTTTTTATTTTTTTTAAATATTCTTATAATTGCGATTTTAGCACTACTCTTTTTCTTTCACTGTTAAGCCTAGTTACTTGTAGTGCCACTGTTTTTAAGACCATCTACCTTGAAGATGGGACTTGTGTAATTATACAAATTACTTTAATTACTGTAATTACTTTGGTTAATTTCTTCATTGACTTCAATTAACTTCTGTCCTTGTTCTGTATTTATTACAGAACTGTTATCTGTGTATATATTCTTAATTAGTTCAGAAATTTCTTTTATTTTTCTTATTTTTAGTGTAGTTATGTTTTTTAACTGTATTCTATCAAATGCTAATGAGTATTCTAATGAGTACTTTATTATTTGCGTTAATATAAATGTTGCATTTATTGTTGATCTTTTTTTGATATCCTTGTTCCTCATCAAGTAATTCAGTCAGTTGTTTATTATATTATTTATTTATTTATTATAATATAGCACTTCTGTAGGTAATTTAAATTATAACTTGTGATTTTCAGGTTAGGGAAAATTCCTTTTTTTCCTAGATGGATGCTTGGCATTATAATAGTGTCAAATTTAGTCTGTTTATACTTATTTGAATGATAACGATGTCTTGTTTCTTTCTAATATCTTCATTTGTAATATGATTTTGCTGTTGATGCCATCTCTTCATTTCATCCCCCCCCCTCTTCCATCTAATTTTTCTCAGAACTCTTACATCAATGGTTTCTCTGAACCACTTTTTTGTAACACATCTTGCAGATCTTTGAGTTAACATTGAACAGTGATATACTATACTACTAGTTTAGTGTTTTGGCTAATTTCTGTCTTATTCTATGTAATTTTATTTATCTGGTCCACACTTACATTTTACATATTTTAGTAGCTGTTTTCATATCTAATTTGTCATCTTTACTAAAACTGTTCCTAAATAGCTGAAATGGTTACTTGGTTTATAGATTTTTCTATAAGAAATGCAGTTGCTATTTTCTCTGTTCGTATTTTTTTACAGTTTTTGTTTTTTAATTGCTGATTTCTATTTCAAATTTATTATAGTAGCTGTTCAATTTAATTAAGAGTCCTGAATACTTTTAGTAGATTTATCCTCCTCCACCTCCTCATTAAGTTTGCATAAGTTAAAGAGCTTAATCATTTGCCTTCAATTTTGAAATCCGGTTTAAAGTCACTTTCATCTGTAATGTAATCTATGTGGATAGCAGTGAAGGTTTCATGCTCCTTGTCTTACACCTGATTGTCTTTTTATGCAATAATTCTTGTCTGACTGTGCTGTTTGTTTGTTTTTCTATCCAACTTAAGCATTTCGTTTCAATTGGCAGCAGTTTTTTCTCCTCTCTTTTCTTAACTGTCCACGCTTCTGCTCCATAGATGACTGGTGGTATAATTATTGATTCTCATATAATTTGATTTTGGCTTACTTAGATATCTTCTTTGTTTTCCATATTTTCTGTAATTTTTCCATGATGGTCCATCCTATCGCTATTCTGTGTTCGATTGTTTCAAATTCATCTATTGTTTCTGTTAGTTTTGATCCAAGATATATGAAGTTGTTTACTTGTTCTATTTGTTCTCCATTTAGGGTGGCTGAGATGGGTTCTGTTCCTCCATATTTTCATCACTTTTGTCTTTTGTATATTTATTGTCATGTTATATGTTTTACAGGTTTCGTTTAGCTTGTTTATCATCCGCATACTTGATATTATTTATGTTTAAACCATTGACATTGATTCCAGGCTCATTGTCTATTATTATTATTATTATTATTATTATTATTGTTCCGGGAAACTCCAAGGAGTCGACAGACTCATCGAGGGAGGCCCTAACATCATGTCAAGAACAACTATTCAACATTCACACAGTATCTATCATACCTTGCCTTGAACTCATTCACGGTCGTAGCACTCACAACAGACTCTGGAAACTTATTCCACTCATTCACCACTCTCCAAGTAAAAAACCTAGCTCTAACACCCTTGTCAACCACGCTCTTGCCCAGCTTCCATGCATAGCCCCTAGTCCTCCCACCACCAGTCATATTTTCAAAAATATCTTCTGGATCAATCTTATAAAAACCCTTCAGTAATTTGAATGTCTCAATCATATCACCCCTCCTTCGCCTATCGTCCAATTTCTGCAACCTACAAATCTTCAACCTATTCTCATAAGGTTCATTCCACAGACCTGCTATCATCTTGGTCACTCGTCTCTGGACCCTCTCCACTTCCTCTCCATCACGAAGAAACCCTGGTGCCCATAACTGGGCACAGAAGTCCAGATGGGGTCTTATCAGGCTCGATATAGAGGAACAACAACTTGTTTGTCTCTGCATGTTAAAGTATTTTTCAGAAGCCAAGTGATTTGATGAGCTGATTTAGCCACTTTTGCAATGTGCACCCTAAACTTCAATTCCCTATCCACCAACACTCCCAAATCCCTGGCCTCATCAATCTCCTGGAGTACAGTTCCACCAATGCGATATACTACTGCTATTCTTTTCACCCCAAAGTGCATAACCTTACACTTTTCCACATTAAATTGACATCCATTTTTCCTAGCCCAGTCCTCCAAACTATCCAAATCATCCTGTAAAATTTTGACATCTTGTGCACTCACAATTGCTCTACCCAACTTTGCATCATCAGCAAACAAGTGAACACTTCCTCTCAAATACTTTCAAATATCATTGATGAACAAATTGAAAAGCAGTGGTCCAAGAACAGAGCCCTGCGGCACTCCACTAGTCACAAGATGTCTTTTAGACTCCACTCCTGAATAAACCACTCTCTGGTATCTCTCCTTCAACCACCCTCCTATCCATCTCACCAACCCTATATCTATCCCCATCTGCTCCAGTTTACTGATTAGGGTTCCATGTGGTATCCTATCAAAGGCCTTGGCAAGGTCCAGTAGTATCACTGTAAACCCATTACCCCTATCCAGTTCAGCCGTCACTGTGTTATATAACATGAGCAAGTTACTGAGGCATGATCTACCCTTCACAAAACCATGTTGTCCCCCATACAATATCCCATTTTCATCTATCCAATCCTGTATTCTTTTCTTGACTAATTTCTCTAAGACCTTGACAATGATTCCTGATATGCTAATCGGTCGGTAATTTACAACAGCAGTCTTGGAACCACCTTTATGCAGCGGAACTATTTTCCCCTCTTTCCACCCGCTCGGGACTAACCCAGACCCGAGACTCAAATTAAACAAAATGGTCAAGGGTACTGACAATTCTTTAGCTGACATTGAGGTTATGCAATAGACTACCCACCTCCACTTCATTCACCACAATTCCTGTATAATCTACTGGTTTATTCGTTTCTGCAGTGTCACCACCTGGATGATATATTCTTGCAAAGTGCTCACTCAGTAACTCAACTTTCTCAACTGATTCAGTTACTTCCCTACTATCGGCATTCTTTAAAATCATTCTGCCATGTACATTTTCCCTTTTACTTGCTACATATCTAAAAACTGTTTAGGATTCTCTTTAGCCTGCATGGCCAATGTTCTTTCGTAATCCTTTTTTGCTTTTCTTACCACACTCCTCACCCTTCTGGCCTGCACTTTATACTGTTCATATGCCTGCCGGTCACCTTTCTCCTTAAATTCCCTCCATAGTTGTTTCTTTTTTTGCAGCTCAAGCTTAATGGTGTTATTCATCCATTTAACCCCTACTTGATTTATTATTCGGACTCTAGGTATACAGTCAGCCATTGCTTCATGCAAGCACTTCTTAACTACCTCCCATGCACTATCAACTTCTAGTCCTTGCAGTTGTACATGCCATGGCACTGAACCAATCAAACTCCTACGCTTGTCATACTTTCCAGCCCGATAATTCCACATGTACCCTGTCTTAATCGAAAATTCTACACCTTTAGCCACCTCCCAAGTCAAGACCCTATGATCACTCTCACCGATTGGTGGCAATGTGGTCATATTTGTTACAGCCAAATTCTCAGATGTGATTACTAGGTCAAGCACTCTCTGACCCCTAGTATTTTCCATTACATGCTGTCGCAGATAGTTATCCCTTAATAACCGCATAAAATCCAATTCCTTCCTCCCGTGTGTCCTCTCCTCACTCCAATCAATGCGACCATAATTGAAATCTCCCATAATAATCACCCTCCTTCCACTCATTTCTTCTATTTGCTTGTGCATACTGTCACCACCATCTTTTCCATCACCTGGTCTATAGCAGCACCCAATTGTATATTTAGTTCTGCTAGCCACAGTCTCACACCAAATGGCCTCAAATGTGCTCTTTTCTCTATCCTGCAATTCAACTTCTATTCTCCTTGGCTGTAGCTCATCAGCTATCATCAACAATACTCCTCCACCCATTTTATTCTCTCTGTCATTCCTGATCACACTATACCCATCACATTCAGTCCCACTAGCTATATCATCTACAGTCAGCCATGTTTCACTAATACCAATAACCTGTGGTCTGGAAGTGCCAACCATGGCCAAAAACTCTTCCTTCTTGTTCCTAATACTCCTAGTATTAGTGTACATGAATTTAAGATCCCCATTAGCCCCTACCCTACCTTGATGCCTTATATTAACTATCCCACTCTGATTTGTTGTCCTTATTTGCTCTGGCATATTATATTCATTCTTACATTCAACTGCCTCCCTAAGGACTGTATATCTACTACCCCCCCTTAACAAATCTAGTTTCCCTGAATTTGCACATCCACTACATTCAGCAACACTTTCTCAAGTCTTCTTACACCGTAACCATTCAAATGCAAGCCATCCATCTTATATAGATCCTTTCGCCCATCAAACTCACTCCACACGTCCACAAATTCCACACCACTCATCATACATAACCCACGCATAAAATCATTCGCAATTATGGCCCTCCTTTTAAACATTTCACTGTCATACCGTGGCAAAAGACTAATCATTCTAACTCTCTCACTCTTTTCTTTTGCTACCTCAAACAATTCATTCGGGTCTTCTATCATTTCCATTTTATCTCCTTTCAAATCATTCGTACCTGCCACAACAATCATTTCTTTCACCCTTTCCTTTTGCTCTCTAATAAACTCAGTTACATCCTTTATGGTCGCACCAGGTTGGTACGATTTTGTCAAATCCTCTACTAACACACCTCGTACTAACGAGTCTCCATACAGCACTCTATCCTTCATTTTGTTCATGTTCACATTCATACGTCTATTTTTCCTGTCATACCTTTTATTATTGGTTGGTTCATTCAGTCGACTTTTGTTCATGCACTCTAGCTGCTGTTTTGCCCTTTCTATCGCACCATTCAACAACGCGATCTCACTCAATGCATCTATCTCATCTTTTTTATTCTCTGAGAAACCATTAATACTATCATTCACACTTTCTACATTCACACTCTCACAATTCTCATGTACAACCTTGCCATTTCTTGTCATATCCCTATTTTCTTCATTCTGAAGTTTGACAAAAATATCACACTCACGATCCGATATACACTTCAATTCCTCATTCTCCCTACATTTTCTACACACATTCAATCCTTTATTATCATCTATCCACACTCCGATCGCACTCCGCAAAGCGTACATTTCACAGCTAGTACACTGACTCATTTCTTTTATACTACCGTTCTTTGATAAAGATGGCGAACCATCATTACTGGCCACCATTTTCCTTCGTACAGGTGCCATACTTATTTGTAATGTGTTTTATCAAATTATAAGTTATAACACACCAAAAACACACAAATAGATGCACTAAAATATGCAAGGCAAACAAAACTACGCAATATTAAGTAATTTTATCAACGATAACTGAAAATAATACTTATCTTATCAGGAGCTTGCACAAACACTACACACTACGATATAACTTCGATATAACCTATTGCCTTCTTTACAACTTCGTTTAAATATATGTTGAATAGGCATGGGGATAATGCGTATCCTTGTATTACTCCTTTTTGGATCTCTATGGGTTCTGTTGGGAGTGTGTCCTTTTTAAAATTATTATATTTGTCTTAGAGTAATATTTTATCAGAAACTGAAGGTAACTTACAGAAAGCTATTTTAGATCTAAATAAGATAGCCAAAGATTATGGTATGATAATATCAACAGAAAAATCAAAAACTATGTCCTTTAAAGGACATGATCTAGCAAGAACTAAAATAGTAATAGATAACAAGATCTTAGAACAGGTGAATTCATTTAACTATCTAGGATGCATGATCATATATGAAAATGAAAAAAGATATAAACGTAAAAATTGCAAAATATTTAAAAATAACAGGTGTAATTAACTCTATATTTAAACCAAACCTAGTTAAAAAAACAAACCAGACTAAAAGTATACAATACATTAGCCCTGTCAGTTTTAATGTATGGAAGCAAAATCTGGACAATAAAACAAAAAGACAAACAAAGATTAACAACAGTAGAAATGAAGTTTATGAGAAAAACTGCAAAGTATATCCTATTTGATCACAAAAGAAATTATGAAAGAATTAAACCAAGAACCAGTAATAGAAAAAATTAAAAAATATAAACATAAATGAATGGAATACGTTCAAAGAATGAAAACAGAAAGATTACCAAAATAAGCCTTAAAGTACAAGCCATTAGGGAAAAGAAAACCTAGACGTCCTCTTAAACGATTCAACGATGACTTCTAAGGCTGGAACAGGCCATTCTAGGCCTAAATCCTTGATATGCATGATGATGATTATATGGTGTGATATCATTAATTATCTTAACAATTGAACCTAGAGCTGTTTTGGACTTAGGTACTAGAGGCATATAATTTTATTATGCCTTATCTTACTACTGAAAAAGGCCCATTTGAATCCAAAATTGAGATGCCTGACAAATTTTAATAAAGATTCTGAATAATAAATTTAATGAAATCCTATTAAATGGAAACATTATATATTATTTAATATATAACATTATATATTATACATTTCCATTATCAATGGGATAATACATTATCCCATTGATAATGGGAAGTAGAAATTACATTATCAATGGGATAATGTAATTAATACTTATCACCATTCACCAATGCTCCTCAACTTTACCATCTATGTTGTGTTAAGTAAATGTGTCTTAAAATTGGTTTGTAAAGTAAAATACTGGTTACTTTTCTCAGCTATAGAAGTGAAAGTTACATTACACACTCCTTAGTTGTTTAAAATGACTGAATAAACAAAGTGGAAGAAATAGAAATATGAAGAAGAAAATTGAGTTCTTAAGCAGGTTTTTTTTTTTTTTTAATTATCTTGTGGCTCACAAACATCTGAAAAACATTCTATGTGATTCTTGAGTAGGAAACTTGACCACCCCTGTCATATAAGAAAACTAATCATATGATCTGGATCATATGAACTACAAAACTTAGATGCCGGTTATATTTTCATAATATCCTGTTTGTCTTAAAGTAAAAAAATTCTCTTTGAAATCCCTATTTGGCATCAATCCAACTTTTTTTTCAACAATTTTTCCTAACCTCTTCTGAAGTATGCATCCAAAAATCTTACCTAGAATTGTGGTGCTAACTTTGTTTTCTTTTCATTTTTATAAATAGGTATTTATGAGAGCAGATAATAAACATGAGATGGATTATGGAAATAATAAAAGAACTTCAAAAGGAAATATTCATCTGTTTTATTAATTAAAAGACAGCTTTTGACCAAGTTAATCATAACGAACTTTTGGAATATGATGAGAGCAATGGGAATACCTGAGTATCAGAGAACTATGATATGATAACCAAGAAGCTTCAGAGAAATAGAAAGTGTGGGAATTGGTGGTGGGGTTGGAAGAGGGGGGTATATTGTTGCTCCTTTTTTGAGACTACTCCATCATACACAACTTTGCTGGTATTGTTCAGAGAGCCAATCTCCGATCCATCTAACCAATATACTCTCAATGGATAAAACATTATTGATACCTACCTAATAGCATGTCAGTCTTATCTTACTCTAGTACAAATAATAGCCTGTACTCTCTGAGGCATTGACTCCATCAGATGCTGGAGGTAATTCCAGCCATGCTTGTTTCAGCATTGTCCACAACTGTGCCTTAGACGTTGGCCCTGGATACATGGATCTGATCTCACTCTACAGCATCTCAGAGAGATTCAATTGCATTTAAATATGGGGACCTTGGAACCACTGGATGCCCTAAATTCAGATGAGTGTTCCTTAAGCCATGCCTAGGTGGTTGCAACCTAATGGGGCAGTGCACTGTCCTACTGAAATAGACCATCAGCTGCAGGATGCTCAAAAGCCCTGAAAGTGTGTAGGTGATCAGCCAGCACAGTCTAGTAGCTCACAGTGTTTAAGGACCTCTCCAAACATACTAAGGGACCTTATGTATCATATGACACATAAGGTCCCCTTGATACAATTGATAATGGGATTCAGCAGACTAAATGACTCTGCAGAGGTCCAGTTTTGATGGCCCCGACACCAGGCGAAGTGCAATGCCCAATGATCTGTCAGTAGTGGTATATGATTAGGGCATTGGCTCCCATAGCCATGGTCTGCAGGGTACACCATGCTGTTCACTCACTGATGCTGCTTGGACTTGCCAACATTGAAACTGGATGTGATTTGTGCCACTGTTGTCCTGCAGTTGATCTGCATATGAGTTTGGACAGTTTACGTTGACCTTGGTCATCAATGGCATGTCCGTTGATGGTATACTCATGGTAGATCCTTGATATGGTTTCCCTTGAGATTCCTGGGGTTCTTATTGGGTGATAGAATGACCCATCTGTCTTGCACCAATAATATGTCCATGATCAAAGTCGCTAAGATCGTCACATTTACCCATGTTTGTCGATTGCAAAACACTGTTGGCAAGCCCTGATGTCTGCCTATTTACCATCTGCATTCGATTTGGGTACGTTTCACTCTGCACAGGGGGATGTCAGTGTCAACTTCCCATCACCTATATCTCTAATGTTTTGTCCATCGAATATACTACCTATTCCCATACTCTGCAGCTTGTACACCAACTTATCGTGTGCTAATCTATCAAATATTTTCGCTCTCTGAATATGATTCTCCCTTATCTAACACACCCGTTACCTTATCATAAAATGCAAGTAAATTGCTAAAACAGGACTTACCCTTCACAAATTCATGCTGACCATCATAAAGGATGTGATGTCCATCAACCCAATCCTGTATTATTTTCCTAGCCAATCTCTCCAACATTTTGACTATAACTGGATTATTCAAAACTTCTGTCCCAGAACCAGTGCTTGTGGAATGGTACTGTTTTGCCCTCTATCCACTCCTTAAGAATCCCGCCCACTGATTTTTATTAAATATCCAGGTCAAGGGCATTGCTAACTGTTGTGCACATTCTTAGGAATACGTGGTAATTTGTCCCACAGCCTTATTAACATCTAACCTGATGAACACCTGATTCTTTCACTTCCAATTCGCCTAATACTTGCCTCCTTTCTATATATATTGCATGGCATCATTCATAACAGTATGACATATGCTGATAAAGTGCTTGTTCAATAATTCCACTATCATTTGCAATTGTCACTCTGCTGTCATAACTATCTACCAGTGTCAACCTATCATAATTATTCTTCCTCTTTCTTGCCATATAGCAGAAGAATTCCCTTGATTTAACCTGGGCCTTACCAGCCAGTCTCCTCTCATACTGCATCTTTTCTTTCATTGCCATGCTTATCACCTTCCTAGCCTGCACTTTATACTCTTCATGGATCTAATCACTACCAACTGTCTTGTACCTCATCCCTAGCATTTTCTTTTCCAACAGAGTTTGCTTGATTTCACTGTTCGTCTATTTCATTCCTACTCTATGTACTCACTTAACCCTTGGTATGCAATTATACATTGCTTGTGTTAGATACTGCCTTATGAATTTTCATGCATTGTCGACATCTTTTTCTGCACAGCTCATCTACCCAACATATTGATGCTAATTGACTACAGAGCTTCCCATAATCACCCACCTTACACTTCCACATATATCTATTTTTGTAAATAACTTTTTATTGTTTCACCACTTCCCTAACAAATACTTCATAGAAGTATAAAAAATTTACAGGGGCTGCATTGCATAATTCATAAGGCCTGGTCACAGGGTCAAATTCCAGATGATTGGAGCAGAACTCTTATAGTACTCATCTATAAAAAAAAAAAAGGGAAATAAAACTGAATATGAGAATTACAGAGATATTTCACTACTGAGTGTTCCTGGTAAAATTTATGTGAGTATACTTCAGAAATGGCTAAGAACAGTTGTGAAAGGGAAACATGGTGAAAAATAAGCTGGATTCAGGCCAAATATAGGTTGTCAAGGTCAGATTTTCACTTTAAGACAAATAGTTGAGAAATGTTGGGAATATAATAAGGATTTGTGTTTAAGTTTTGTTGATCTGGAAAAGGTATATGACAAGCTGCCAAAAGAAAGCTCTTCAAAACTAGTTATGTGGTGTTAAAGGGAATGTTATATCGAGCAATACATAGTCTGTAAGTAAGCAGTTAGGATTGAAGGAGGTATAGGAAGATGGTTTGATGTTAAATCAGGGGTGTGTGATAAGGTGTGCATTATCTCCACTGTTATTCATTATCTATATGGAAGGAAAGTGGTATTAAATCTGATATCAAAATTGGAGATGTTAATCTTTACTTTATGCAGATGATGTTATACTTCTGAATAAATCAACCACAAATCTGCAAGATTCCCTGACTAAGATGAATAACAATTTGTAATAAATTTGGTATGAATCAGCAACAAAACCTCAGCTATATCCTGAAAGGTGAACCTATAGAACAAATAAAACTTTTCACGTATTTAGGCACAATGCTTAGTGAAGATGGCAAATTAAATATGGAAATCGACAACAGAATTAGTAAAGCTGGCATAGTAGGAAGTCAGCTGAATATACGTATTAAGAAAGAAATTAGTCAAAACACTAATTTAACCTCATACAACACACTATTCAAACCAATTTTAACTTATGGATCTGAAAGCTGGGTTAGAAATAGAACACTTGATCAAAGACTGGAGACATTTGTTATGAGAGTTCTGAGGATGATTAGTGGAGTGAACAGATGGCATCATTGGCAGTATCACATTAAAATGAGAATATGAGGAAGAACTTACCATTGTTAGCATTCAGGAATGTGTTAGTAGAGCTAATCTCAGGTGGGATGGTCACTTACATAAAGTGGGAGAGGGACAGGCAACAAAACAAGTGTTCTTTTCCAAGTTGACAGGTAAAAGACCCAGAGGAAGACCAAGGTGTGTAGATGGATTGATAGTAAAAAGTGCCTTAAAAGACAGAAATATAAGATAAGATAATGTGGAGTCTTGACAAATAACAGATTGCTTTGGAGGAAAATTGTTGATCAGAAGTTAGTAGTGGTGTAACTTTTTCATGTAATACTATCATAATTATACTGTACATCCCCAGGTTACATATCAGGAATTTGATGCTGATTATGAATATCTAAAAAAGTTAGAAATTGAGTTGTTATGAGTATTATTTACATTTTACTGATTATATGATTATTGAGCCCTAATTAATATTGGAAATATCTGAAAATAATTATTTTGATGTCTGTCACTTATGTCATCCAGTCCCTTCTGGAGAAAAGTAGGTTGGATGTTTTGTGGATCGCTATAGTTCCTCACAAGAAATATACTTTTCTTTCCAAGAGGAGGAGGGATGAGTTTTGATAGGGTTTTTTTTTTTTTTTTTTTTTTTTTTTTTTTTTTTTTTTGTGTGTGTGTGTGTGTTGAGTATTGAGTGGTATCATTCATTTCCTTACAAGTAATTTTTCTTCACAATAACAGGACATCAAACAAAATCTGTAGGCCATTCACATAAGTGTCATTGCATTTGGCATGCTATCTTGGAGGGTCAGTATTAAAATACCTGCATTCATATTAAATTCGGTGATAATTATTATTACATGGGCATCGTGGGAGGGCCACACAATCATTTTTGAGACAATGCCTATCATACCTCACTTTAAAGTTGTTCATTAACAGAACACCCCCAACTGCCTCTGGCACTCCATTCCATTCATATACCACTCTGGGCAAAATATGTAGTACACCATTGCTAATCCCTGTTACACAAGTTTCAGGAGTCACTCTATCTCTCTGGTTCTCTCTCTCTCTTCCAATCACATATTCTATAGCATTTACTCTATTACCCCCCCCCCCCCCACTCTCAGTAACTTTGTCTATCTTATTTCTATTTTCTGCTTAGCATTTAATTTTGTAACCTATAAATCTTCAGTCTTTACTCATAAGGAGCTCCACAAATCAGTTACTTCTTTGATCATTTTCCTCTGAATCATCTCCTCTGCTACTACATTACCAAGAAACCCAGACAACAAATCTATGCACAGTAGTCCAGGTGTACCTGGATGTCCTGGAGTATTATCAGTTTAGAAGAAAAACTTGTATATGTCCAGACCTATCAAAGTCTTATAAAGTGATCCTTATCCTTGCTTATCAGTGATTCTGTGAGATATGCCCACTTTTGTAATATTTCTTCGGAACTTTATACCTACCATTATCCCTAAATCCTTAGCTTCATCAGTTTCTTGCGGTGCATTTCCATCTGTGCAATTAACTGTCCATCTATGAAAAACCACACAGCCTGCAGTTTTTTCTTTTTTTTCATCCTTGTTCAGAGCTTCACATTTTAACTCATTGCTAGCCATTTTTTCTTTGCCTAAAATATCATTCTATTTTTATCATCCTGAAGGATTTCTGCAACACTTTTATTAACTATTGTTCTTCCTGGTTCAGTGTTATTGGCAAACAGTTGAATAGCTCCCTCCTCCAAATCATTCCCAATATCATTTATACCAGTATACAAATTGAACAGCAGTGGTCTAAGCAGAAGCCTTATAGAATACTGACACAGAGTCACTTGTCTTCTCATTGATTTAACTCCACTATATGTTACTCTCTGTCTGTCTGTCTATCTCTCAGCCATCCTTTTATCCATGCCACCAGCTTAATGTCTATTCCCATTTCCCCAACTTACATAATTATGGTTCCATGCAGTATCCTATCATATTCTTCTGGAAGTTCATTAATATCATGGTGAAATGTAGCTAATTTCTCTTATCCAATTGGATGTCACTTTATTGTGAGGAAATTGACCTGTAGGTGATAATGACTTTCATCACCATAAAACACCACTGTGGTGCTTATTGGAGGCATGAAATGGCTACTGCCATGTTTCATCTCCAGAGTTGGTGATATGATCAGGCTTGTTTTTAAACATGATGCACCTTTTCGTATTTAGATCTGACAACACCAAGCAGTTTAGGATCATTTTGGTTCTCACTTGATTCTGTTCTATGGTAAACTCCTCAGGGCGAGTCTCATAAGTTCTTGAATATCTGTCATCTCTTTGTTTTCAAAAAAAGACTCATTCTCTATTTCTTTTGTAATTGTTATGATCTTGGTTACCACATCAGCTCAAATTTGGAGATTTTTCAGGCCACAATTTCTTCCCAGTGTGTTAATGGTAGATTTCTTTACATCTTGATTTAACTCATGTTGATCAGACATTCAGCAATGTTATTATTTTCCCAACTTTAGCTACAATTAAGTTTGACTTCTTTTTCATTTTATTCATTAAGTTGTCAAAGGCTCTCATAGTGTAATAAGTTTTAAAACTACCAGTAGTAAAACGAATGATGTATTTGATAGCAACAGTAAAATTTTGACATCCAGATGGTTAAACGTTAAATTTTATGGATGTCCTGAAGCAGAAGAGAAACTATGAATGGCAAAGATTTGGAAGTTAAGTAAAGTTCCACTCCATGGCTGTGCAGAAAGCAATTATGGAACCACTCTATATCTGTTTTTACATATACTGTTAGTCCTCAACTTACGACCACTCCACTCCTATTTACATGGCAATTCCATAATACATTTACTGAATACCATATCACTCCACCAGTCCATGGACTCTGATGTTATGCATCTGGTAATACATTTACTAATACATAATACATTTACTGAATACCATATCACTCCACCAGTCCATGGACTCTGATGTTATGCATCTGGTGAACCATCCTCAGATGGTTCACCAGATGCATGACTTGTGGAAGGTCTGGGCTCATTTTCAGCAGGAGTGAGTGTCTTTAAGAATGTATACATTACATCAAACAAGGCTGCATAGTTTCCTTTTTCTTTTCTGCATCAATTTCACTCTAGCAAGCATTTGCATCTTACGTAATTCTGTCTACTTTGCTAAAAGCAAAATTTTTGGTCAGGTGCTACTGAGGGTGAGAAGATTCCCAGAAACTTTAGGAAGAGATATAATAGAACAGCATGGAGTGAGGTGAGAGCAGGGTGTATGAATGGTGTTTGGAAGATGCTGCTGCAAATATATGTATAGGATTTGGCCAAGACAAAGCATTACTTGAGAATAGTGAGAAGATAATGCTTAAAAGATTTGGAGTTAGAGGAGGCAATAAGATGCAGAGCAGTTCATGGAAGCTGTAGAAGAAGATTTCTCATATGAAGACCTAAGACCTTATAGAGCGCTACAAGCTTAAATGCTTGCAGAACAAGAAAAAGAAGTACCAGAAGAGGATGAAACTGATTCCCCCCCCCCCAAAAAAAAGTTTCTAGTGAAAAAATTAGGCAGTTCAGTTGTTTGATGAAATGGACCCCAACATGAAGATATTTAGCAAGTAGACAGAATTATGCAAAATGCAATTGCTTGCTACAGTGAAATTTATGCAGAAAAGAAAAAGGAAACTATTCAGCCTTGTTTGATGTAATATACACATTTTTAACACCCACTCCTGCTGAAGATGAGCCTAAACCTTCCACAAGTTATGCATCTGGTGAACCATCCTCAGAACACTTTTGTGTTCACTGAATTTGATATTGATGATCTGCTCTCCTTCCTCTGATGAATCATCTAATTATTAAATAGGCTTTGAAGAATTATTCTTGCTCTTCATGTTTCCAGCAGATTGTTTCATTGGTGTGTGCACAGAAGCACGTACTGTACACTCATGTTTTGTTATTTATTTCAGTAATACAATAACATGAGTGCTGTATACAGTAATTTTATGTTATAATTTATACATTGTATTATTTCACTATAAACAAGAGTAAAATGAATTTAAAATATAAGAAAACAGATCTACACATTCTAGCATTCGGGCATGTTAATTGTTAACATGTTCTCATAGTGAATTCTTACAACCTCTCAAACTTATGGCAGGGATCATTGGAATGGAATCCCATTGTAAGTTGAGAAGTAACTGTATATATATTTCACTCCCATATACAAGAGGCGGAAGAAGAACCTATAGCACATTAGTGCTGTGTTTGAGATGCAGATGAGGGTTGAGAAAAAGAAAATGTACTGAGATTGTTCTTAAGATCATATTTTTTTCTTAAATGCAATGTTCTCTATGAAATTAAATGATAGTTTTATTATTTTGAAATGGAGGATATTGTGGCTCCATCTATATTTTAAAACTAAATGTAGAAAGAAAGTGAAATTTTGAAAATTTGCCAGCAGCTTATGAAAACAAGACCAGAATTGGAGTTGTCTTCACTACACTATTTAAACAACACAAACTATACCTACAATCTATATATTTGCCTTTTATGAATGCATAGTTTCACTAGCCTGAAACACTTCAAATTGACCAAGTTCAAAAAAATTAGAAGCAGAAGTGAAGATCAAAGCTCATGTCAGAAAGTTAAATTCATAAGTGATCTCTAGATGGGTGCATGATAAAATATCTTACATAAATATTATAATGGACAATATTACAAATTCATCTATATTTTATAGCAAAATGTAGAAACAAGCAAAAGTAAGAAATGTAGAAAAATTTTCTTACCTTCATTTATTTATGAGAAGGTTATGTTCCTACAAATTGGTAAATTTTCAAAAGGTTTTAGCTTTTTTCTACATTTGTCTATAACATATGAATGGATCCATAATTTCTTAAACTGAAATATTGATTGATGTCTTTAATTTACAATGAATACGTTTAGGTTCTTCTTTGTTAATTATTCATAAGGACTGACTGCTGTTAACTTATGAAAAATACAATCCTCTGAAACAGAATTGTTTGGTATTGAATGAGGATTCTTGTCATTTTAAGGTTTCTGCCTGATCTCAGATGAGAGCCGACTGTTTGAAACAGCTGTCAGGCCAGTGAAACCTTAATCAAAAGAACTAATAAAAGGCGAATGTATGGATGTCTCGGCAGTGCACGTGTCTTAAGTAGCACAAGCTGAGGCAACTCCAGTGCCAAAGATTGTATTCTCATAAGCTCTCCAGTCAGTTTTTGCAACTTTCATGGTTTTTATATATATTCATTTATGTTCATGTAGTCACATGATTAGGTAAGTATTATTAGACTTTTTTAACTCTTTATTCATTCTGCAGTTTGGCTGAAGCTGAATATTTGGCATTGCAGCATAATTAATTAAATTTTAAGCATTGCAAATTAAATTATATAAACAAGTGTTTTGAACAAAAAAATATTCGCTCATTAAAATTTTTTATACATTTTTAATGTTTTTTTGAAAACATTTATTTATAAAATTTAATTCAGTATGCTTCAGCCAAATTTCAAACTGAATATTCAGTGCTTTGGCCAAATCCCACTTCTGCACATCTCTATTTTTTTTTTCACTTTTTACTAGGTAAATTTTTGAAGGCTCTTCTAGAAGGAGCTTCTTCAAAATAAGCCAGTCTCATCTGGATCAAACATTTGTTCAGGTGCATATTCTTTATTCATAAGTAACTTTCTCAGTTCATCTGGAAACTTTCTGTGCCATGAATTTTGTCAATGCATTTTCACCCATAAGTGAATTTGCAGTGTGGACGTTAAAACATTTTTTTTTAAATTATATGCTGCTCGTTAATTTAAAAAAAAAAAAAACTTGTCCCACCACTGCTTTCACCAGATTCACTTTAGTGTTTATACATTTTGACTATTCAAGTATGATAATGGAGATGAACAGAATTTTTTTCCCCATATATGTTCTCCATTCCACACAGTCCAACACATTTTCTATTTTTTTTTCAGTTTTTATGTCACATTTACAAAATATACTTGTGAATAAGCAAAACTACAAATAAAAATCATTTTGTATATTGGTCAAATCTGAAAGCACACCCCAACTCAACATCACCAGAGTTAAAGATCGGTACTATCAACATAAGAAGCCTGAATGGCAAAGAAATGGAACTAGCTGAGGAATTAGATAAGCACCAGATCGACATAATAGGGGTGACTGAAACAAAAAAAGACAAAAATTGGTGAGATCTTTCTGAGCAATAAATACAAAATGTTATATTCAGGCAATGACAATCAAGGAAAAGAAGTAGCCATAGTATTCAACACAAAATATGAGGCTAATCTTCTTGAATGGCAGGCAGTCTCAAGTAGAGTGATGTAGGCAAATATCAGAATGGGGAATTGGACAGTGAGACTTATTTGTGCCTATGCTCGCACAGAAGGTTCTACTAAGGTAGAAGTGGAGGAATTTTTTTATGCTTTAGAGAAAGCAGCTGACACAATGAAAAAGGAAAAGTTGGTCCTTGTTGGGGATCTAAATAGCAGAGTAGGAAATGATTGTCAGACACACAAAAATATTTTTGGAAAATTTGGAGAAAAGAGCAAAGCTAATAATAATGGCAAATATCTGTTGGATTTCTGCTCAGGACATGGACTGGTTATTACTAACACCATGTTCCAACATAAAAATGTGCACAAATTCATATGGAGAGAAGAGGCAAGGAATAAGAAAAGTCTCATTTACTATGTTATTGTTGATAGTGATGATTTCACCCTGGCGCAGGACATTGAAAAGAATAACATGTAAGAAAGTTTTAAAGTGAATAAAAGTTGAGCTGCTCTCAGATGTGAACTGTAGACTAAAATACAAAAAGATCATTGAAGAAAAAATGAAAGAGTTTGGGAACAGGAACCAAACCTTGGAGATTCAGTGGCAAGCCTTAAAGAAAACCATGATTGATTCAGCAAGAGAGGCATGTGGTGAGGTTGTCTTCAAGGATAGAAAAATCAGAACTCCATGGTGGACACAGAAAGTTAAAGAGGCAGTAAAGGAAAAGAAGAAAGCATATCAAAAGTTCCTGGCAAATAAGTCAGCTTGTGCTCTTAAAGAATACAGAGACAAATGTAAGAAAGCTAAACACTGTGTAAAACTAGCTAAACAAAAGTCATGGGAGGACTATGGCAAGAACATAGAAAATAAATACCAAGAAGGTTGTAAGATATTCTGGAGAAGAAGCTTAGAAATGGAGGAAAGAGTGCTATAAAAGGAGTTAGAGATGATAAGGGTAACATGAAAATGGGAGAAAAAGATATCCTTGAAGTATGGAGTAATTACTTCGAAAAATTGCTAAATGAAACAAGCAGTGTTAGCAAAGTGGTAAAAAAAAACTCAACAGGCATACAGTCAGGAATACATATCCATACTTGAAGTAGAAAAACCCATCAAAGGCTTGAAATGTGGAAAGGCAGCAGGAGTAGATGATATTCGACCAGAAATGCTGAAGTATAGTGGTATAAAAGATTTACAGTGACTGCACTGCATAGTTCAGAAAGCCTGGACAGAGGGACAAATTCCTGATGATTGGAGTAGAGCTCTAATAGTACCCATATACAAAATGGGAAATAAAACTGAATGTGAGAATTACAGAGGTATTTCCCTACGAGTATTCCTGGTTTTATGCCAGTATACTTGAGAAACAGTTGAGAAGAATTGTGGAAGAAAAGCTTGGTGAAGAACAAGCTGGATTCAGGCTAAATAGAGGCTGTCAGGATCAGATCTTCATCTTATGACAAATAGTTGAAAAAGCATGAGAATATAACAAAGATCTGTATTTAAGTTTTGTCGATCTGGAAACGGCATATGACAAGGTACCAAGAGAGAAGCTATTCAATACGCTACAATTATATGGTGTCAATGGGGCATTATATCAAGCAATACTTAGTCTTTATTTGAGTTGTAAGTCTGCAATTAGAATTGAAGGAAGTACAGGAAGATAGTTTAATGTTAAATCTGGTGTGAGACAAGGATGTACATTATTCCCTCTGTTATTCATTATCTATATGGATCACATTATGAAGGAAAATGGTATTAAACATGATATCAGAATTGGAGATGTTAATGTCAGCTCTTTGCTTTATGCAGATGATGTTATACTTCTAAATAAATCTGCTACAAGTTTGCAAGATTCCCTGACTAAATTGAATAACTGTTGTAATAGATATGGTATGAAGGTCAGCAATAAAAAGACAATGAAAATAGGTAGAATCGTTGAAAATGTCAACTGTGTTGTGAATGGAGAACCTGTGGAACAAGTAAACCATTTCAGCTACTTAGGCACAATTTTTAGTGAAGACGGCAAATTAAATATAGAAATAGACAACAGATTCAACAAAGCTTTTGGTAGGAAGTCAACTGAATAAATTCATATGGTATAAGAGAGAAATTAGTCGGAACACTAAATTAGCTGTATTCAAGACAGTGTTCAAACCAGTTTTAACTTATGGATCTGAGAGCTGGGTCAGAAGTAAAACTCTTGACCAAAGACTAGAGACCGCAGATATGAGAAAGATTAGAGGCATGAACAAATGGCATCAATGGCAATATCATATTAAAAACGAGGATATTAGGAAAGAACTTGACATTGTCAGCATCCAGGAATGCGTTAGCAGAGCTAATCTCAGGTGGTATGGTCACTTAAACAGATTGGGTGAGGAAAGATTAGCAAAAGAAGTGTTCTCTTCCAGGTTGGCAGGAAAACGACCCAGAGGAAGACCAAGATATAGGTGGATTGATACGGTACAAAGTGCCTTAGACGATAGAAATATAAGATCTGATAATGTTGGAGTCTTGACAAGTAACAGACTGATTTGGAGGAAAACTGTAGATAGGAAGTTAGTAATGATGTAAGTTTTTCATGTAGTACTATCATATCCTGTACACCCCTTGATGAGGGTACATGTCAGGAATTTGATGATGACGACGACAAATAAAAATCCACAAATTGCAAGAATATTAACAATGTTTACTCCTATTATTTGTATGAGTAAGTATGTTTTTGGGAAATATTTCCTTCATTTTTTTGGAATTAAAAAAATAAGAATATCCACTTTATCATGAACATCTTTTTCAATCACTTATTGTATGATGTTTGTAATTAATATAAATTCAATCTGTTGACAGAGTGGATTGCTCTAGTCCATAATATTATAAAATAGTATAAGTAGTCCATCTTGAGTGTAATTATAGTTGTTGGTTGCAAAGGAGGGGAGAGATATATTATCTGACAAAATTTGATATCTATTAGATCATGATATAGTGCTATATTCCATTTACAGATATTTGCAATAATAGGAGGTACATTCACTGTTGCTGGGATCATAGACTCCTTAGTGTTTTCTGCTTCTGAAGTTTTCAAGAAATTTGAACTTGGGAAATTAAGCTAGTCTTGTCTTGAATTTATGATAATTTTAAAAAAATATTTTTGTGAATGTGTCCGAAATGAAATTTTTGTTAGATGTTGGGAAAATGTACCTGGTATTCAGTGGGCAGTTACAAGACTTGATTGTGGAAAATCATTTCATTATTAATGTTTTCTTTGTGAGGGTAAGAATCTTTGCCAGAAATTGTATATTCTGAGAATATAGTTTGTACTAGCATTCCTTATGGAAGATAGCATTTATATATATATATATATATAGTGTGTGTGTGTGTGTATATATATATATATATATGAAATACTTTTGCATTTTGTGACTTTTTGGGGTTTTTGCCAAAACTATACTGTAATTTCATAACGTTTTTTATGCAGCATTTTAATTATAACCATTAGTCAGCATTTAATGCCTGTTTCTTCTTTTTAATAGGCAGTAATGTGTAAAAGTATATTTCAGTTCTTATAAAACTAGGAAATCTGTGATAATGCTACTTGTATTGAATAAAATATGGTACATTTTTAAGCAAAAATAGTTTATACTGGTATTGCTATATTGCGCCACTATATATGATAGTAGTGCAATATATACTGCGATAGTATGATAAATAAAAGTACAAGAACTTTTATTTAAGAACTGTTGTGTGTGTAAAGTAACAAGTTATGCTTTTTTTTTTTTTTTTTTCCATTTAAATATCAAGTTGTGATAATACATGCTTTATATGCACCTAAAAAGTGTAGAACTCAGAGACTGTCTCTTGGAAATAAGGTAAATAAAGACCACCATTAAAAAAAAAAAAAAAAAAGTCCCATTTTTGAAACTGGTACCATACTAGTTATGTAGAATAATGCTATCAAAACTAAGTGCCAAACCAAGACAGAAGTTTTTATGAAATCTTTAATATTTTGTTTGGCCCTTTGCATTTGAGACTTGAAAATTGAGTCTTGAACATTGTTATGCAAAGCAGTGATGGTAATTGAATTAAAATTCTGACACAGTAAAATATTATGTGCATTATTTTTGTATTTATCTCAAAAATGTCTGCACTCGAGTGTTTTTGTTCATTATATATGAAGTAATGTTAATCATAAAATTTCAGTGTTGAATCTTTAATGAAGAATTTATGGAGATAGAAACACAAGTGTTGAAATAATTACTTATAATTAAGAAAATACTATTCCACATTTTGACCTCTGTATTGCGGTCATCATCAGGAAAATGTACATATGTACAGGACACAAGGTACATGACACTACACAAAAGTAAGATGAATCTAAATGCTTTGTTAATTATTTACCTATCCTGACCTCTAATGAAAAAAAAAATAAAAAGATATTACTCAACAAAATATATACAAAGTTAAAAATTAATTCACAAAATAAAATAAACTTTTCATACATATTAGCATAATATACTGATGATAAAAAAAAGCTTTGTAGCAGAACTACATTAAACAATTTCTAAAGTGCTCTCATTAAGGTTTTCTTCTGTTTGGGTTGTTCTGGATGCTATATGGGTTTCATGAAGATGGACCCTTCAGATTCTTGGAATTATTAATCCATCATTCTTGTTTAGATTTGGATGATGTTTCATCCAAACTACCTTACATAGGGGGAAACAGGGCTTGCCATCCCAGTAAGAAAAGATGAACATAAATGCCACATTAAATTCTTTCCTTATGTCAGATGATGCACTTCAGACATGTCACATAATTAACTGGAAAGGCACCAGGTCTCTACACTGCACCAAAAACTTGGTTTAAAAGAAAGTTCAAAGAAGCCTGTGAAATGCTGAAACATAATTCAAATCTAAACAAGAATGATGGATTAATAATTAATTCTAAGAATCTGGAGGAACCATATAGCATCCAGAACAACAACCCCAAATAGAAGAAAACCTTAATATGATAGGATTTTAGAAATTGTTTAATGTAGTTCTGCTATAAAACTTATTTTTTTATCATCAGTATATTATTATACTGATATGTATGAAAAGTTTATTTTATTTTGTGAATTAATTTTTAATTTTGTATATGTTTTGTTTAGTAATATTTAGTTTTTTTTTAGTTTTTTTAATTTTTTTTTTTTATACCAGAGGTCAGGCTAAGGTAAATGATTAACAAAGCATTAGATTCATCTATTTTGCTTTTATGTAGTGTTATAGCTTGTGTCCTGTACATATGTATGTTTTCCTGATGATAATGACCTCAATGCAGACGTCACAATGTGGAATATTATTTTCTTAATTATAAGTAAAGTAATTATTCCAACTTGTGTTTTTGTCTTCATAAATTCTTCACTATGAATTCAGTGTTAATTGCATGTTTTCTAGTGAGTGAGAGAGAGAGAAAGATTCAGCTTAAATTTATACATGTATAGCAATGCTATCCACAGATGTTCAAAAATCAATAGTACTATGGGTGAATTGATTATATAACCTAGAAACTTTGTTATGGAGTTGAAATAGAGCTTCATACCTGCATTAAGGAAAATGGTAGTGTTATGACTGACAAAAATTTTCTCTCATTTAGCATGAAAATAGTCTAGCATTAAATGGCTACTTTTATGTGCAGCCTATTAACCAGACACATGATACTTTTTAAAGGAAAATAATAAGAATTATGATCTAGATCAGTGCTTTCCAAACTTATGTAAAGGCCCCTTTGGAAAAATTAAAATATTTCACGACTCCCATCGGGAAAAAAAATCGTAATACTGACATATATTATTATAATATTTATTGTATTTATATTCAAACAGTGACCCCACTTAAGTGGGAGAAGCTGCAGAAGAAGATTTATATTCAATACAAAACGTACACAGCTGTTAGATCGTTGCTTTCTCTATACTTTCTGTTTTATATATATCTATTCTATCTTTCTATCGCTATTTTATTTCTTCAGATATCGGGCCTGATATACATATATCTAGGATTGTTTCCTCTTCGGATACTGGCGAATTTATATTTTGCTGTGCCAGCCAGTATCCTATAGCAGAAAATTATCCTTACTCAGGGATACAATACTAGATTGAGGTGTTCTTACACAGTATAGATTCAGATAATTGCAGTCGTGACCTTAATCTATAATTATCTTTTACTTTCTAAATCCTTCCCACCAAAATAGGTTCTGTTTTTACAAGTGGTAATTTGGAATCGTAATCAGGCATGACTCAGGTTTAGGTAAATATGACATATTAATTGGAATAACTAAACAGAATACAAAATTTCATACACTCAATTATGACTCAATACTAATTAAAACTCGAGTTAAGAGGTTAACATATTCTAAACTAAATCTAAGGTCATAAAGCATGCGAAACACAGTAACTGCATTATAGGAATAGATGGCAAATGATATGAAGTTAAGCTAAATTCCTTTCTGTAATGCTATTCATAAAACAATATAAACAAACATTCTAATGTTACTCAGTTACTAAAATCCACAATTCTAATCTCATTAAGTTAATCCTATTACATGCAATACAAAAGGTCTCTTCTAAACAATTCTTCTTACTCTCAAAGGAGGTTAACTTTCTAATTAGAGACTGTCCACAGAATTCTTTAGAATACTGTCCTTAATTTCACATTCGCAAACAATCTTCTCTCTTCTAATGAATTTTATACACAAAATAGAGTAATTTCACCTTACCGAACTTTTTCCGCATCTTTCAGCACCACGTGTACATCGGGTTACTTCTTGTCTATTGGCTGTCCATATGCCAACGTAGGAATTATGCTATCTTCATTATTTCTGCTGAAAACGGACTCAATCTCTGCATTTTAGGAACATTTCGATGGAACTTTTCAGTGATGACTTGATTCTGCTAGGACTGAAAATTTTACCTTCAGCTCTGTATAGAATCCTACTCCAATCTCAAGAAAGCTTGCTGTCCAACATATTATCTTAGCACAGACACCCCCCCCCCACACTAACTTTCAAGCCACCAAACAGGAAAACGATACGACAGGAGAAGAGCCCTCTATACGGCGCTCGTCCCCTTATATTCTTCAATAGAGCGCCCTCTTTTTTTTGGAGTCCCCTTTGCACACAGCCCATATCTTTTCACCCCTTGGGTTCATCCCTTGCTTTTTCCTGATGCTGTTATGCTCTTCTATTCCCAGAAGTCGCATCAATATGCGTTCCGGTTATGCTACTGCCGGCAACGTTACGCTGTACACGTGTAGTTTTATACCTTCCAAGAATTATTACTTAGTAACTATCTGGTATCTGGTGACTCACAGTTAATCTATACAGCTTAAGTGAGGCTTAAAATTAATATTAACAAAATTCTCCCTTTAAGACATTCTCTAATTTAATTCTAGTAGTGATGAAAAGATTAAAGTACATGGAATAAAAATTGCAAATTTATACATAAAGTGAAGAAGTTTCACTTTTGATTTCAGCTGATATGCAGGTATTTCTCTTTATTAGTAAGTTTAGTATGTTAGACTGAATGAGTGATTTCTTTGCAAGATTCCTTCATTCAGGATCTAACACAGCGAATATTGCAAAAATCAAATGTAAATATTACATTTTTAGCATCTTGCATACACATTTGACATGGCACATTATCTTATATTTTTATATAGATAGATTGTTATTGCACATTTGCAGTACAAGCACATGAAACGTATTCATCTCAGGGTTAAGTTTTTAACGCAGAATTGATCAAATAATAGCATACGTACTGATACTGGCACACCACAGACTAACAACGTGAAATTAGTGAATTACATGAATGAGGGAATCCCCAGCGTTTATAGCTCTGATGCATGTGATCTGTGTTATCAGCGCAGTCACCCTGCACCCCAAGCATTTTTCTGCGCATCGCCTGCACCTGTGTACACTAACAATGAAACATTAATTTAAAGCGCGAAAAACTTGGCCATTTTAAATGAGCAAGATGTTGTGCAATCTTTTTTTGTGCTTCTTATCAATACCTTTGAAATTAAACTTATATGAATAAACGAATATTCATTAAACACCGAAATATGCAGGAAGCAAAATTTGTGAACCAACACCAATTTTAATGGATTTTTTCCATTAGAATATAAAAAATAATAAAAAAAGAAATAATAAAACTTAAATGTCTTTTAAGATAAAAAAAATCTACTTAGTTTTAAAAAAATGTAAATTTGTTTTCATCATTTCACAGCCCCCAAGGGGGTCACAGCCCACAGTTTGGAAAGTGTCAAGCTAGATAATAGATATTATTTAGTGAAATAATTTCATGAAACTTGCATTCAGCATTTGCGTAGGTTTCATTAAATTATTTCACAATGCATTTATATGTAATATATGTAATACTTATTGAATACTTATATTACATATAAGTATTCAAAATCTTTTTAGTATATTAAGGTTTAAAAAAAGTTATGTTAAGAAATAGTGATTGATTCTTCATTCATCGTACCAATTTCTAGTTCTTTCTCATGTGCCTATGATGGAAAAAAAGTTTTTTTTTTTAAACTTCTCATGCAATTTTATTTGTATGTTATTATCATAAGACTTCATAGTGACAATAAGACTCATCATGAGAAGTTCATTTTAACTTTCTCCACACCTACCATTTCCATTAAATGCAGTATTGATGCACCATTCACTCAGGTAATGCATTCCATTTGTTCATTACTCTTCATTAGAAAAAGGTGATCTTGTTGGTCGCACTCTTATTCAACTTTCTAATTTTTTTTTATGTCATGAAAAATCTCCTCAGTATTAATCTTTACTTTTTTTTTTACTCCTTTGACTTCTTGATAACTAATATTTAAGGAATTGACAGCCTATACTAGAAATATAGATTGAATAAACTTTAATATATACTTTCCGATATTTCGGCGAACGTCACGTTGCCATCTTCTTGGGAACTTACTACAAAGACACGTGCACACAAGTACTAATAACAGCAAATGAGACTGAAGCTGGGAAGCTAGCGTTTTCCTACAGTCCTGATGGTGCCCCCTGGCGGGCTATATTGGTAGTTCTTGGCCTTTGGGGCTGAAGTTCTTCTGATAAAAGTTTCCCAAATTTGGGGCAGTCTCATGCATCCAAATTTGTTGAGGTTTGGCATGTTCCTAAGGGCCGAGGCTGATTCCATGAATAGTCTTTCATACTTGAACTTGCTGCGGTGTATTACTGTGGCTTTCTTCCATCTTATTCTGTGGCGAGTATCCAGAGCGTGGTCTGCAAGCCCAGAGTGGCTGTACTGGTGAAATCGGATGTAATCCTTGTGTTCTGAGATTCTGATATTTGCTGTCCTGCCTGTTTTGCCAAAGTAGGACAGTTTACAGCTGCAAGGGACCTGGTATACACCAGGTAGGTCTAGAGGAAGTGGTTGGTCTTTGGTGGAGCGGATAAGGGATGCCAGTTTTCTATGTGGTCTGTAACAAGTGGTCAAGTCATGTTTTTTTAAGATTTTATTGATTTTTTCCGAGGTGCCTCGGATGTAGGGAATGGTGATGGATTTAGAGTAATCTTTTTTGTGAAGGGGAGGGGGTGGTGGGTTGTGGATAACTGGGTTAAGTATTTTTTGGAGGGGGTAGCCGTTGGCTGAGAAAGTGTCACGGATGTGATTTAGTTCAGTGGTTAGGGCTTGATCATTAGAACAGATTAATTTTGCCCTGTTGAATAATGTTTTAATAACTCCATATTGTTGTGAGGGGGGGGGGGGATTGTTGGTGAATGTATCTGCCTGTATGGGTGGGTTTTCTATAAACTGAGAAAACCAAGGTTCCATCAGGTTGGCAGGTGACTAGTGTGTCTAGGAAGGGGAGGTTATTGTTTTTCTCTTTTTCTAGGGTGTTAGTTGTTTAAGTGTGTTAGGAAGGAGAGGAGTGAATCCGGGCCATGTGGCCAAATAGCGAAAACATCATCAACGTAGCAAAGCCATATGGTAGGTTTTTGTGGGGCTGAGTTTAAGGCTTTCTCTTCAAACATCTCCATGAAGAAGTTGGCCAAGGGTGGGGAAAGTGGTGAACCCATGGCTGTCCCCTCTATCTGTATGTAGAATTTTTCCTGCCAAACGAAATAGCCTGAGTTCATTGTAAACTGAAATAGGGCTGAGATATCGGGAGGAAATTTAGCTTGGATTAGCTCTAAGGTTTCTTTGAGGGGGACATTCGTGAATAGGGAGGAAACATCAAAACTGACCATTATGTCATTATGTTGGAGCGTAAGGTTTTCTATACTGGCTTTGAAGTGGGCTGAGTTTTTTTATGTGTGATGGTGTATTGCCAGTATAGTGTGAGAGCGCTTTGGCTAAATGCTTGGCTAGTTTGTAAGTGGGGGAATCAATGCTATCCACTATGGGACGTAATGGCACATTTTCTTTGTGTATTTTTGGGAGCCCATATATGCGGGGGGGTCTAGAGTTATAGGGTTTTAGTCTGTTAGTAATCTCCACAGGCCAAGAAGTGACCTTCTTAAGGAGCCTATGGAGTTTTCTAATTTGTGAGTTGGTGGGATTGTAATCAATGGGGAGGTAAGTGGAATGATCTAATAATAAAGCCTTGAGCTTACCTGTGTAGTCTTTAAGATTGAGTACCACAGTGGCATTCCCCTTATCCGCTTTGGTGATCACTATTTTTTTGTTTCTCTTCAATTCTTGTAGTGCCTTGTATTCACTAATGGATATGTTGGATTTTGGAGGTTTTGCTTTATTGAGAACACATGCTACATCCAATCTAATATCGTTGGCGATGTGGTTTGGAAGTTGGCAAATTTTTTCCTATTTATCTAGCATTATAATAAAATAATACTATTATTCCAATGTTTCCATTTCTCTCAAAAATCATATTGATAGTCATCATCAGTCAACTTCACCAACACCTGGAGGCCACCAGCTGATTATTGCCCAGAAATATGTATTCTACCACTCTTAATCCCTATCCTTATTGGTTTCTTCTAACATAATCCCACTAATATAATACGACATTGGATATCTAATCATGCCTAAATGAATGACTTTACATTTACTGACATTGAACTGACATCCATTTTCCCATGTCCACAATTCCAGCCTATTCAATTCACATGGTTGCACTTCTTGGACATTGATCTGGTGTTTGTGCAGAAACCCACCAAACTATTGTCTTATGTTCTTATTTCTAATCTTTGCAATTGTGTTGCAAACTTTCTTTCTGATCCTTCATTATGTTGGCTCTCTCTCTCTCTTTGTCTTCCGATCTCTTCATCACCAATCCTGAAGTATCCCAGGCTTTGTACTTTCACCAACTCTCTCCTTCTTCCCTGTACATAGATGTTCTCTCTTTAATTACAGTACACCCTGTTCATTTTTTCATTTGATGACAAACCTTATATTTCACAATTATTCCAAGTGTTGGTCTTCCATTACTCTCTTGAACTCTGATCTTGCCATTTTTCAGTGAGGTAAGGATAATCTTATGATCTTCATTATTACCACTACTGACAAACACAGTTCTATCTTATTTATTCTTTGCAAGAAAGATTTCACTTTATTTCCCTTTTACCTAGATCTCCAACAAAATCAAATTTCTATTTCTCTTCTTGGACTTATACTTCTAGCCTTTCTTGACACAAAAGCATTATCTCTGTTTTGTTTTTTTCAGCCTCCAGAAAATTAGACCCCCTCCCCTCCTCGTTTTTGACTGATAAAAATATCTTATGCTGGACCTCAGAAGCAAGATGATTGGGATATGTTATTTATCTACCTGGGATTGCTAACTACCTTAGAATAATATAAATTTAGTATAATTAATTAGTTAATCAGTATAAATGATTTCTAATAACTGAACCACCATGGTTTATTTTTTATCAATTGGTTGAGTTTTTAGTCACAGAATATTGCATACATATTTGCTTTGTAAAAAGAAATCCATCACTGTGTTTGTGCCTTCAAAAATGTATGGAAAGAGGAAAAGCAAATTTGAGAAGACAAAATCCATAAAAATTGGAGGGCAGGGTACTTGATGGTACTCGTTCCAAATTTGTTCCATTTCTACAGTATTCTTATCATCTTAAAGAATACACAGAAAGTTTATATTATAGTGCAGCAGGAATATAATTCAAATTCATGAAACTGAGCCTAAGCCTATAGGAAATTAGGGCTCACTTAAATAATTGTTTTCCAGAAACCAGTTTGGTTATAAAAGCAGGAATCTACTGTGTATATCCTTTTTCTGGTCACTACTACTCAGCTGTATCACTGCTAGCATATATATAAATCCCAAATTCAAATATTGCTTGTGCATTTGGAGCATTGAACCAGGGTTGCCAAATGAACACAATAGCTCATGGTCAAAAATGGCCACTTTGGAAAAGTATTACGCCAAAAATATGGCCAAAGATATGAAATGATCGAATTGTGTGAATTAACATACCAACAATTAAGTGTGCATAAATTATGCCTATATATTCGATTACATATCATCAAAAATACTTTTAATTAAACTTAAAATACTTACAGTAAAACTCAGCTGTTAATTTGACAGCACTTCCTCAAGATATTGAATATCTTGTTCTTCTTTTTCTGCAATCGAGTCGTAAAGGGTTTTGCTGTTGTGCATTTGTAGCATTTCGGGAGTACATTTAAAGTTTTGGCAGCACATATTGTTATCACTTAAGAATGAACAGATTCTTACAATTGAATTCAGCAGTTTAATTTGCATCCTGTTTCTGGGTTTAGTTGTGATAAATGTTACATAAGAAAAAATTCGTTCAACTATTGCATTACTTGCTGGCACGATAAGGCATGTTAGGACATAATTCGACAGTTCTTTAAAATTATTGTGTTTGGATACTGCTTGCCAAAATTCTAAAACTTCCTTAGGGATTTCATCTTGTTTGATGTTTTCTTCTTCAGTCCACGCAACAAGGCTAATTTTTCTGTATTGGTCTTCAACTACATCAACATCGTTTATTAGGTGGAAAAATGGCAGAGCAGAAAATTTTCTCTTTTCTGTTTGGCTTAGAATAACAGTAGGATTTAAAAGTGACAGACCTTTAAATATATCAGCTGACTCAGGGAGACACTTGTTCACTTGATTCAACGATTCTTGAAGCATGGCTTTGCACCTAAATTTCACAGACTTTATTTTATTATTTTCTTGTTCCATATTAGAAGTGCTAATTTCTTGATCAAATTTAATTCCAAAGTCTACATTTTCTACTATTTTGCATGTTCCATCTTCGTTGTACAGCCTTTGATAAAGACTATCTCTGTGTGTGTGCGTGCAGTTCTTTGGCAAGATCGTAAGGATCAGCATAGGTTTGCTGGAACAAAACAATAAGCTTTCGAACTCTTTAACAATGGGAGTAGCAAATACAAAGTAAAAATAATTCATCCTATCTTGTAACATCTCTTTTATCAACCATGCCTTATACCTTGTATCCTGACCTCCAGATTGTTCACAGCAGGTGAAATAGGCAATTAATTCTTCCCAATTTAGCAGTATATTATTGAATACTTTACCTCTCACTAACCACCTTGTCTTGGACAATTTCATAAGTGGAAGGGGTGCATTTTGTTCCTGGTCATCTTCAACTGCTGAATTCATCACTTATCTGTAGATTCATCTACTAGTAATGCATACTTTTTATCTTCTAAATCATGCTTCAGTTGCTCTTTCAATGAAGCAGCAATTACATTTTCTATAATTGCAATATATTTGGCTCTGTGCAGTTTAATGCCACCAAGAACGCTATTTTGGCAATGTTTCTTAACTACTTCACCTATATGATCTACAGCACGAATTGAGGAATGACATGCTATTGCAAGGCTAAGTTCTATTTCTGCTTTCTTGTTTTTCCTGGTCATTCATGGACGATTTGATAACTTTATCTAGAGTTGTTTGTGATGTACTGGGAGATTTATACTGGTGTTTCTTTGATTTTTCGTGAACAGATATGTTATAAAGTTTTGGCTGCAGGTTAGTTTTGCAATACGTGCAATATGCATGTTGTCCATCATCAGAAGATTTCAGCCACAAATATTTTACTTCCCACTCTTTTTTATATTTTCTTCCACCTCTATTATCACTTTTGTACTTAGGCATTTTAAAGGGTTTGAAAAAAACAAAAAATCTCAATTCAGAAAATGAAGAAACAAAAAACAAATTATAGATAATAGTACTACAAAATTTGTAGTATAAATACTAATCTGGCACAGCAAACACCAATCTGGTAAAGGGAAAATAACAAAAATATAAGCAAGATAAAGATCGAGTTTATAAACGATATTAAAAAATTATTCATTAATTATACTAAAATCACTTAATTACCATTCTTACGAAATTGAACATATTACTTGCATATTGTCACAATGCAGGTAAAGTTTATGCAAAATATTCCAGTATGAAAGCTTATGAGATAGAACTATCACCAAAGAGCACCAAATGTCTGATATCACGCAACGGAACAACACTTGCAACACAAAGTCTACGCCGTAACTAACTAGAGACGATCAAAACGGACATGGACCCAAGCTGGTTATGGCTGTTGCATACGTGTTTTATACGAGTACAAAACGAAGCTGCATCGTGTTTGGTGGTATTTATCAACAGAACTGGATCAAGTTTATAGCAGCAATAGCAAGCGGGAGCTTTGTGTACTTTTATACAAGTACAGAATGAAGCTCAAGCATGTTTGGTGTTATTGAGGGAGTCATAGTAACAAACTATAAGCCAGCTACCAAAGGCTCATTATGATGTCATAATGAGCAAACATTTTCAATAACAGTCAATTTGTATCAAGCGCATCACTGCCAACCACACGCCACGTAAAGGGGTACCAACAACTAGCCTTACAATGCGACAACAATATTAAACTAAGTAAATAATGCATATGATTTGAAATCCTTGTAAAAATGGCCAAATTAGTGGCCATATTTGCATAAATGGCCAAACTGATTTTTTCATGGCCCCAGAGTTCAAAAGAGTGCCAAATTTTTTAAATTTGGCCATGAAATGGCCAATCTGGCAACCCTGCATTGAACAAACAACTTCCCTTAAAAAAAAACAAAAAAACTTGATGCTATCCAAAAGACAGTCTGGTAAACTGTGATGACCTTACTCTTAAGACTCACTTCAGTAACTTTCTTATAGACATTGTTACTGCCTTACTCCTTTTTTATAGGCATTTTAATGGGAATATTCTTTCACTGAACTGGCCACTGACATTCCTCCACTTTTTCTAAAACTGTAAGAAAGCAAATAGCTTGCTGGTTAATATCAATTTCCTTTTCCAGCATCATTTCATGCTTGGTTATTCCATTTACTTTTCTCATGCTGTTTTCCTCAAAGACTATTACTTCTAGCTGCTCATGAAACATTAGATCCTTATTCTCCCCTAAACCACTTGATTTAGTAGCCTTTTTTTTTTGTGAGTGTGGGATTGATATATATATATAATTATTTCTGTTTGCTATGTGCTCTTCTTAAAATTTGGAGCTGACTAAATCATTCTTATACAGAATGAGTCTTCTCACATGTTTTTACCTAATCCAATTTCACTGCTGTATTGAATGACCTTTTTGCAATGTCTTGAGCACCTCATGGTCATTCAATAAGTTGGTTATTTCATTTGCTGCAGTCATTTTCTCTGCATTTGCTAAAGTCATTCTTTTGTCCTGATCAGACAGTCTCTTCTCAAAAATGATTTTGCCAAAATTTGTATCATCCTAATCACTCTTTTTTATTAGTCTGTGCTTACATTCCCTCTGTGAGATGCTATTTGCCCATTTGACATATATCTTGGGTTAAATTACTTTTGATTGATTTTCATACACTTTCTTCTTTTCCAGTTCTAAATTTGTCATAATTTTCTGTTTTGTTATTCAGTGGTCTTTCTAACCAAAACCTTCGGTCTTATAAGAAACTGTCATGTAGCCATTGTTGATATTGATATTATTATTATTATACAGTCACTGCGATGGAGTCCAAAGATCCATCGCAGGAGACCCAATCTATCCACATAATCTATCATACTTCTCCTTGAACCCATTAACAGACAAAGCACTCACAACCGACTCTGGCCACCCATTCTGCTCATTCACAACTCCCCAAGCAAAAAATCTAGTCCTCACCCCCCCCCCCCTACTAACCATACCTTTATTCAACTTCCTGGGATGACCCCCCCCCCCCTTGTTCTGGTTCCTCTAGCCAACTGCTGAAACATTTCTCCTGCATCTATCCTATGAAACCCTTTAAGCAACTTAAATGTTTCTGTCATATCCCTATTTTTTCTCCTATCAGCCAACTTCTGCAATCCACACGCCTTCAATCTATCTTCATAGGGAACATTTCACAGGCTACTCACCATCTTGGTCACTCGCCTCTGAATCGTCTCCACTGCTCCCTCATCCCCCAAGAAACCCAGGGGACCAGACTTGAACACAGTAATCAGATGTGTAACAACTTATCTCTACTTGTTAATATGTTCTTCATTAGCCAAGTAATCTTATAGGCAACCTTAGCAATATGTCCTCTAGACTTTAACTTTCTGTCTATCACCACCCCTAAATCTCTAGCTTCATCTATTTCTTGGAGTACAGTGCCATCAGTGTGATACATGACTTGTAATATATTTATCCAAAAATGCATAACTTGACATTTCTCAACATTAAACTGACATCCATTAACTTTTGCCCATACTTGACAGCCTATTTAAATCATCCTGCAAGAATGCTCCATTTAAGAAGTATTAAATCATGTGAATATAAGAATATGGTTCACTGTTTGTATGATTTCACATTTATTACCTTTTCCTAATGTTATGTGCATTTGTAAAATTTATTGCCAAACAGCACATTATGCTGTAAATTTTAAATCATTACCATTCCTATGCTTTTGGATAAAAAAAAAAAAAAAAAATTGAATACTGAAACATGAATTGACAGAATCCTTCTATTGTTACCAGTGATAATCTTTTCATGATTATTACTGGATTAGGATTGCACCATATACAGGTAAAATATAACATTGTGTAAATGTATTCCAATGAGATATATTTCCAGTGCACCGAAATATATGAAGGAGACAAACTCCTTGTCCTCACTTGTTAAATTATAACCTACATGATGTGATTTTCATAAATGTGCATGTGTATTTTTTTATTTTCAAATCTTATGTCGGATTCTTATAGTATACTGTACATCCCCTTGAAGGTACATTCCAGAAAATGATATAAAAATGTATAAAATATGTATATTGGTAATAGGTTTCTTTATATAAGATTTAGAATAAATCTGCCATTGTAAAGGATTTCATTAGTTCCTTTAAAAGAATGATAAAATTATTCCTTGATTTAACAAAACAATGGAATGTTTTTATGTACATGTAGAAAAATTATGCTGCTAGACAAAGACCCAAAATTTCATTCACTCTTTCAATTTCATGGTGTTCAGAAAGGATAAAATCAATAATTTTGATTTTATGTTCATCTAGCGTGAACCAATCAGTACCGTTGACAGGATGTAGCATAGAGGCAGCCTGCCTCACAGTGTGGCTTAATAAGGGCGCTCGTTCAGCCATATTGTGGTAGGCACTGTCACTACGCTAACAATTCCTGTTAGCAGCGTCGCCGCCTACCGCAATAGCAAGTGTGGAAAGAAGTTTTTCGAAGCTTAAACCGATTAAAAATTATTTGCAAACAGCAGTGACCCAAGAAAGATTGGTTGGTCTAGCAACTATATCGATGGAGGCGGACATTATAATTTAAATTTAGAAGAGCTTATAAACAGTTTTATTGTGCGATATCCCTGTAGAGCAAACATTTAATTAATCTTATTATGTAATTGCTTTGCATTAATGTTTCTCTTGTAATAAAAACAAAATAGATTGAAGATTTTCTTATATTTTTGATTTATAATCCATCAGGGACGATATTTAATTGTTTGCCTCAGGACGTGATCTAATTTGGTGACAGCCCTGGAACCAATCAAACGTGTGCACAGATATCTGCATATGTAAGGCTGTAGAAAAGAACAGATATCTGCCAGTTGTCCATCTATGTCATGCAGACTACAGACAAGAGTATGCAAAAGAACATTGTCCAAGCATTACATGAATACAAGGAGTAATGCTTGGACAATAAATGTTGGGTCCTCAGATTATAGGCATTAGTGAGATCTGGCTATCAGAATGAGACAGACTGGTATTGACTGTAAAGGGTACAGTATTTTTTGGAAGGATAAAGAAGATAGGAGAGGAGGGGCATACTGCTAATGGTATTGGATGACTTGAATCCAATTAGTATTGAGACCTATGAGGGTGTTTCAGTTAAAGACATAACTATTCTGCATCTGGTTGATGACGTTGATCATGCAGTACTCACCTGAAGCGGCTAATGAACATTTATGAACATTTCATTCAGAAAAGGTCACATGCTGAACTAACAAGATCAAATACATAGTGGGGGTTGTTACAGACTTGGTGGATCTGTTGCTAGTGATGAAATGCATCACCAAATATTGGCATGAAAACAGTAATTCATAATTGGGGGACTTGAATTATTCAAACATTGATTGGGTAGCAATAAAATCTCATGAGAAGAATGAAACTGGATTTATTGAACTGTTGCATGACAACTTCCTCAAGCAGCATGTAACAGAAGGAACTCTATGTCAAATGATGTTAGATTTGATTATAGTGTCAGAGGGTGTTTCAGTTAAAGACAACTATTCTGCAGAAAAGGTTACATGCTGAACTACAAAGCAGGAATTGATGACCTATTGAGGAGTTTACTGGGTTCAGCTGGGTGGGATTCGTATTCACTGTTGGACAACAGATACGCCAACTACATGAAACTTGACAAGAATTTATACAGGTTGATATTGGACCTCCCTAGTTTCAAAAAACGGTAAACAATCGAAACATGGAAATATGTAAGGTTTGGGCTGTTCAAACATTCCAGAGACTCTACAAGTTTCATCCAATTTTTTCCTACGTCGCGCTGCTAGACAGAGCTGTCGTAGTTTTGTAGTAGTTTCAAACATGTCGTCTGGTGCAGAGAAAGCGCAAGTTGTGTGGTGGTTAGATGAGTTCAAATCAATCAAAGCAGTGCAGTGTAAGTTCCGTCAGGTGTACAAAAAGGCAGCACCCGACTCCAGGAGTACCCGTTTGCGGAAAGAAAATTTCCTAACGACAGGAAGCATTTCGAAACTACATGGACGAAGGAAGCAACCAATATCGGAAGAGAAGGTAGAGAGGATTCGAATGACCTTTGCGTGAAGCCTGACAAAATTCGTTAGGAGAGCGTCAAGTGAACTTGAAACATCGCATTTCTGCTGCTGTGTCCTTCATCACGCTTGACTTGCTTCAGAAAACCTGATCGGAGATAATGCGCAATGTCATCTTGACATTGCGCATGCTACTAAAGAAGCACATATGGAAGTGTACGGATTTTTATTTTTACAAAAACTTGGTGAGAGTACCTTCTCATTTGTACAATTTCGACACCATGGTCCATACACTTTAGTAGTAAGACGTTGAAACTAGGGCGGTCCAATGTGGACACCCTGTATTCTTGTTTAATCCTTCAAGTGCAAGCAAAATAGGACTATCTTTACGACTAGGTTACTTGTTAATCAGCTCACAGATTTAGTATCCCATAATACAAAACACACGTCCTTTCGAAAGCGCATAATACGTACAGGAACATGAAAATAAAAATCTTCCTCTTCAATTCTGCTTTGGTATTTTCCCAAGCAGATGTCTAACTCTTACTTATTAGACATCACTAAAGGCCAAAACCGGTCTTAGTGATACTTTAATGCATAGTATTATGCACTTCAGAGAGGAAATGTGCTTTGCATTATGGGATACTAAGACAATTGTGAAGTCCTCAGCCTCTATCTATATATATGTACAAGTTGCTTAGTCGTGAAAATGATTCATGCACAAACTTGGTTTACTTACACTTCAAGGATTAAACAAGAATGTGTTTTATTGGCAAGTGTGATTTACTTTCTGACCAAGTGAAGAAGACTTTCTACACTTGGCCACCATGACCAGAAGATTTCAGTATTTCTTGTTACATCTACTTCAATTCTCCCTCTTGTATATGCACATTGATTGCATTCCTTTAGAGTATTTTCTACCACAGTTCTATCATTTCTTATTTCATTCGTAACCTTCAGTTTTTCTAACATATATATTGTCCGATTGCTTTTACTTATCCCTCACTTTCTAAGCTTTTTTTTTTAAAAAAAAAAAAAAGCCGTGATATTTATCGTGTTTCTTACCAAAGTTCACATAATTTTTGTATTTATCTTTCCATATATACCTTTCTGTATTTTCTCCGGATATTTGCTGAGTTTTTTGCTTGGAATTTTCGGTAGACTTCGACTAAGACCGTCACTATAATTACTAATCTAGTCCATAAGATGTTTTTTTTTTTTCTGTCCTTGCATCCAACGTCTCTTTGGCAGTGTACGAGGACGTTCTGTAAAGTTCTCGACCTTAGATGGCAACACTATCGGCAAGATTTTTTTTTCTAAGTTGGTATACATCTGTCATAAGCATCCATGTGAAAGTGCAAGTCATTCTATCAAGGTGTGTGTTTAATACAGCTGTCTGAAGCAAAAGTGATGTCTGTATCTTTTGAAATGGATAAAACTGAGTAGTGTGCAGTTAAAAAAATTCTTTGTAAAAGAAGGGTTTACGCCAAAAGAAATTCATTCAAAGTTCATAAAAGTTTATGGGCGCTCTTCTCCTTCACATTCGACAATTAAGAAATGGGCTGCCGCGTTTAAACTTGGCCGTGCCAGCCTCGAAGATGATCAACGTGAAAGACGTCCAAAAAGTGTAGCACCACCAGAAATCATTGATCAAGTGCTCTATATGGTATTGGATGACTGGCCAGTCAAAGTGCGTGAGATTTCTGAAACTATAGGCATTTCAAAAGAACGTGTAGGATATATTTTGCATGAAAAATTGTAGATGAAAAAGCTTTGAGCAAGTTGGGTGCCACGCTTGCTCACAGTAGATCAAAAATGTACTCGCATGAAAATTTCTGAAGAGTGCTTGGAGCGATTTTACAAGAATAAAACTGGTTTTGTGCATCGATTTATTACTATGAATGAGACTTGGATTCATCATTACACACCAGAAAATCGTAACAGCAATCAAAAGAGTAGACAAGCCGGTTGTTCAGCACCAAAGAAGACTAAGTCGGTTCCATCAGCAGGAAAGGTCATGGCATCGATGTTTTGGGATGCTAAAGGCATTTTATTTATTAATTATCTTGAAAAGGGTAAAACAATAACCGGGGAATATTATTCCGATCTTTTAACTAAACGAAAAAATTCGTGAGCAAAGACCGGGTTTGCAGAAGAAAAAAATAATCTTTCATCAGGATAATGCGCCTGCCCACAAAGGTGTTTTGGCAATGGAAAAATTTAGTGATCTGCACTATGAAGTGTTGGAACATCCACCCTATTCGCCAGATTTGGCTCCCTCTGATTTCTATCTCTTCCCAAAACTAAAACTCTTCATCACTGAGCAGTTTTTCTTCAAATCAAGAGGTGATTGCAGCTGTAGAGGGGTATTTTGCAGATCTTACTGAGAACCAGGGACGGGATAATGTTGCTGGAATAAATGTATTCGTCTTAAAGGAGATTATGTTGAAAAATAATTTTGAAATTATAAATTTGTCTTTTCATTGTTAACTCAAGAACTTTTCAGACCACCCTCGTAGTGCGAGTGTTTTTACTGAATCGGTATCAATTTTAACTAGAGAGACATGCGTGCGAATCCAGTTTTTAACGCGAATAACAAAAGAACTTTTATATAGTATAGTAGGGAGGTGTAAAAGTTTTTCATCCGACCCCAGAAAGATACTCCCAACTAGACTACATAATACACTTGCTTCTTACCCCCAAGCTGTTTCAGTCGAAATTGCAATCTGCATCTTCCCATTGAAACTCCGTTTGAAAATGAATTTTCATTTTTATCCTACTCAAAGTCAAATGCAATTTAAAAAAAAAAATTCACATCAGTTACATACCTACAGTGTGAAGGTCTGATCAGTAACACAGCCAATAACTGTTCCCTATTTTATTTACTATCTTCTCTACCTCCTGCAAAATTTCCTAATCAGGTGTATACTTTCAGAACCTTATTCTGCAACACTGAACAGTTCCATTTACCCACTCACTCATATAATCTCTTCGATTCCTTCTGTAGGGTCATCTGTTTGACTCCAGTGTTCTTTCCACTATGTATCGTCTTCAAACAGCTGCATATCTCCAAGTTAAGCCAGTCCAAGTTATTTACAAGCCAAATAAAAAAAAAAAAAAAATCAGTTAACGCCTTTTATTCCCGAATGGGTAGTAGGCAAGGCCGTTTTAGCTCCATCGTACCTCTGGAGACTGAGGTGGAAGTTCAATCTCCACTGGGAACCAATCAAGATAGCTAACCCAAGACTAACACTAATCATAGAAGGCATCTGGTGAAAAGAGGGGCTGAAAAGTGACGCCATGTCGGAGTCCCTACTCCTAACACTACGTTTACTGCCTGAAAATTGTGTGGGTTCTACGGTTGATTTTATTTAATTTATTGGATGAAAAACACGAGTTCCTAGGATAAAAAAGAACGCGCTTACCCGTTTGCCAGCGATCAACTAACTTGGGAACCAGTCGAAAAAAGATTTCGTAAAAGTTCACTAGTTGGCGACTAGAATAGGTCTTACGACTCTGTTTCTGTGAGAAGCCTAGTACCGTAGACGCATACGCCACTTCCACTGAGGCCAAATGTGTTCCCGAAAACTCCATTCCACTGACTTCCGTTTTCGGGATACCACTGTTCATAAATAACTTGCTGATACCTGTCCAACACTAGACCAGAGATTTTCAACCCATTGTGGCACTGGAGTTTGGAGGGAAGGGAAGAGAAATACAAAATCAAATCAAATTTTAGAAATACTGCATATTTTTCATAAAAAGACCTATAGAAAGGAAAATAATAAAAGTTTAGTTTTTAAAAAAAGTAAAATTTCGTCATTGTTTCCGATTGCAAAATAACTCTGCAATGTACTTTTTGCCGCCATTCATCCCACCAGTGTTAGACTTCAGTCGGCTTATTTAGATTGGGATTGTCATTCAGCATGACTTTTTATTTCTATTCATGTTTATATTTAAAAAAAATTCCACTGTACTCATTTTCATTATTTTTTTTATTATAATTATTATTATTATTCCAGGCAACTCCAAGGAGTCGACAGACTCATCGTAGGAGGCCCTAACATCATGTCAAGAACAACTATTCGACATTCACAAGTATCTATCATACCTTGCCTTGAACTCATTCACGGTCCTAGTACCCACCAGACTCTGGCAGCTTATTCCACACTCATTCAGCACCCTCCAAGTAAAAAAACCTAGCTGTTAACCACATTCTTGCCTAACTTCCATGCATGGTCCCTAGTCCTCCCACCACCAGTCCTATTCTCAAAAATATCTTCTGGATTAATCTTATAGTAACCCTTCAGTAATTTGAATGTCTCAATCATATCACCCCTCTTCCACCTATTGACCAATTTTTGCAACCCACAGATCTTCAACCTGTTCTCATAAGGTTCATTCAACAGACCTGCTATCATCTTGGTCACTCGTCTGGATCCTCTCCACTTCCTCCCCATCACGAAGAAACTCTGGCGCCATAACTGGGCACAGTAGTCCAGATGGGGTCTTATCAAGGCTCGATACAGAGGAACAATAACTTGTTTGTCTCTGCTTGTTAAAGTATTTTTCAGAAGCCAAGTGATTTGATGAGTTGATTTAGCCACTTTTGCAATGTGCCCCCCCTAAACTTCAATTCCCTATCCACCACTCCCAAATCCCTGGCCTTATCAATCTCCTGGAGTACAGTTCCACCAATGTGATATACTGCTGATATTCTTTTCACCCAAAAATACAAACTTTACACTTTGCCACATTAAATTGACATCCATTTTTCCTAGCCCAGTCCTCCAATTTGTTGTTATAATAATACGGGATTGTTCTGCTCTTACCCTCTTTCTACTTATTATAAATAGAAAAGTATGTAGCATTAAAATTTTTCATCATAGAGTCGACTTTTATTCAAAACCCTGAATTTTTTTATTTTCCCATTGAGAAAAGTGTGTATAAGAAGAAATATTTTTTGAGGCTAATGCAATGTCATAGAATTTTTCTTTTGTAAATGTTTTCAATGATATCTCATTTGTAATTGGAATAACAAACAAGCCTGTGTAGCTCAGTGGAAGTGGCATTTGTAATCTACAACACGACCGCACGAAGAAAGACCTGGAGTTCAAATCTAGTCACCGATTTGAACATTTTCTCCCTAGAGTCGATCTCTAGCACGGCAAACGGGTTTTTTCTCCAGGGTAGTCGGGTTTTTCATTCTTAAATTCAAGAAAATCGGCCACCGAACTCTATTTTCAGACATTAAAAATATTGTGAGGGACCACGAAATGACGAAACTTGCTAGCAGCCTTCTTCACTGCATACCTTTTGATTAGTGATAACCCTGAGCCAGCTATCTCTGATTGGCTACCACTGGAGATTGAACTGCCCAATGTCTCCAAAAGTTAGATAGGGCTAAAACGGCCTCACCTACTCCCTATATACAGGAACAAAAAGGCATTAGCTGATTTTTTTATGAACATAATAACACAACGTTTATCACTTTTTAAATGATAAAATATATATCCTCCAAAAACTGATGGTACACCTTGACAATTTTGGCACCTTGTTCAGCATGCAATGAATTGAAAATCATTGCACAAGTCTGTTATCTAATACTATCTGTTTCAGCTTAGCTGTCATCCAGCAGTCTACTGAAGACCTCTGAAAAATGAACCCCAGTGAATTTGTCATCTTGTTGTAATATTCAAGTACATTGTTAAAGCATGATTTCCCTCACCCCCAACAAACTCCATGCTGACCATCATAAAGAATACTGCTATTATCAACCCATTTCTGAATTCTAGTCCTCACCAACCTCTTAACTCCAGACACACAGATTAGCCTATAATTTGTAGCTTGTCTGATCCCCCTCCTTTGTAAAGTAAAAGAATTTTTCCCACCATCCACTCTTTTGGGACTTGTCCTGGCACACATGCAAGACTCATGTGTTGTTCTACTGCCTTATTAGCATCGAGTTTACTTAATTTCTCTTCTACCTCTTGCTCATGATAAAATACACTGATAAACTACCAGCATCAACATTATTCTCCCAGTCATTCTTTTTTCTTCATCGCATAGTCCACAAAGGACTGTAGAGTAGTTCTTCATAAATATTCCTTACAGAAATGCTCCATTGAGTCCTTGATTGATACTTTGCTTTCAGCTCTGTAAGTGAAGCACTGGTCCAGCTTTACATTGTCTATAGTTTATTCTAGATCTGATCTGCCTCTTTTTTGAGTTTTCTTTTTCTACTTGTTATTACGGGCAACTCCAGGGAGGCCTGCAAATCATGTTCATCACAACTATTCGACATTCACACAGTATCTATCATACCTTGCCTTAAACTCATTCACTGTCACAGCACCCAAAACATTCTGGCAGCCCATTCCACTCATTCACCACTCTACCTAGCTCTAACACCCTTACTAACCACACTCTTGCCCAGCTTCCATGGATGTTCCCTAGTCCTCCCACAACCAGCTCTGTTCTCAAAAATATCTTCTGAATAAATTTTATAGAAACCCTTCAGTAATTTGAATGTCTCAATCATATCTCCCCTCCTCTGCCTATCAACCAATTTCTGCAACCCACAAATTCTCAACCTGTTCTCATAAGGTTCATTCCAAAGACCTGCTATCAAACAAAAGTGATTTGATGAGCTGATTTGGCCACTTTTGCAATGTGCCCCCTAAACTTCAACTCCTTATCCACCAACACTCCTAAATCTCTTGCCTCATCAATTTCCTGGAGTACAGTTCCACCAATGTAGTAAACTGCTGCTAATCTTTTCACCCCAAAATGTATAACCATACATTTTGCCACATTAAATTGACATCCATTCTCCTTAGCCCAGACCTCCAATCTATCCAAATCATCCTGCAAAATTTTGACATCATCTGCATTCACTATTGCCTACCCAACTTTGCATCACCCGCAAACAAATGAACTGTTCCTCTCAGATCCTTTCCTATATCATTAATGAACAAATTAAACAGCAGTGGTCCAAGAACAGATCCTTGTGGCACACCACAGGCAGTCTTTTGGACTCTACTCCTGAATAAACCACTCTCTGATATCTCTCCGTCAACCATCCTCCTATCCATCTCACCAACCCTATATCCATCCCCAGTGATTCTATTGGACCTTGCTAAGGTCTTTGACAGGATACCACATTGAATTCTCATCAGTAAAATGCAGTAAAATAGAATCACTGTAAACCCATTACCCTTATCCAGTTCAGCCGTCACTGTGTTATAGTACGTGAGCAAGTTACTGAGGCATGACCTACCCTTCACAAAACCATGCTGTCCCCGATACATTATCCCATTTTCATCTATCCAATTTTGTATTTTCCTCTAGACTATTTTCTCCAAGACCTTGATAACGATTCCTGTTATGCTGATTGGCTGGTAATTTTCAACAGCAGCCTTGGAACCAACTTTATGCAGCAGAACTATTTTCCCCTCTTTCCACCTCCTTGGGACTGACCCAGACCAGAGGCTAAAATTAAACAAAATGGTCAAGGGCACTGACAATTCTTTAGCCGCTTCACGTATGACACGAGCTGGTATACCATCCAATCCCACAGATGTATTGACATTGAGGTTCTGTAATAGACTATTTACCTCTACTTCATTCATCACAATTCCAGTATAAGCTGTTGGTTCTTCCATTCCTGCAATGTCACCACCTGGATGATATACTCTTGCAAAAGTGCCTGCTCAGTAATTCCACTATATCGACTGATTCAGTTACCTTCCTACCCTCAGCATTTTTTTAAGATCATTCTATCATGAACACTTTTCCTTTTACTTGCAACATATTGAAAAACTGTTTGGGATTCGCTTTAGCTTGCATGGCCAATTTTCTTTCGTAATGCGGTTTTGCTTTTCTTACCACCCTTGTTACCTTTATGGCCTGAGCTTTATACTGTTCCTGCACCTGCTGGTCACCTTTCTCCTTAAATTCCATCTACAATTGTTTCTTATTTTGCAGCTCAAGCTTAATAATGTTATTCATCCATTTAACCTCTACTTGATTTATTATTCGGACTCTTGGTATACAGTCAACCATTGCCTCCTGCAAACACTTCTTAACCACTTCCCATGCACTATCAACATCCAGCCCTTGCAGTTTTACATGCCATGGCACTGAGCCAAGCACACTCCTAGGCTTGTCATACTTACCATCCCAGTAATTCCACACGTATCCGGTCTTAATTGTAAATACCACTCCTTTAGCCACCTCCCAAGTCATGACCTTATGATCGCTCTCAAAATTACTTGTCATATATTGAAAGAACTCGCTTGAATTTTCCTTCGTTTGATTCACTCATACTGCACTTTTGCTGTCTTTACTGAGTCACTTTGCTGGCCTGCTCTTCATGCATGTGATTATTACCAACATTCATCTTGTGTTGCCTCCACAGTGCCTTCTTCCAGATTTCAAAGTTAATCTCTTCATTCATTTATCCCACATTATTTAGCTTTTTACCTTTGGGATACACTCAGACACTGTTGCTGTTAAATAGGTCTCGATCAATGTCTCATCAGTATCTGTTCTTTCCACTTAACTCCTCTTAGAATGCTATAGCTCCCAGTTGCCTGCTAAGCATTCATACAAAATGCTCATGAAATCTAAAGGAACACACCATGTTGACTCCAGCACAGTGTTTCTGGATTAAGATAGCACACAGCAAATTCATTAATTGTAAGGTTTAAACCTTCCATTCACATAGAAACCTAAATATATCTTTATGAACTAATAAGATTTGCTCACTCTGTCTCCAAGTATTATCAAATGGCAGATGTTTTAATATATAAATAAATTTCATCTCTCATTAAATTAGAAGATACAAGGATCACAGAACTGGATTTAAAATGTCTGGCAGCTTATAAACCTGAAAGAAGAGGTAGCATATCTTTCGATGTAATGCATAAAAGTATATTAGGTTTAAATATATGTTTTATGTTAATCCTATGCCAGGAAGATCGAATGTAAACTAATAGTACATAGTACCTTGGTGGAATAACAGTAAATGTCCTAGAGATGAAACATAACATTTTTTTCACATTAAGGCTTGTAATAAGTAGGTTGTGGTCTCCTTAGGCTTTGAAATTCATCTATCACCTACAAACATTCACAAACTTCCATGCCCACAGCAAAAAAAAAAAAAAAAAACTCTGCTCGACCAATTAAACTGTAGTTTTGGGAGCAGAGATGAACAATGTGCACATATGCATAAAGATCTACTGCAAATTTTGGAAGGGCAGCCATAGAAATGTATTAAACATTGAACTAAATATCTGGAAAAATCTTGTCGACATAAGGCAATGTGATTAAAGGACATATCAGTATCTTAAGGTAGGGCCAACTTAGTTGTTGAGCCCACTTTGGGAAAGTGGGCTCAACAACTGAAATTCCAGAGCTCCATGAATCTTTACATTAACCGTTTTTTTTTTTTTGAGTCAGAAGAACCTTAACACAGGTAGTTGCCATTTGCCTCCATCATGCACGATATGTAAAATTTTATAGCTAGAGATTTTAGGGGAAGAGTTTAAGGTTTTTGATTTTCTCATTCACTTTACTGTTAAATAGGTCTACTTGTATTCAAGCTTTGAAGTTTTTGATACATTTTCCGACAACATATGTAAATTGTAAAATGGTGAATGTTTGATTTCTTCCTTTTTTTCATATTTTAAAATTGGGTTGTGAGGGTTCTGCAAACAAATTCTGCTTGCTTTAGGGCTCCAATTTAACAAGAAGTTTGGGAAACCCTGTCTTAAGGGTGTTCCAGGGATTTGGCAATAGTCTTACAACAGCACAAGTCCCAAGGGGAGGGGACAAGTAGGTGAAATTGTTCCACTGTACAAAAGTGGTGATAAGGATGTGGCTACACATTATAAGGCAGAGTGTATATTTAGAGGGCCTTAAGGTATTGGAGAGATTAGTAAGCGCTAGGATACAGAAATGAATTGATAACAGTAGTATTCACTGTGACTGTCAGTGTGGGCTTGCTAAAGCTTTTTACAAGTCTGTTTATATACTATAATAAAGTGACAAATGCATTGGACAGGGAAGATTGTATATACAGTGGTATGCTTAGATTTTGAAAAGTCCTTTGATAGATTGCTACATGACAAGGCTGTAACTAAATCAAAACATATGGGATTGGATAACAGACTAGTGAGATGGATAGATGACTCTCTATCAGATAGGTATCAGAAAGCTGTATACGGGAGTGTGGTATCAAAAAAGTCATGTTTTTGGGGCCATTGTCATTCAATTTTTATATTAATGATATTGGAACAGGTTTAACTGAAGATATGCAACTGTTTGAAGATGATGCAAAACTGGAGAGAACAATGAGGAGTCAAGCAGCTGTTGTGGCCTTACAGGAGGATTTGAAAATACCGTATGAGTGAGCAGGTAAGTGGAACTATCAGTTCAATATTGCAAAGTGTAAGGTTTTGACAATATACACTTGACAAAAGTTGAAGTCATCGCATTGAGTTATGGCAATGATGCAATAGATCTTCATGTGTAGAAATAAAGAGGTTACTGTTCCATTGTATAATGCCTTGATCAGTCCTCAAATGGATTATTGTGCACAGATTTGGTTACCTAGGTTTCATGGTGATGAGGATATGTTAGGAAGAGTCCAGAGAAGATTCATTAGGTGTTAACTAGTCTATGGAATATGAAAACAGATTGAGGGAATGATTTTTTCTTTTTTAACGTGGTTCTCACTCATTAAAGGTTATTAGTAAATTTACCGTGGGTGGGCTAAGAATTTGCAAAGTCTTGTAAATAGGAAGAGAAGGAAATATGATTGAGAAATGTAAGTTGGTCAGGGGACTGTTAACCAGGTTAACATGAAAGATATTTTTCATAAGAGAAGGGGTAGAACAAGAGGCTATCCCTAGAAACTGTATAAGGAAGGTGTGAACAAAGGAGGCGGGAGTAAGTTCTTTGTATGGAGAGTGGCTGGTGAGCGAATTGTAATGAGTGAAATGTACTGCCTGAGTGATGAATGCAGATACGTTGAATGAGCTTTGTGTGTGATAGGGTGTATTTCTTGCAATGAGGTGTGACCATGAAGGTCCATCAATAATTATAAAAACAATGATAAATCAAGCTTAGCCATCTTGGCAGAAAGAAAAAAGGCAAGTGCTATGTCAAGAAATGCTAGCTGCTTTCTTTGAAGTGAAGGCTCTGATGCTGAAAAGGAAGTTTCTGTCAAGCCAAATCATAAGATCTATAGAACCATTGGCCAATACCTATGATAAACTTCAAGATTCTTAATTTGTATGTTGCATAAAACTACATGGTTTCAATGTAGGTTTCTGGTAACTAGAAGACATCTTTTAACATGAAATCTTTATTTCATTAACATGAAATAAAGATTTCATGTTAATGAAATGGTTTTTTATGAGAGACCTCCATGCATCTGGTTTCTGCATGTTCAGGGATTCTTAGCTTAGCACAGCTACCAACCATAACTTCTATTTTCCTAGGCTGGAAAGCACTATAACTGGAAAATAATGCAAGTTTTCCAACATACAACTGACATGGCACAGCAGCTGTAGGTCATTCCTAAACAAGTCTGCTGGAGATAAAATGAAAGGATTGCTATACTTTGAAAGGGATAATTCTACCTTGTATTTGCTTTCATTTCCCTATAAAAAAAAACTATTGAATATATTATATATAGCAGTCTTATAAGTATTGCTGACAAAGTAACAGAAAAATTACTTCGAAGTTATATACAGATCATTTCTAGCAGGGATTATTTACTAACTAGATTATCTACTAACACAGCATTGTTTCATTAAGGGTTACTGAATTTGAATGAACCTGCTGAATTTATATGAAGAAATCATGAGGGAATACTAGTAACAGATATGTAATATAATTTATATTTGAAAAATGACTTTCAGTGTTTCACATAGAACATAATCATTAAAATATGCTAAATGGGTATTGATTTAGTGAGAAGGATGGGAAATTGGTTGATAGGCAGACAAAAACCTAATCAAGTGGTTAGGAGTTGAGTATCCTGGGATATGGCCACTAATGATTAATGTTTAAATATTAGGAGTAAAATCCCTTTTTTACTGTTGATTTGAAACTAGGTAGAATAACAAACTGCTTGTATGATTTCCATTCTTTTGAGATGAATCTTAAGAATGAAAGAGTAAACAGGGAAGCAGAGATTAAAATTTAATATGGGGAAAGTAAGTAGTATATACTGTATACAATTTGGTTAAGTAGTTAGTATGGGGTGGATATAAATTGAAAGGAAAATGTTATTGAATGTAATAATTAGGGTAGTTTTGGTAGATAAGAATTTAAGTCCAGGAATCATACTGATAACTATGAGTACAAGTCAAGAGCATGGTTTAATTAAGAGTATATGTCTCTGATCAATCTATATTTTAATATGTTGTCATAACATGATGAACAATAAACATAGGGAGAAAAGTTAACTAGAATTTAATTTTGTTCAAAAATTTAATAAATTATTAATAGCTGATATTTTTCTTGTGAAAACAATATTATCAGAGTGAACACACCAAAGCACCTAATTAATCTAAATATGAAAGCTTTTATGGTTCTCAATTACTGTAGTCCAGAATGGATGACTATCATACAAATGGTAAGAGATGGTAGTTAATCACAGTTTCTTTAAATTTGCAAGAATATTCGAAGAAAGAATACCTTGAAAACTTTCTCCACAAACTAATCTTGAACATAAAAGATTCCATGTCGATTTCTCACATTTGGAAGATCCAAAGGATGAACAATTTATTATTATTTATATATTATGCTACACTGTATTATGATTAGGAAATGTCACCCCTAAGTTCAATGGAAAATTCAGTGTGTTTGCTCTGATGATACTGGTGAAGTACCAATTGTTAATTTTATTAAAACATTAAAAAAAAGTTTCAAATACCTGCCTTATCTGTTTTATTATTTATCATAATCTATAATCACTCAGATTTTTAATGGAAAGAGAATTAAGACCATACAGAGAAGATTCACTGAAATGGACTGAGAGAGTGTTCTTGATAATTACAAAGTTTGATTGGTTTGCTGTTATTTGGTGAACAGACAAGATTTGGTTTAATTGGATTGGAATTTTAGCAAAACAATAGCTCTTATAAAGTTCCTTGCATCGCAAATTAACTTGTAGATAATGTAGCTGAATTCTACATTCAGCTACATTATACATTGCACTTGGTTGACAGTTAAGAATATATGGACTAGAACATACTTCAACAAGGGGATGCAGATGCATACAATTTAGATAAATCAATGAAGGGTAGATTAAATAATAATGACAAATCTAACATACACATAATTAGAGTATTAATGCAGAGAATAAAGATTTATCTAAGTGGCATACTTTTGATTGTTGGTATTCTACTACAAATTATTAAACTGCTGTCAGATCATTACAAATTTGGAATGACAATATTAACAGATTAGATAAGTAATTAGCATTAACGTGTTTATAGTTACGCTTTAATACAAAGAGTAACTTAATTTATTTTAACATTATTGATTAAAACACAGAATGAAAAGAAAATATTTATTAACTTATTAGCTGATATTTCACTCATATTATATCCAGCATCTTCAGAGCACAAGAGTTTATCACAGTATATGAAACAACAATTTGGTATAACAGTAGGACTAGTTTAAAATAAAAAAAAAATTGTAACAGACAACATAATGTACTAAAGTCCTAATTGGCACCATCTATGTCAGAAAGGGAGAGAAAAGAAGCATTAATTGGACCTTCAAATGCCCGTCTTCCAGATTTTTGGTAAATTGATACAGCCATACTTGTTGAGGTTTGGAGTATGTTTTAAAGTTGCTGCTGATTCCAAAAACAATCTCTCTCTCTCTGACTTATGACTTCTGTTTTCTTCCATTTGATCCTGTGTGAAGGGGTATCCAAGGCATGGTCTGCTAGACCCAACTTGCAATAACAATAGCGCCAAATGTATTTTTTATGTTTACCAAAGCAGATGTCAACAGTTCTTCCTGTTTGTCCATAGTAAACTAGGCCACAAGAACAGAACACTTCATAAACTCCTGGATATGAAGATGATAAAGAAGAGAGTTTGTCCTTAGATGAACAGATGAGACTTGCCAATTTGACAAATGGTTTAAATATGGTGCATAGCTGATATTTATTAAGCACTCTAGATATCTTTTCAGATGTACCTTGAATGTATGGGTTGATAACATTTTGCTGTAGTCTTGTGTGATAGATGACGGAAGGGATTTTGGGGCACATTTAATATAATACCAGGAAACTGTGTGATTAGTGTATCTGTGTATCTGGGAAAGACAGTCATCAGCTTCCTGTTCCATTGTGGAGTACATTTTAGGGTGATGGCTATTTAAATACATTAAAAATGTATCCAATGTGTCTGGACCATGTGGCCAAATAGTAAACACATCAATATAGCATAACCAAACCACTGGTTTGAGAGTGGCTGTATTCATAGCTAGGGTTTCCAATTTTTTTTTTTTTTTTTTTTTTTTTTTTAAACTAGTCCCACTGTTATACCAAATTGTTCTTTCGTGTACTGTGACAACTGTTCTTGTGCTCTGAAGATGCTGGATATAATATCAGCTAATAAGTTAAGAAAATAATTAATATTTATTATCTTTCTGTGTTGTAATCAATACTGCTAAAATAAATTAACATGCCTTTTCACTTGTTTGAAAAAGAGTACCTGTAAGCATAATTTAAAAATTGACATAAATCCCCATTTTTGATGACAAAATGGTCATTAAAATTAACAATCAGTAATACTGTTAATTTTTAATGACAATTAATATACATCTAGAACTAAGTGATTAGTCAGAGATGGTCAATATGCAACAAACTATTGAACATGTTTTGCATTGTTATTAGTATCATAACTGCTTATTGTTAAGATATTAGATGATTGACATGTAATTGGCATTGGTACTCTAGCTGACCAAACAGACAGCCTCTGCTTTCCAATCTAGTTTTGGGCTTGAATCTCTCCATAGCATGGATTTTTGTGAAAGCCTTTGTGGCAGGTGATTTTCATTACCTGGCACAAAACCACCACCTTGCTTTTTCCCTATATCTCTCCCCACTCTCTGATTCTCTCCAACTCTTTTCCCACAAATGCTCTGTTTCTGCATTATGTCTTTTCTATGGGTATTTCCATGGATGTCGCTCCACTGAACTGGCTGCCACCATTCCTTCCCTTTCCTCTAATTACATATGAACACACACAGCTACTAATCAACATCATATATCATTCAGCACCTGACTAAACAAACCAACTCATCCTCTTCCTTCATTCCATGCACCTCATTCCTTTGGAGCAGCCTTTCCCACTGCATTCAACCTCTAACCCAGTGTTTCCCAACTTTCTTTGGATCATGCCCCACCTCAACGCCTCAAAGATTTTGATGTCCCCCCCCCCCCCCTCTTGCATAATAGTCAGCCAAGTTCTGAAAAAGTATAATATAAATATGTACTTTAAATACACTTTGTATATTATAAAACATAAATCAAACTGAACTCGGGGAAAAATGACATCCAAGTTAACGATCCTTGAGCTTGATGTCTGCTGCAAAGAGTTTTTATTTGAGGTACTAATTTAGTCATTTTCAATCTCAAATCCTCATGGTTTGTGATATCCAGATGATTTCTTTTTTTCAGTAGCAAGTCATTTACAGCACTAAAGCCACATTCAGCTAAATATGACAATGGGAAGGGCAACAGTATTTTTTTTTGCAAAACTAGTTGAATTTTAGTATTTCGTTTCTGTCTCATCAGAAATCCATGGCATTGTTCCTTTTATGTTGAATAAAGTTCTAATAGACTCATAATTTTGCTTTTCTGATACTGTATTTATGTTAGTTGCTGTACTAGTGATATCAGCTTTTTTTTCGGAAAATCTGGGTTGCAACATCGACAATCGTGAGTTTTTTTGAGTATAACGGTGATGAGGTGATGAATGCAACATCATTTTCTAATTGCCCCCCAAAATATTCAAATTGTCCCCTGTGGGGCGTATGCCCCACGTTGAGAAACACTGCTCTAACCTTTCAAGAAACACAATATTCCTTTCTTTTCTCTGATCACTTGTCCACACATGGTATTGCCATTTATAAGTCTTAAGATCTCTTGTGTGTTTGGAGGGAGGGGAGAGAGTTTGATTTAAAAAAAAAAAAAAAAAAAAAAACTAAAAGTATAAATAAGCAAAACCCAACCTATACAACAGTGTACTACAAGCTGTGTGGAAGGGAAAGGATGCACCAAAATTTGTCTGTATGCTAAGACACCATGTGACGAAGCCTCTGTACTGTTTTCTAAATATCTTAACATGTGTTTGCTTAAATCAAATTTTCCTCTTACCTTTCATCCATAGTACTGTTCACAGTATGGGATCTACAACATTTACTGTGGCATGATGCTATTAAAAAATAACCTGAAGAACATCCTTAAAAAAAAGTGTAAAGCAATAAAATAGGTAGAAACAAATGTAACCATAAAATTTTTGCAGTACTCTGACAAACTGCTGTTTGCAGTTTGTCAACATTATATCAAACTGTTTGATTAGAAAATTAGAGACCCTACTTCAACTGCAATATCTCTATATATAACTAATACCTTCAATTTAACATTATTTGGATCTGCTTGTGTTTAAAAATTAGCTTGGAGTAATCTGAGGCCACCTCAGATTAATGACAAGGGAAGGATTATATACCTGTACGTTACATTCTAATACACTCCAAAAATTTTCAATTATGCTAAAATCTTAGGAATGGGGTGGCTCAGGTAAAATGAATGATTTCAACATACATTCCTCAAATCACAGCAGATGTAAATGACAGGTGCATTATCATCTTGAAAGTAGACATGTCCAGAATAATACTGTGAGATGTTTGGATCTGAAATAGTGTTTTAAGTACATGATAGCATTTTATCATTCTTTCAGAGATACAGTATTAATGGGTATATTCCAAATCCCACAAACATTCTCCATACTATTATTTCAAGCTGTTTGCACAGTGGAGTGAGACTCTAAGAGATACAGCTGTGCTGTGCAGTTGTCTTCATTCTATCAATTCTATGTGAAAGAGGATAAATTTGAATTTATGTTGACACAAGGACCTTTTTCAATACTCAGCATTCAATTATGTTGCTGCTGACATCACTGAATCTTTAATTTCATTTATAACAAGCAGTGGATGAATAGAGCAATAAATACACTTACATTTTATATTTTAATGTATATGATTTGAAACAATCTGTTTCTCAGTCAATTATAGCACAGACAACTAGTGGTTTCTCCCTCTATCTCTCACTGGAATCTTGTTTCTGTCTAACTGCTATCAGAAGCAAATATCCCACTGTTTTTCTACATATTTAAAATAAATGCAGAACTTGAACAATCTTGTAATATGGGTATCTGGTTTAATAAATTTAGTTTAATCCTTTATCCAAGTGTGAGCAAACAAAGTTTGCGCCTGAAAGTATCTTCAGGACTGGGTTAAGGTGGTACACACCAGGGCAACTCGTTGCAAAGGTGGAGCAAGCTACCAACACTCCTATCCTACTATCTCCTATAATGCAAAACACATCTCCTTGCGGATATGTCTATTGTTATGCATTAAGGGAAGGGCCACTACCCATAACAATAGACATATCCGCAAGGAGATGTGTTTTGCATTATAGGAGATAGTAGGATAGGAGTGTTGGTAGCTTGCTCCACCTTTGCAACGAGTTGCCCTGGTGTGTACCACCTTAACCCAGTCCTGAAGATACTTTCAGGCGCAAACTTTGTTTCTCACACTTGGATAAAGGATTAAACTAAATTTATTATACTCTAACCAAGTGGAAAATAAACTTTCGGGTATCTGGTTTGTTGGACACCAACAGGAAAGACTGTGTACGTCAGTTGTATTGCACTTTTCACCCATTTCAGACCCATACATAAAACAAAGAACATGACTATTTCAGATAATAATACACAGATAAACACTTTGATACAAGTAGTAGTATTTATTTTTCTCTGCAAAAATTATAATTCCTCTAATGCATTATAATCCCATAAGGGTAGAGCTCATTGCCCTAACTTTTTGAAGATTGGTACTAGCAAGTCCATCCTTCAGCCATTATTGATAGTGAACTTGAGCTATCAATGAATTAGAGCATTCAAGGAAGAGATTACTGCAGGTAAGTGCCACCATATCTGATCCTAAGAGATATATATTATGTCTGAAATACTGTGAGTTCTACAGCTGATTTTCTTGATTTTATTCTTAATTAAATAGCACAAGTTTTTGGGAGGAAAAATCCCTAATTGCCTGTATCAAATATCAACTACATGGAACTAGTGAAACAAAGGCTTAGAGAAAAGTTCTTCCAGGAAACTAACAGAACCAAAATCTATAACTTTTGAATAGTTTAGCACAATGAAAACAAACACCATTTCCAGAGGACTAAATAGGCCATTAAAAAAAATAATAAAAATGTCTATGGTAGGTTCATAATACAAATAAAATGCTACATGTTCTCTTATTTATTTTAAATATTGCACATAGATTAAGGATTGTTAGTCATAGTTAGTAAAGAAACAAGTTTTTTTTGCAGTGGCTTTATTGAAGCTATCATAAATGACTGTTACACAAAAGCCATGAGTTGACATGAAGTATTATTAGTGGTGTTAATTTTTAGGACTATAAACCACATAAAAATATTTAAATTATACAGCCATTAAATGGTAGATGAGGTACAAAAATTGTTTCAAAATAAATTATGAATGTATACAAATAACAGTCTTATGCACTTCAAAAATTTTTATTAAACAAAATGAATGCTTCACTCATTTTTATGTATTACAAACAAATAACAACTTTGACATTAACAATGGTTATCCAGCAAAGTCAGCGAACTTTCCCCTCATGCTAGTTGCTTTCACAGTCAGTCTGACTTTTTATTAACTTCATCACAATGTGGGAGAGCTTAATGCCACATTTAAAACTACACACGATATACAATCCTTATTAATGTGGCATTTTTATTTACACCCATTTCGTAAACTGTGAATTCCATATTTGCATAAAAATATGCAAGGAAAGGGGATCTAAATCTTAACCAAACTATTAAAACATGAGAAAATATAGTCACAAAATTTGATTTAAAAATAACATCAATGGGATGCCTCTTTAAACTGTTTGAACACATAAAAATTCTCTTTTTGTACAAATCTGCATTTGAAAATAATGCATAGAATATGCTTACAAGAAATAATACTAGTAAAAATTTAATTTCATTCAAAAACTATAGATACAATATCTCAAATAAGTTATGAAAAAAAATCAAAAACTAACTTTTCAACTTGTACAAACAGCAAAATAATAACAAATCATCTACAACAACTGATTCAATGAAGCTTGAAAACAATTACAAATAACATATAAAGAATATCAAGACAGTGCATGTGTGGGGGAGATGGGTACACTTATTTAAGGAGAAAGTTCTGAGGTGCTGTCTCTTTTCAAACCACTTAATGAACATTACTTATTAATGAGCTATACCTTATATCTAATATTTATTTTATACATCTCTGTGCTTTTATTGCACACTAAATTCATGCAGTTCAAGGAATGCATGTACGTTTTTTTTCCCCAATTCCCAAGGTAAAAAAATTAATTTACAATCACACAACCACAACTAGCAAAATAGTTATGACTTCAGGAAAAGCTATTCTTGCAAAAAATTTCCAAGTGCACACGTGCATGTCTATATATACATACATATATATATACACACACACACACACATATATATATACATATATATATATATGCGTGCACACACACACACACACACACACACATATATATATAGTACCATACAAAAAATAAAATTCCATCTATGGTGATGTATGATTAAGAATGTTCACTCTTGCTCAGAAATACTACATTGGTCACAAAAATACAAATTGTGAAACATTATAAATCTTGAGAAATATAACATTATAATTACAAAGGTTTATTAAAAGATATATTCAGTCTGGTTTAAGTAGGCTCTGATACAGTAAAATTTAAAATGCTCTCACTCAACTATGCCAACATGGAGCCAAAGTAAAATACAAAAACCCACCCTCTATTTTAATGAGAAATATTGCAGCAGAATTACTCATATAATATAAATTACTTGACCATTTTACTGTACTGACCAACAGACTTACATTAGCGTTATGGCAGGGATTAACAGAAATAATGAATAGGCATCTATTGAATGCATAAAAAAAAATCCTTAATTTATGTTCTCTGGACTAAAACACATTAAAAGGTACAGAATGCTCTTCTTTTAATACTATATTAAAGAAAGTTAACACCAAATCTTATACACAATGACTAAGGCCATTTACAATGAAATGGTCAGAGATCAAAAGACCATCCGCAAATTATACATGCAACAAAAATAATATTTCCCTATCCCTTTGTATATAATATATGTATATAAATCTATTTCTCTATATAAATATAATATATATATACACACACACACAAATTAACTGTTATACAAAACACATTAAAGAACTCATGCAACATGTCATGATGTTCAAAGTCTATTAGTCAGTCTGTCAAATACTATCCAAGTTTGCTTACCAACAATAACATTAATGTTTAATCTCTGGTTCCATAAACATCACCAAGGCTTGATGTCAGTTATATAAAATATAATACATCTGATTTCTCTCATGACTATTCACTTGTACTTTCCCTTCCCGATCCCTATCCCAAAGATTAGAAAACAGTGAAAAAGTTGTTCTCTGCAAGTATAATTTACGGATGATCTAGATGAAAAGAAGGTATTTGGCACCAATATACACTGAATTTGAATACATCATTGATATTATCTAAAGTAATAACAAATATCAGCTATATGCACCCCAATCCATTAGTTCAACATTGTGCCATGACTCCCTTGCTATTTGTTACAGGTAAAGCAGGTAAAGACTTATCCATTACTTATATTTTCTTTCTTTGATTATGCCCATTAACTGCTACTTACAAAAAAAAATTTTTTTTTTTTTAAACTTGTCTCACATGCTTAAAATAACTGCCTATACCACTACATTTTTGAAATTAGAATAATCACATACTAAAATAACCTGAATATCAACAATCTGCTTATAAAATTTTAATTTTCTAGTCATACATCACACTTATTGTAAATATATTATTCATACATACATATATATACATAGCATTTATATATTTTTAAATCTAAATAAAATGCAATTTTATGGTAGCATTATGGTTTCTACTAATTAATCTACTTTAAAATATTCATGAATAAACTAGCATTTGAATGACTAAGCACTTACATTTTTTAAAAGGTTATCAAGGCCAGTGATCTAATTCAATTTAAAACTAATCGGTACAGTTAACATTCAATATAGTAAACACCATTATAGCCAATTCATTCACCATTACTAACTGATGAAGGTCTGGCCAAAGTCCATAGCATCAATGCTACAATAAAGGAAATCTGCTACAGCAAATTTCCCACTGTAATAAATTATTCCTTGATCTCCACAGGTTTACTATAGTGATTCAACTGCATCCATGCTATTTCTGATCAAACAAAACAAGCTACATAGAATATAGTTAGCAAAAATTATATCTTTGTGTATGAGTTCCCTTAATTGCTATTTGGCTATCTCAGATATGTTGCTTTAATCATATGAGTGAAATAATGCATGCTATGTTAAATTTTTTGAAATAAATTCTTCTGCCTTGTTTAAACTTTTTTTTTTTAACCCATCTTAAGAGATGCCACTGCTTCCTTACCACTACAGTTCATAAACTGAACTAGCATGAATTACTTTTACTTTCTTGGATGCAAAAAACCTTAACTACTTATATGAAAAAAACTAGAACTAATTAAAACATAAAACTAAACTAACATAATACTAACTTTTTTTAATTGCAATATCAAATTTATTGTAAAAGAAAGGAAAACTAATATAAAATTGCATAATACAAAAAAAAAAAAGAATAATAATAATAAATAAATAAAATAAACAAAATAACCTTAAAGACCTAACACAAGCAACTCCACTGGGCCTGTAGACTCATCAAGGGAGGCATAAAACATTGTAGCAAACACTAACCAATGGCTTAGTGATAGTATATACTTTCACTAAGTTATTTTTTGAAATGTTTTTTTTTTTTTTTTTTAATGAAATTTCATTGCACCTTTCATTTATAAAATTACATACTGTGATCAAAACAGAGTACTATATTAACTTGGTTACATCTTAAATGGCTCTAATATAATTTTAAATCAATGAAACTACTCCTATTTGTCAACAGAGTATTATATGTGCTGATTAAAGAAAGACAAAGCATCAGCTAAAAACAGACAGGTAGTATATTTACAAAAAATGTAAGTATAAATTATAGCATGGATAATTGGCAACATGTAAAGGCAGCTAACTATTGCAATTACTAGGGGAGCTCTTTCTTCCTTACACAAAGATAATTTTGCCAACTATATAATAATATTTACACAAGCAATATAGTTCAGAAAAATAATTTAAGCCTACTTAATCTTGAAATTTTATGTACTTCTAGATGCATAAATAAAAAAGTCCACTTATATTTCTTTTAGAATTTCAATTAATCAAATAGTATAACTTCACTTTTTTTCTTGTATTATTACAAGAAAAAAAGTGAAATTGTACACGCTGATAAATATATTAATCAGCGTGTACCTTTAGAAATTATACTCCAAGATTATTTTAATGGGGAAGGTTTAAAGTATGCTTTTGGTAGTCTCTAGACTAAATGAAGTGAAGAAAGTTATCTAATAAAAAAAAAACAAATTAAATTAATAATTATAAAACAGATTATTGTGAATTTTTATGTATAAAAAAAGTGACAGCATAAACAAGAGATGTTACAGGATATCATAGGTTTTTCTATTTAATGAAGTTACCCAAGCAGAATGCATTTTTAATAGTATACAATAAATGTATAGCAAGATTCTATTAAATAATTTATATGCTATATAACTAACTATAGCAGTTCTCCTGCATTCCCCCAAAGATCTTTTTTTTTTGATAGGCTATTCATTAATGCTTGATATGTGCAGCACTATTAAGTACTTACTGACTAGGTGATATACTTTACCCATTCTCTAAGTGTTTGAGGATGCATATTAGCTATAATGGTATGACATATATGAAATAATGAAAGATAGAGGTCTAATATAAGGAGGCCTGCCATCAACATTTAAGACTTTTCTTAAGTAGTATGCATGTATCAAGCAAGAACAAAATAATGCATGATCTAGATGAATGAACTCATACAAAACAATTCATATTGCACTTTTGTTTTCATTTTACTAAGTTTAGTTACAGACTATGACATACAACTACCAAATCATCCACACATGCCAATACACATTACAAATTGAAATGTGTACTTTTGTACACAGGGACTGTTTACAATTAATGATAATAATAATTAAAGAATGAAGTAGGTCAAGTTCATTTCTAATTTTTTGTGAGGGATATGTACAATAATAGTAGTAGTTCTAAGAAACGCATTTAGCGATCTGAATTTCTTACTTATCTGATGAAAACATGATCCAGTGATCAGGAATTGAACCTCATCATTAGATCAGTGTAGGCTTAATTTCAAATTTAATTGTTTTAATTAATTAATCGATAAAGTGAATAAACAGTAACACTATGCACTTTAAAGTGTAGAAATAAAAAAAAAAGTTACAATTACAAGATAACAAATTAAAAGGATTAAAATCTAACATAACACATTCCAAATATTTTAAGAACAGTCTAATGTAGACAGAATGGTACAGATGAATAAAACAGAAGCAGAACCAAAAATTTTAATAGAATATATCTAATTTAACCTGATTGTTTGAAATAAATTTAAAAAAAATTTAATATGAAAAATGATTCTAACAAAATATGGTCATATGGAAAATAACTGAACATGCTTATAAGTATGAATTCTGATGTTTACAATGGTAACAGATCTTAAGATTTGAACTTTGAATGAGAAATATAATATGAAAATTTTCCAGATAAATGTTTTTTTATCCCTTTCAGCACAATGTTACTCAAACTAGTCTTGTACAACAAAAAGATGGATAATTACAAAGTTAGAACTGCTACTGCTTAACTAATATTTTACAGAAGCATTCAATACTACATATCAGTTTCTAAAGAAGTATCAAATGCTATCAAGTTGGAGCAAGTTCTACAAGCCAAAAAAAGTGAAGAAAAATGGCACAAAATTAATTCTTCAGATAACTTGACAGGTTGATACAAAACCATCTTTCATCCACACTTTACTGCTGAAAAGCATTTAGGAGTCACCTGAATAATGACTAGATTTTCACTCACATCTAAAATTTTAGTGATTGTCCCTACCCCTAAAAATGTTATTGACAAGAAAAATCAGAACACAGTTAGTGCCTCTCTCTTTGGTTTATATTACAGAAATATGAAACATGCATTTTTTTATTTATTTTATTTTTTTATGAAACAGCACTGAACTGATTCACTAGAAATATCTCTGACTGAGCCTACCTAGCAACTAGTAATATGACTTTTCTATAAAATTATACACTATTAAAGCTGAACGTTACATAAAATTTTCTTAATATCTTTAAGTATTTTACCTATAATCTACATTTACACATCACAGTTTAATAATCCATTGCACAGAAGTAACTGACATATCTATGCCATCTAAAACTGCAACGCAGCTATATTGATCATCCCCCTCCCCTCTGGCAATCTGTAATAATAGGCTGAGGTATTTTGCATTTGCCAAGTTCCTAAAGATTACAATATGCAATTTAATTTCCTGATATAATTAAATTAAGAACATTGTTTATTCAAGTTTGTTACATATAGTAATAGCCATTACTGCATTGAAATAAAGATTACAATCATGAGTAGGAACAATTAAGAAATATAAATCAGGATTTTTCAGGGTTGTTAAAAATTTTGTGACATACTAAATACCTCAGGAATCTGATGAGCATTTAATATTGATGATATTTGATATAATTTATTAATGCATAAAACACTTATCTTTGGTTTTTGGGTTGCTGAAGTCCATTTATCGCTAATTTCCCTCCTCCTATTTTTCTCCCCTAACACTGCATGTTACAGATTCATCCTACCCCATTATAAAATAAAATATATATATATATATTTTTTTTTTTTTTTAATTTTTATACTTTTAAACATTAAAACACAAAAGTAATAAACCTGTGCATTTAGAAGTAACCAACAAACAAAAACAACAATGAAATAACTAAAATATACACGAGAACAAAGAGCAAATGGTACATTTCATTAGTAAACCACACTAAATCTTTAAAAAATTAAATTTTAGTATAAATAATTCAAAATGATGCTCTGTTAAGAAATTAATACATACTGGTTTATAAAAATGATATATGACTTAATATAAACATAATACAAAATTGGAAGAAAAAAAAAACTATATGCAGTATTCAACAATTAACTGTTTAGGTAAGGAAGACAAGTTCATCACATAAATTAACAACCTACTAATCGTATGTCTATTTTATGAACACATTTCATTATTCAAAAATAATTCATAAAAGTATAAAATATTTTTTTAAAGAACCATCTAGATGAATACATGGCACCTGCAAAAACTATTTTAAGATCTTTAACAATTTTTACATTACGAAATAATAATTTCAGAAAAATAATAAACAAGATACAGCCATGAATGTATATTTATATTAAAAAAAAAAGTATGACCATTTTAAAATAAGGAATTTCAAATCATATATATTTGCAGCTCACTAGTCAAATATACCACTGCATTATTTTTGTGTAATTTGATGGAACTGAATTATGACTGAAATATACAATAATATATTATATAACAGAAGATATAACTTTCAAATTTATGAATAACATCAATATGTGAAAATAAAAATGATAAAGTAGTAAAGGAATCAAAATAGATATACAAATTAATATCTACAAGTTTTCTGTAAAACTTCATATTAAATTATATAATGCTATTCAGACAATTGTCTAACGTATGATTATGTAATAATGTAATACTTTTCAGAGGAACTTGCTATGATGAGACACTCTTGTAGCTAGAAATTTCATAATATGAATAATAGCTACTGTTGACTAATATTCCCTAAAAACAAAAGTAAAAGACTATTTTGTCTAGGGATGCCAAAGTATATTAAAAACTTTGGCAACTTTGCTATCTCTCTCTCTCTCACTTTATCTGCTTGAAAGACCCAAAGTATTTCTTTCAGAACCCGTATCCAGTCATGGAGAATGATGTTCAGGTTCACAACCTGAGATTAGATTTAAAAAAAAAAAACTATCCAATGTGGCATCAGTATCAAAACAACAATGGTCATAAGTTCAGTAGTCAGCAATGCTCATATTCTTTGGTGTGTGTGTATATATATATATGAGGAAAGGAATTTTTCCCATCAAATATACAACAGAATAACATAGCAAAAAACTTATGTCAATAGCAAAGTTGAGTTCCAAAAAACTCATTTAAAAGGTAAGGCTTGAATTATTGCTCAGGTACAGGAGAAACTGGATTTTTGCTGTGTTAAATGAAGTTGTGAAGACATAAAAAGAGCCGAATTTTAAGGCTGCTATATAGTCAAAAAGCTAATTTCTTCACAAATTGTGTACTTGTCAAAACTGCTTGAGATGAAGTCAATTTTTAAGAGACGATTGTTGGAATTTCACTCAGCAAAATAAATTTTAGACATTTTGAAACATCTTCCTAGGGATACACTGCTAACAGCATTAGCAGTTGCAGCATGAAGCTACTCGTTAAACTTTCAAAGATAACATGAATAGCTACAAATATCTAACAGTGAAAAGCAGTTTGGTTCTATAGAAACAGTGACACTGTTGGAGTTTTTTTCACTCGTAAGCTTGATTTTCAAATAAGTAATCAACACCAGCGAAATGGTACAGCACGTGGGCGGTCAGCACCCTCTTTCACTAATGGCTTGTGAAATTCTCTTCCAGGGCGTGAGTGAATTGTAGCCCAACAGTGCTCGCAATAATACTGTAAACAAGTAACATTAGCACAGAAGAAAGGGGCAAATTTACCGCCACAGCGTGTGCCTTGACATTCATCACACATCTGATCATCTAGGACATAGGGCTTTACTTCAACCTAAGAAATAAAAAAAGAAAATCTACAGAAAATAGGTCCTTTTAAATCGCAATAAATATTTTCTGTTTTATTATTAATTTACAATATATAGTTAATAACTGACATACTGCTAAAGTACAAATATAAAACAAGTGAATCAAAGTGGTCAGATATTTATCGCTTAAAACTCAAAATGAAGGAAAACTGAGTTAGCAAATGCTTACTCCTATGCATTAAGATATTTAACAAATCTTCTGAAGTGATTAATTCACAAGGTATCTTAAACAGAAACCAGGGCTTATACTTCATGATATTTGGAAGTCAAGTTAAGAGTTCTACATTTTTAACAAAGTAAAAGTTCTGGATTTAGAAAAGGAAGAAGATGCACAGACCTTTTACACGGCAAACTATTTAAAATTTCAAGAACCTGTGATCATGTGTTTTGTTAACTTCAAAAAGGCATTTAATTCAGTTAATAGGAAAATTTAGGAAAGATCATAAGAGCTTATGGAATACCTGGCAAACTTATTAGTATTAAGACTGCTTTATATGATACCAGTGAAGCTTGTGTTAAAGTTGATAAAGCACATAAAGAATGGGTTTAAAGTAACAAATTGGATTAGACGGGGGGGGGGGATGTCTTGTCACCTTTTGCATTTAAGTAAAGAACATTGCAGCAAAGAACTCACATACAGAAATGGGTAGACAAGCATTCTATACTCTGCAGGGAACAGCATAGCTTTACTAAAGGAAGGTCATGTTTTAGAATTTGCTCATATTTTATAACAATGTTATGGCTGAGTTGGATAAAGGGAATGGATGCACTATGATAATGTTGGATTTTTCTAAGGCATTTGATAGGATACCACACGACAGGCTGTTGCGTAAACTGCAGAATATGGGATTGGAATATAATCTATTGACTTGGATCAGGGGATGGTTGACAGACAGATATCAAAAAGTGATATACAGTGGGTGTGAATCTGCCAGATTTAAGGTAACCAGTGGCGTACCTCAAGGTTCAGTCCTTGGGCCATTATTGTTCAATCTATACATTAATGACATCAAGCAAGGTCTATCATCAGATGTGCAATTGTTTGCTGATGATGCGAAGATAGGCAGGGCAATCAATCAGGGATGCTACTGATATTCAGCAATTACAAAATTATTTGAATAGACTGGAAATCTGGGTAAATGAAAATGGCTATCAGTTTAATGTTAGTAAGTGTAAAGTTACGCACTTTGGCATGATTAGAGTTCCAGTAGCATATTATATTAGTGGGGTTATGCTACAAGAAACTGAAGAAGCAAGGGATCTTGGTGTATTGGTGGATAAGAATTTAAAGTTCAAAGGTCACATAGCAAAAGTTACAAATACAACTCAGAGGATAATTACTATGTTGAAGAGAACCTTGATATGTAAGGATATGGAAGTAATTTTGCCTCTTTATAACGCTTTGATAAGACCACACCTGGATTACTGTGTGCAGATTTGGTCTCTCATGTTCCAAGGGGATAAAGAAGCTGTGGAAAGGGTGCAAAGAAGAGTTACAAAGATTATATCCGGATTATAGGATTTAGATTATGAGGACAGATTGCGAGTATGTGGATTGCAGACTCTAGCTAACAGGAGTGATATGATAGAGGACTATAAACTTTTGAATGGGTGTTATAGCATTTCAAATGATGAGATTTTTCGTTATATGGAAGGCGGGGAGAGAACATCCATGGAAGTTAAGGTTGTTGTCAGTCAAGAAAGGGGTAAGAGCTAGGTTTTTCTCCCAGAGAGCAGTGAGCGAGTGGAATAATTTGTCCTTAGAGGTAGTGAGTGCATCTAGTTTAATGAATTTAAGGGAGGGTATGATAGCTGGGTTGGGTAATTTACAGCCTCTCTCGATGATAATAATAATAATAATAATAATAATAATAATAAATGATGATGCTGGGAGAGTCAACTAGGTTTGATTATCAATAATGAGAAAACAAATGTAATGAAAGAAAAAAAAAGTTATTAAGATGAGTTCCCTTTTTCCTTATAGGATGTACTATAGAGCAAGTCTCCCACTTCAATTATCTTGGTAACTATGTAACTGATGTTAGTGAAGTGAGGAATGATGTGGGTAGAAGATTAGAGATGGCTTTAGGAATGTCCAAAAATTATGAATAGTTTGCTAAAAAGCAGAATAATAATAATAATAAACCCTTAATATCTACAATAGTCTGATTCTCACTGCTTTATGTAATGGAGCTGAGACACAGACAATGTATAAGAGTAATAATCGAAGGCGTGAAGCTTTGATCAATGGTGTTTTTAAAGGAGTATTTTGGGAAAAAGATGGTTTGACTTTGTGAATAATGACGAGATATGTCAGAAGTGTGGTCAGCCACCTCTGAGCACTATTCTATGTATGGAAAGGCAAGACTACAATGGTGTAGCCATATTATCATAATGCAGGACATTCGGTTGGTCAACAAGATTATGCTGAGTAATCTAGAAGGTGTTAGAAAAACAGGTAGGCTTCAAATGAGATGGACTGCCAATATCAAACAAGATCTAAACAGAACTAACATTCATGAAAGCATGAAAGCAGTCATATATGCTCAGGACAGACACATCTGGAGTAGGAAAATATTCAATCTCGTTAGACCTTCCTTACTGCAGGATACTTCAACTTACATATGTATATATGTAAACAGATGTATTTAAACATGTGCTAGTTTATACAGATTACTTTGAAGGTTTTAAGTGGCTTAATTACCAATGCTTTATTACCAATATTTTGCCTTAGGTGGAATCAAGATTAGAACAATCACAATGTGATCACAAAAGCAAGCAATAACGAACTGAATAAGAGCACAAAGTTCCAGCTAGTTATGTTACCCAACCATGCCTTCAGAGTGCAGTCAGAGGAAGCCAGTTTTGTTGCTGTTTTGGTGAAGGATGATAATCTTTCCAAACTTTGGTAGTTTTTAGCAGCCAAATTTTTTTTTATTCTTTAGAGCAGTGCTTCCCAACCAACATTAACCGCAAAGTCTTGATTATGGGGCGACGGTACCGGAGGGCTAAGCTGTCAAGTGGTTCCCTTTTCGCTTTATTGCTCTTTTCTAGCTATGCACGTGTGAAGGCGACCTCCAGAATGTCATAGGCGCCATTCCTCCCATTATTCCCTCCCTCACATTTTGCATCTACGACTCAGAAGATCATTACTCTGCTTCAGTTCCAACTCATCTGTTGTGTTGTGAGAATACCAGTCAAGTGTTTCAAGAGTGTATCATTTTTGTAAGAACTGCGTTCAAGTGGATGTTCAAGTGTTGCTAAGTAGTCTGTGTAAAACACCTTAGCGGGAATGTCTTATTGTGTCTTTTTCTGAATTTGTGTTTTAACAAATGTGATAGTTTGTGGAACATAAGTCGAATTGTTATTATTTGCTGACAAAAGATGCTTTTTCTGGTTACCGTCGATCTATAACATTCATTTTAGCTGAAGCTATAACGGTCATAAGAAAGAAGTACCTTTGCATGATAAAATAAACACTGGCAAGTCATTTTTTCTTATAGTTAACCATTTTTTCGTAATGTATTTTCTTCATAATCAAAAGGTATCTGAGATATTTTTTGAACAATGGACGCTGACATTATGAGTTACAAAATGATTAATGTATAATTTGTATAGCTTAAGCTTGGTAAACATAGACTTTCTGTCATTAATAGGCATTTTCCTAACACAGTTTTGCGTGTTCCGGTATTTTGGATGCCTTAGTTACAATGCCTATTTGATATCCTCGATTATAATGTAGTATTTTTAGTTTCATGTGATTTATATCTTTCTATTCAATGGCTTATTTATTTGAATTAAATTTAACTGAAAGTTAAATTTAATTCTATTAAATTTAACTTTCAGTTACCTACAATAATGGACAAATATTTAAAAAAAATCAGAAAAATCCATCAAATTCGCGAGCCCAAGAAAGAACCAAAGAAAACGTTTAAAGCGCAACATAGTCATAGACTATATAAAGAGGATTATCTGAAATTTGGTTTCGTGTGCTCCGATAATTCTTCTGTGCCTCAATGTCTCATATGCCAGGAAAACTTGTCAAATGAAGTGATGGTGCCAAGTAAACTACATCGACACCTTTCTACCAAGCATCCTTCGTACATAGATAAGGATTTTAACTATTTTAAATGTCTGCAAACTCAAATTCAAAGTTCATTCATGAGATCAGCCACAACGGTATCTAATGGAGCTCTAGACGCAAGTTACAAAGTCGTGAGATTGATAACTAAAGCCAAGAAGCCTCACAAAACTGCTGAATCACTCATCTTACCAGCTTGTGTGGAAATTGTCAAAACTATGCTTGGAATCGATGAAGTAAAAGAAATTAAAAAAGTACTGCTTTCAAATAATACGATCAGCAGGCGCATTGAAGACATGTCAGTTAGCATAGAAGGAACACTAATCCAGAAAATTTGTGAAGTTAAGAAATTTTCCTTACAGGTTGATGAATTAACAGATGTTAGCAACTGTTGTCAGCTAATTGCACTTGTTCGAATTCCTGATAAGAACTTCAGAAACAAACAACTGAGAAGGAAATCTTTAAAGTGATCAATGAATACTCTGATATAAATAAAATTTCATGGAAAAATTGCATAAGTTTATGTACTGATGGCGTGGCTGCAATGACAGGAAGGGTCAGAGGTTTGACGTCCGAATTTCCGTCTGAAAACCTTGATGTTCAAATAATACACTGCTTTATTCATAGAGAAGCTCTCATGTCAAATAGTTTACCTCTAGAATTAAAGTCCACACTTAATGACATTATAAAAATGGTGAATTTGATCAAAAGTAGACCACTTCAATCGCATCTTTTTTCAATTTTATGTGATGAAATGGGATCAGAGCATCAATCTTTGTTGTTCCACACTGAAGTTTGTTGGCTGTCGAGAGGGAGAGTTCTGTCCAGAGTTCATGAGTTGAAAGAAGAATTAAAAGTATTTTTTGAGGATAACTCTCAGTATTCAGCTAAGTTGGAAGACAATTACTGGTTGCAAAAAATGGCCTACTTAGCTGACATATTTGAATACCTAAATGAACTTAATCGAAAAATGCAAGGACCGCTTGAGAATATATTAACTTGCACTGACAAAATTAATGGATTCAAAAACAAAATTCAACTTTGGAAAGATGTGGTGAAAAATGGTTTCCTTGAAATGTTTAGTCTGTGTTGTAGTTCGAATCCTAAAAAAGAACTACTAGAACTCGTAGATCAACACCTATGCATGCTTGAGAGAAAGCTTCATAACTACTTTGAATTAACAGAGACAAAGAAATTTGATTGGGTTCGAAATCCATTTGCATCTTCATTATATCACATGGCATTCGATTTATCAGTGAAAGAAAAGGAGGAATTATTAGACTTAAAAAGTGATCGTACCCTTGAAGTTGAGTTTAAGGATGTTCCATTAACTCAATTCTGGGTAACTGCAAAAAAGGTGTTTCCATCCATCGGTGAAAAAGCTATAAACATTCTTTTACCATTTGCTACAACATACATGTGTGAACAAAGTTTCTCTTCTATGCTCACTATCAAGAATTTAAAGAGATCATCATTGAAGAGTCTTGATCACGAACTGCATGTAGCTCTTTCGACCATAGATCCAGATATAAAAAAGTTGTGTTCACAGAAACAAGTCCAAGTATCTCACTGAAATAAGAAGGAAATATGTATTAACTGTGGCAAAAGAATATTGTAGATATTTATATTAATACAGTCATACCCTGACTTACGCAGTTTCTTATATGTACGTATTCCTGTCCCGCCTCACCACTAGTCGTATCTTTCAGGTGTCGGCCACATTCGCCAGTGTCGCACATGCTGCGAACAAGCACTGACGTGTTTTCGAGCGGTCTCCATTCATACACGATTTTTATAGTCTTGCGATTGTTAAATGTTATGTTCTTGATAAAAATTTTATCACATAAAAAATAATAATGTCATCCAAAAGAAGCAAGTCCGATTCTTCTACAGCTAGCAAGAAAAGAAAAACATTGACTTTGGAAACAAAACTCAACATTATTAAGGATTTTGAAGGCGGAATGAAAATTTGTGAGCTAGCAAAGAAGTTCGATCTACAGGAATCCACAATAAGAACAATCATAAAAGAAAGGTTTACAGATTTTGGAGATCATAGATTCTAACGAGGAATGAATTGTAGCCACAAGGCAAGGAATAAAAAAATCATTGGCTTGCTAAGAAGAAATTTTGTGTGACAAGAAAAAGCCATTATGCCGTCAGACGAATCTATTAGATTTTATGAAACCATCGACATCGAAATAACTTTCTTTTTTTATGTACAAAAAACTACTATTATGATTATATTTCTTAAAAAATATAGGTGTTTTTTGTAAACCTTTGGTTCCCAATTATATGTTTGTATATATAAATTACATGCAAAATTATACCCCGACTTAAGCGTTTTTTGTTGGTCCCACCTACCGCGTAACTTCGGAGTTTTACTGCAAAAATACTTAAAATGTTTATTTTGTTATTAAATTATTATTATTAGCATATTTATACATAGTCAGTAATTCTTTTGTGTATAATTAATTTTACTTTTGTATGTTCTAAAAATTTAATCACAGTTTCACTCAGTCAAATCTGACAATTTAGTTCATAGATGCAACATAAAAACTATGTCAAATATCAATCACTGAGGATGTATGGATTTGGTATTTTCATTCCATTTGTTTCGTTTATTTCATGCTTATGACTGCATAAGAAGACTTATCTGAAATCCCTGTATGAAATAGAAGAAATTAATCATCTTAATAGAAAAACGTTCCTTCATAGTGTCGTGAAATTATTTATGCTTGTGAGGTGTGCCGTAACGTGAAAAAGGTTGAGAAGCACTACTTTAGAGTATATGCCAATTCCCAGAATAGTCTATCACTTCTAAAGTGAAATTTTTTTTAATGGAGTGTTTTTCTCCATCTTATTGCACAAAAGGTGTCAAAGAATGTGGTCTGCTCTATTTCATAAAAATGGAAAAAGAAGACTGACCAGACCACATACTTGAAACCCTTCATGCAGTAAGATGGAGAAAACCCTTTACAGTAGCGAACATATTAAACCGAAAAAATAGAATTTTCATCAAGTTTTTGGTCTTGGTTTCAGTTTACTATTTTCGATTTTGGTTTCAGTTCACTATTTTCTGGTCGAGCGCTACATGTTTTAACTGTCCCTATGCTGTTTATTAACCTGTCTACCAGCCATGGTGGATGAAAAAGTGAGACCAAATTGGACTTCTTATCCATGTTATTCATCTTCGGTGTTACAGAATCGTATCCAGATTTTGCTGAACATCTATAGACGTCATGGCAGGTTGGGGTGTTAATGGTGTTATGCATTTTTAATAGTGTAAACAAGTTGACATTCTTAGTATTTTATTCATTGTGTAGCTATAAAATGAATACATCTCCAAAAAAGCATTCAAAAATATGTACTCTTTCTCAGCACATATCCATGACTCAAAGAAAATTGCCAATGAATATGGTGTTGGTTTGAGTACTGTTAATGCAATTTCAAAAAGGTTTAGGGAGACATGTACCTTTTCTCCTAACAGAAAAGGAAAACGTGGGTGAAAAAGGAAAACTACATTTAAAAATTGTTAACTAGTTAGGAAAAGTAAAATGAATCAAAGGCTGTCCTGTAGACTCCAATAGAGACTTGGAAGGGAGCCAAATCTGGGGAATAGGGTGGATGTTCTAACAATTCATAGTGCAGATTCCTTAATTTTCCCTTTGCCAAAACACCTTTGTGGGCAGGTGCATTGTCCTGATGAAAGATCATTTTTTTCACCAGCAAACCGGGTTTTTCTCACGAATTTTTTCGTCTAGTCTGGTTAAAAGATCAGACTAATATTCCCTGGTTATTGTTTTACCCTTTTCAACAAAATGCCTTTAGCATTCCAAAACACCGATGCCATGACCTTTCCTGCTGATGGAACAGACTTTTGTCTTCTTTGGCGCTGAACAACCGGCTTCTGTCCACTGTTTTGACTGCTGTTTGGATTCTGGGTGTAATGATGAAGTCTCATTCATAGTAATAAATTGACCCACAAAATCAGTTTTATTATTATAAAAAAGCTCCAAGCACTGTTCAGAGATTTTCATGTGAGTGCAATTTTGATCTGCTGTGAGAAAACGCAGCACCCAACTTGCTCAAAGCTTTTTCATTTGCAATTCTTCATGCAAAATATATCCTACACATTCTTTTGAAATGCCTATAGTTGCAGCAATTTCATACACTTTGACTTGCTAGTCATCCAATATCATATCGTGCACTTCATCAATAATTTCTGGTGTTGTTACACTTTTTGGACGTCTTTCACATGGATCATCTTCAAGGATCATCCTACACGTTTCAACTCGGCAGCTTATTTCTTAAATTGTCGAAAACGAAGGAGAAAAGTCCCCATAAACTTTTATGAACATCGAATGAATTTCTTTTGGTGTTAAACCTCCTTTTACAAAGAATTTTATAACTGCACAATACTCAATTTTATCCATTTCAAGGGATACAGACAACACTTTTGCTTCAGACAGCTTGTATAAAACAAACTACTTGATAGAATGACTTGCAATTTCACATGGATGCTTATGACAGATGTACCAACTTAGAAAAAAAAAATTGTGGTGATAGTGTTGCTAGAGGGATTCGTAGTCGTATGTGTGTGTGTTGAAAGCTCTTGATAAGATAAGTGTTGTTTTAAATTATCGTTGATAAAACTACTTGAATATTACGTAGTTTTGTTTGCCTTGCGTATCTTAGTGCGTCTGTTTGTGTGTTTTTGGTGTTTCATTTTATAATTTGATAAGATACGTTAGAAGTATGGCTCCTGTACAAAGGAAAATGGCAGCCAGTAATGATGGTTCGCCACCTTTATTCAAGAACAGTAATATAAAGGAGATAATTCAGTGTACTATCTGCGAGATGTACGCCTTGCGGAGTGCGGTCAGAGTGTGGTTAGATGATAATAAAGGAGTGAATGTGTGTAGAAAATGTAGGGAGAATGAGGAATTAAAGTGTATTTCGGGTCGTGAGTGTGATATTTTTGTCAAACTTCAGAATGAAGAAAATAGTGATATGACAAGAAATGGTGAGGTTGTACCAGAGAACTGTGAGGGTGTGAATGATAGTATTAATTCAGAGCATATAAATGTTTTTACAGAGAAGTGCATGAGTGTGAACATGAACAAAATGAAGGATAGAGTGCTATATGGAGACTCGTTAGTACGAGGTGTGTTAGTAGAGGATTTGACAAAATCATACCAACCTGGTGCGACCATAAAGGATGTAACTGAGTCTATTAGAGAGCAAAAGGAAAGGGTGAAAGAAATGATTGTTGTGGCAGGTACGAATGATTTCAAAGGAGATAAAATGGAAATGATAGAGGACCTGAATGAATTGTTTGAGGTAGCAAAAGAAAAGAGTGAGAGAGTTAGAATGATTAGTCTTTTGCCACGGTATGACAGTGAAATGTTTAAAAGGAGGGCCATAATTGCAAATGACTTTATGCGTGAGTTATGTATGACAAGTGGTGTGGAATTTGTGGACATGTGGAGTGAGTTCGATGGGCGAAAGGATCTATATAAGATGGATGGCTTGCATTTGAATGGATACGGTGTAAGGAGACTTGAAAAAGTGTTGCTGAATGTAGTGGATGTGCAAAATCAGGAAAACTAGATTTATTAAGGGGGGGAGGGAGTAGATATACAGTCCTTAGGGAGGCAATGGAATGTATGAATGAGTATAATATGCTCGAGCAAATAAAGACAACAAATCAGAATGGGATAGTTAATATAAGGCATCAAGGTAGGGTTGGGGCTAATGGGGGTCTTAAATTAATGTACACTAATGCTAGGAGTATTAGGAACAAGTTATGGTATTAGTGAATCATGGCTGACTGTAGATGATATAGCTAGCGGGATTGAATGTGATGGGTATAGTGTGTTCAGGAATGACAGGGAGAATAAAATGGGGGGAGGAGTATTGTTGATGATAGCTGATGAGCTGCAGCCAAGGAGAATAGAAGTTGAATTGCAGGATAGAGAAAAGAGCACATTTGAGGCCATTTGGTGTGAGATTGTGGCTAGCAGAACAAAATATACAATTGGGTGCTGCTATAGACCAGGTGATGGAAAAGATGGTGGTGACAGTATGTACAAGCAAATAGAAGAAATGAGTGGAAGGAGGGTAATTATTATGGTAGATTTCAACTATGGTCGCATTGATTGGAGTGAGGAGAGAACACACGGGAGGAAGGAATTGGATTTTATGCAGTTATTAAGGGATAACTATCAGCGACAGCATGTAATGAAAAATACCACGGGTCAAAGAGTGCTTGACCTAGTAATTACATCTTAGGATTTGGCTGTAACAAATATGACCACATTGCCACCAATTGGTGAGAGTGATCATAGGGTCTTGACTTGGGAGGTGGCTAAAGGTGTGGAATTTACAATTAAGACAGGGTACATATGGAATTATCGGGCTGGAAAGTATGATAAGCTTAGGAGTTTGATTGGTTCAGTGCCATGGCATGTACAACTGCAAGGACTAGAAGTTGATAGTGCATGAGAGGCAGTTAAGAAGTGTTTGCATGAAGCAATGGCTGACTGTATACCTAGAGTCCGAATAATAAATCAAGTAGGGATTAAATGGATGAATAACACTATTAAGCTTGATGCAAAAAAAGAAACAACTATGGAAGGAATTTAAGGAGAAAGGTGACCGGCAGGCACATGAACGGTATAAAGTGCAGGCCAGAAGAGTAATGAGTGTGGTAAGAAAAGCAAAAAAGGATTATGAAAGAACATTGCCATGCAGGCTAAAGAGAATCCTAAACAGTTTTTTCGATATGTTGCAAGTAAAAGGAAAAATGTACATGGCAGAATGATTTTAAAGAATGCCGATAGTAGGGAGGTAACTGAATCAGTTGATATAGTTGAGTTACTGAGTGAGCACTTTGCAAGAATATATCATCCAGGTGGTGACATTGCAGAAACGAATGAACCAGTAGATTATATGGGAATTGTGGTGAATGAAGTGGAGGTGAGTAGTCTATTGCATAACCTCAATGCCAATACATCTGTGGGATTAGATGGTATACCAGCTCGTGTCGTACAAGAAGCGGCTAAAGAATTGTCAGTACCCTTGACCATTATGTTTAATTTGAGTCTCAGGTCTGGGTTAGTGCCGAGGGGGTGGAAAGAGGGGAAAATAGTTCCACTGCATAAAGGTGGTTCCAAGACTGCTGTTGTAAATTACCGACCGATTAGCATATCAGGAATCATTGTCAAGGTCTTAGAGAAATTAGTCAAGGAAAGATTACAGGATTGGATAGATGAAAATGGGATATTGTATGGGGGACAACATGATTTTGTGAAGGGTAGATCATGCCTCAGTAACTTGCTCATGTTTTATGACACACTGACAGCTGAACTGGATAAGGGTAACGGGTTTACAGTGATTCTACTGGACCTTGCCAAGACCTTTGACAGGATACCACATGGAACCCTAATCAGTAAACTGGAGCAGATGGGGATGGATAGGTGGGTGGTTGATGGAGAGATACCAGAGAGTGGTTTATTCAGGAGTGGAGTCTAAAAGACGGCTTGTGACTAGCGGTGTGCCACAGGGCTCTGTTCTTGGACCACTGCTTTTCAATTTGTTCATCAATGATATAGATAAGGATCTGAGAGGAAGTGTTCACTTGTTTGCTGATGATGCAAAGTTGGGTAGAGCAATTGTGCGTGCACGGGATGTCAAAATTTTACAGGATGATTTGGATAGTTTGGAGGACTGGGCTAGGAAAAATGGACGTCAATTTAATATGGAAAAGTGTAAGATTATGCACTTTGGAGTGAAAAGAATAGCAGCGGTATATCACATTGGTGGAACCATACTCCAGGAGATTGATGAGGCCAGGGATTTGGGAGTGTTGGTGGATAGGGAATTGAAGTTTAGGGTGCACATTGCAAAAGTGGCTAAATCAGCTCATCAAATCACTTGGCTTCTGAAAAATACTTTAACATGCAGAGACAAACAAGTTGTTGTTCCTCTGTATTGAGCCTTGATAAGACCTCATCTGGACTACTGTACCGAGTTATGGGCACCAGGGTTTCTTCGTGATGGGAAGGAAGTGGAGAGGATCCAGAGACAAGTGACCAAGATGATAGCAGGTCTGTGGAATGAACCTTATGAGAATAGGTTGATATGTGGAAGAGGGGTAATATGATTGAGACATTCAAATTACTGAAGGGTTTCTAGAAGATTAATCCAGAAGATATTTTTGAAAATATGACTGGTGGTGGGAGGACTAGGGGCCATGCATGGAAGCTGGGCAAGAATGTGGTTGACAAGGGTGTTAGAGCTAGGTTTTTTACTTGGAGAGTGGTGAATGAGTGTAACAAGCTGCCAGAGTCTGTTGTGGGTGCTACGACCGTGAATGAGTTCAAGGCAAGGTATGACAGATGCTGTGTGAATGTCGAATAGTTGTTCTTGACATGATGTTAGGGCCTCCCTCGATGAGTCTGTCGACTCCTTGGAGTTTCCCGGAATAATAATAATAATCTATGGTTGAGAATGAGGACTTTTCAGACCACCCTCCCACTTTTGTTGGAGAAAAAACTGGATGCTTAAGAATATATCTAACTAACATTTCAGTATATGGAGTAATCTTAATTTCACTACTCTTTTGTTTATCAATAGAGAACTGACAGTTTTTTTTACTGCCAATGAAATTTTCGAGAATAACATCAGTTTGTGAAACATTATTGCGCTGCTACTCTTACTCTTGGCCTTTACTTCTCATTCCGAGATTATTACAGTATTTTATTTTGTTAAGGATGCCAGACCAAACTACATATATGTTTTTCTAAGCACAAGTATTCTGCTTTTTCATCGGAACAGAAAACATGACTGCAGTAAGACAAACTGCATATGCATGCCTTTTGATAAATGCCAGTTAATTTTTGAATGAGGACAGTAAGTGGCAAATAACTCTCTCACATGTTTCACTTGATATGGCAGACAAGGGAGAAAATTTTTTATTTTTGTCACTTGAGGTCATTTAAGAACATTGAGATGTCTTGTTGAAGAAATGCTTTAGAGGATCTATTTCACAATGGATATGCACAACAAAGGTAGTAGTAGTTCTGGTGACTCTGAAGATACCCCCGCCCACCAAACATCAGATCAAGGAGAGCTATAAAGAAAACCCAACTCCTTATATGAAATGTCTGAAGAATATGTTGCCAGAATTCTAAAGAAGGTCCACCTGTTACTTTCAAAGATATGAACAAAATTTATTAATTACTGCACTCTTAAAAAAAACTGTCCCCATGCATGTATTTACTGACTATTTATTGAACTGGCCATTTAACTGAGAAACAGATCTCTAAACATCTAGAACTACATTTAGCTTACAAGATCACATAAATATGGTCGGCACCAAACATAGGAATTAGGCACTAGCTATAGAATTCTTCTTGATAATTCTAAATTATTCACTGGAGTATCTTCAATATGAATGTTTAATCAAATAAAGTTCTACAGCTTTATATATCAAATTAATCCCAACTGCAACCCAAAGCATAGGAAAATGCTTTCACTACATTTTTTTTCTTTAAATGCATTCTTAAATGCTTTTAATCTCAGAGTTCCTTGCAGCATTATAGTTTTAAGGTACAAGCACTTGTTTTTCACTGATAAATGCTCTGAGATGCAAAATTTGCCATGCCATTAAAAACTACAAAAATTAGTCAATTTTTAAAAAAAATTAATTTTGAAAATTATTTTACTGTGGTTACATGCCTCTTAAATTATAAATTTTATTTTATTTATTTTTATATATATTATACATATTATGGAATAGCAAATTTTTATTTTTAAAATGAAAATTGCATAGCTACATATTAGACAAAAACATTAGAATACAGCATTAAGTAATGTCACCAAATATAATTTTTTTTTAAATTTATAATGAAGTGGAGAAGGGCATATGATTTTATAAAGAGTTAAAAATAACTGTGAAGAAGGGGAATACAATAGGTCTCTCAAGAGGCTTGAGTACAGAGTACTGGTTAAGGACTAAGAAATCAGTGACCTAGATTGGGGTAGGGTAGAGGAAGTTTGCTAATTTCATAAAAGCAGGACCTGGATTAAGTGCCTTAATTATAACAGAATCTTGAAAGAAAAATACTTTGTAAATGAACCTGAAACTGGGGCCAATCTGGGGCTGTGCATCAGGACAGTGCCTCCAATATAATAACCATGAGGAAGGCAAAATTTGATTATTAACATAAAAAAAAGTTGATTATAAATAAAAAGTAAACAAATGCAAATGAAATGCACTGGTAGGAAAGTATTGTTATTTTGAGAACAAAACTGAGGCCAATGCCACAAGATATTTGCACAAATGAATCCTCTGAAAGTTTGATTTCTGTGAAGTAAATCAAAATTCTGATATAATGACTACATAATGAGAAACTATATTAAAAAAAAAAAACCTTATTAAAATACAGTAGCTTAACCTAGTTTCATGTGTTGACAAGCACATTTCATCAGGATCCTGCTTATAAGAGTAAACAGCTAGAGAAATGTATAACATATGATAAGCAAGTGTTCCAAGGTCTGTAAATGTGAGATTTTTGATTAACAAAGACCAACTCCTCCAAATTCCAAAATGCTACATTCTCCTGCATTGAGCAGGAGTATATAGCATTTTGGAATTTGGAGGCTTTCTTTCAATTTTATGACAAAACTATGTTTAATATAAAAATTTCTGGCTTTCATTACTTGTGTGAAAAGTGAAATCATATTTATGTTTTTTCTTTTCAACATTTAAAAATTTTTCTCGCATATATTTCTCTGAATGTCCTCATCTGACCAGCATAACAAATGTGGCATGAACAGTGAATCTTTTAGATGTTTGGCTTATTGAGGGGAAAGATGAGACTATTTCTTTCAGAGGCTGTCAGACTTCAGAGAATCCGAGAAATTTTGACATTTTGTTTCGTCTTGCACCCATATCTGGGAAGGATGGATATGGGTGCAAGACGAACACCAGATTTTGCAAACATTCCCCAATACATCAATAAATAACCAGGATGTATTGGGGAATGTTTGCAAAATCTTGGTGTTCGTCTTGCACCCATATCCATCCTTCCCCTAGGGGGAAAGATTATTGTTCAAGTAATCAAGTTCTTTATTTCTCTTTTCTATGTTGCTGGGTGATGTGTGATCTGTCCCTTAATTTGGAATGTTTCTAAAGGAGTGATGATGAGAAGAAACATGGAGGAATCTACTGATGTTGGTGGATTTTTTGAATACCAAACAACATAATCTTATTTTCAGGTACTTCTAGAAGAATATCAAGGCAAGGTAATGTCCTGTCTGTTAAGCTCAAGAGTAAACACTTTTAACTATGGTGTTGTCTGTTAAAATAATTCAATTATTCCAGTTCTCTGTGTGAGCCTATCCAGATGATGAAAATAACATTCTGAACAAATGTTAGAATAAACAGATTGAACTTCTAGAATATATTTTTATTAAGATTATATATTTGTTAAGATCCAATGCTAGAGCTCTCATCCACCACTCATAAGAAATACTAAAAAAAGGGGAAGAGGAATCAATAAAATTCAGAGAGCTATAAAAGAATAGTAAAAACATTCTTGAACCTGCGATTCACAGTGAACTAATCAGATCTTTGAAACTAGCAAATTAACTACTACCAACTTAAATTCCATGCAAAAAAGATGTAACTTTATCTCCAGTCTGATTCCCACTTTTATTAAAAAATCAATTTCAAAATTTTATTTTGCTGAATGCTACAATCAGCATGTGCAGATCTCTTCACATTAATTGACCTCTATCACTTCTTCACCGAAACCTTTTAGTTTCAGAACTAAAAACTTTTGGTTTTTAGTTAATAAGGAAGATTTATTCAATTTTTTTCACTGTTAGTATTATCACTTAGAACAGTTCCATGTTTAGTCTCTACAGAGGATCCCTAAATTATTTAACTCCTTAGCCCATCTACTGTAGGTACTAATGTACAATAGATAAAAAACCTTTTGTAGATGCGATACACAATAACTGAAATTTGACAATGTCAGCTACAATATTAAATGAATTTTTATTATTATATCAAGAGTACTTGGACTATTGATAATGCAATATGGAGTTTATGATATATATAGGTGATAAAATTTCACCTATATAGATCCTTCCTTACTATCAAACAGAATGTAACCATCAACTAAACAAGAATTATAATGAAAAACAGCTTAAAACTGGTTTGCATTAAAGGAATCAAAGAATGGATGCTGCATTGTAATGGTACTTTGTTCAAATCAATGGGTCCAGTTATTTTGCTAGGTACCTAATATAGTTTTTATTATCACTACATTACAGTGAATGTACTAGAGAAAACAAAAAAGAAAATGATCTATGTGTTAATGGTTATCTGAAACTAAAAACAAATGATAACAGCATGACAACTAGCTAGTACAATGAAATGGAAAAAAATGCTTGCTAACTCCAATCTTGTCAATGTTTATGTAAGTCAAATAATACAATTCTTACTTTACTATTGTGCAATTAATAATAAAAAAACGAGCCTAATTTACAAAGTAAGCTAATAATTCATCGCTCTCCCACAAAAGGAAATGCCTTTTTTTTTCATTTATGATTTAGAGAAAGAAAGAGAGAAAAGCATTTCATGTACTTGCAGCTTAAAACATTAACTTACTCCTGTTTTATGTTGTACATAAATTGCATAAGATGCTGCCATATTACAAATAAAGCCAAAGAAAGAAATTACTTTTGTGAAATGTGAAACCAATATTAAACAATAATAACTGGGGGGGGGGGGGGGAGGTATCTCAAGCACAATACTTATGAAAATTTCTGACAAACAGAAAGATAACTGGCTATCTAACATTCTTAAATTTTTGTTCAATTATTCAAATCTCAGACCAACTCTCTACAGAACAATGAATAAGGAAGTACAAGTCGAAAAAAAAGATTTCTGATTCACTGTAGCATATTTATTTGGCAAGACTTACTCGTTTCTCAATATCCCCATGCTGCAGTTGAACAAACCGTGCACTAATAGCAGCAATGTAACTTTGCTGATTGGAAAATGCAACTCGACCAGCTCCTTTTGGATATTTAAGTTCAGGATCAGTGTCGATCCCTGCATAACAAACACCTCCATACAAGCGGTCCATAATCATAGCCAGTTCAACTGAAATTATAAAGGGCCACTGAAAATCATTGGTACATATAAAAATACTATACATATATGGAACATTATATAAAATATGTGAATTATATATATAAGACTATATATAATTAGTGAAAAGCAAGATAATTTTAATGTAAATTTTTGGATATAAAAATACAAATAATGAAATTAGATATATTAATAATACTACTAATGTTGTCATGCTTTCTGCTTAAGTGATGATATGTTTTATACTAGCAGGTTATTTATTCTTTGTCTAGACCAGAAAATTTGTAATTGAGGTATGTGTTTACACACACACACACACACACACACACAGAGTGAATTTTGTATCATATGAACATCACTTAAATGAGTCGTCGTATAACTGAATTACAAAATTTTGAGCTGCTTAGTTCTATGTTTCACTACCAGAATGATGTTCCAAGTACTGTTTGTTTGTGTAGGCTGTTTAAGAAAAAAAATTTATAATTGTAACTTCACTAAAAAAAAAATTATTTCCATTCTTATATCAGAAGTATTCCAATTAAACTATGCTGGAGTAAGTTCAAAGGCACAAAGAACAACGTGCAATATTTTCTTTATGCTTTTGATGTCAAATGTAATACCACTTTCTTTTTATTATGGTAATCTTTTTGTTTGAAATAAACATCAATATTCCATTTTCAAAGACACATTGTGTATAAATCAAACCATTCTAAAAAAAGCCTATGATAAACAGCTAGTAATATGACATTTATGTCTGCTAAAAATGTGTTTATGCTTCTTATTATGCCAACTATAAAAGATGTTTATCTAGAGATCTGAAAAATAAGTTTCAGTGAAGTGTTACTTTTGTGTATATGTGCTGTATTGCCTGATATTTTATTTATTTTCTTTTTTTTAAGATATTCTAATATGAATTTAAACCTCTCATGGCATTATGTGCTTGCACTGTCAGTTTTTTTTTTTTTTTTTTTTAAACTGAAAATGCAAGCTGATATGTATACCTACAGGAAGTATATACAAAAAGAAAAGAAAAAAAAAATCTATATGTATTAGAAACAATGTGACATTACACTTTTTGAGTGAAAATACTCGAGTTTGATTCTTATTGTGACAAGAGGAATCTTTACATCGAATTTTTCAATATGTGAGTCGGCTGATCTTATATGGAGATAACAGGGCTTTTTTCCCTCAGAAACTCAGGTTTTTTTTTATTCCATTTACAGACAAAAAATCTATTGCTGTTGGTGGTGGTGGTAGTAGTAGTGTCATTTTGGTTTTTGGGACTCGCAAAGTCCCAAGAGACAAAATTACTTCCTTATTGTTACATGTTAAAGCTTATTAGAGCACTGAAATTTTCCTCTGAGTTGTATTTACAATCTTTGCTATATAGTCCTTGAACTACAACTTCCTATCTACTAAAACTCCAAGATCACTAGCTCCTGATCAGTTTCTTTCAGCTGGCATGGTTGGCCGAGTGGTTAGCGTATCTGCTATTCAGCCAAAAGGCTGCAGATTCGAATCCTGCCGTTAGGCATGGATGTTTGCGATTGTCTGTGAAAATACTAGTGATGGTGGTGAGAAATAGATGGCATTGGTGTAGATGATGAGGTTCGCTGTAGTTAGTAGATTAAGTGAAGATGGAGAGTTGTAGAGTAGGTGTCCTCCATTGATGGGTCTTTGGACTCCCTGGAAGTGTTATGCAATAACTGATCTCAAAATATTTACATATATGCAATAAACATCTTAAGCGACATTCCAGCATGTTATTTTACAAAGCTCAACTAAGTGCTGCAGAACAATGAAATTCATACAAATTTTCCAGTTGAATAAGATTACATTTTACAGTATTTATACAACAATAAATTACATACATTTACAATTTTTGCTTTAATATAATTAAGCGCTTAAACTATGGCACTTAAATGTAATAAATGAATTTTTTTCTTTGCGTTGATCTCGGTTGAGATGTAATGTCTCAGCTTGATTCCTCAAAGCTTTTTAGTAGTTTATCTAAGGATGACATTGGTTATTTATTGTTTATTGATTCAACTGCTGTGATGGACGTAGGCTAATGTTTGATAGGGCTGATATTCACTACTGCTGTAGGATGAGAAATTCATTCACACGCAGGGACGCACACATACATACATACACACATGATAATTTCGAATGTCATGATGAATCACTGAATTGGAAAGCCTGAATTAATATATTGTGTTTCATTAAGTTTGTAAGGTGTGTAGGGTACGTATTTCTTGTTCATAGCATGTCCTTAAGGCTCTTTTCAGGCTATTGTAGTTTGTAAGGTTCCTGTATTCAAAAGGTAGTTTATTTAACATGTCGGGGAAGTAGAAGCTTCAAGTGGCCTTTCCGTAATAATTATTATATGTGATATAATTAGTTGTCTGAGGTCTTGTTATACGGTATGTATTTCTGGCTGTCCTGTAGTTGGCAACAAAATATTTTAGCATAGCTGCATAGTGACATAAGTGTTTTGCTGTTAGTATTTTGTGTTCTGACATTGTGGTGTATATAAAGCCATTATTGTCTCTTTGTTCCCAAAAGATAAGTTTTATCATTTTGTACTGTAATGATATTAATCTATTTAGTTTGCAGCATGCACAGAATGCATATGTTGTTATAGTATATCTTAGTATATTTTGGCATAGTGCTTTGTATATTAGTGTTTTCAGGCAGGTGGGAACAATATCTTTTAACCTGTAGAGTTTGCCAGTTATTGTTCGGATCTTGTTTCGTAGATGTGGCTATTCCAGTTCATATCTGCATCGAAGTAAATTCCAAGGTGTTGTATTGTTTCAAGCCTGAGTGATGGTAGTGGTTTTACTGTTCTGTATGTTTTTTCATGTTGGAGAGTGGATGTTGGATGGTTTTTTTTATATATATATATATATATATATATATATATATATTGTCAACTGGTTGAGTCATTGGATTTCTGAATATCATTAATTTTGTCTTGTCAGAATTTAGGTGTATGGAATTTTTAGTGAGCCAGTCAATGAGCAGATTTATGTCATGCTGCATTTTGTTTGGGCCATGATTGCATTATTATGGATGGATATTATAGCTGTATTGTCTGCATATTGGAAGATCTTGCCTTTGAGAGGTAACTGGTTAATATCATGCATATAAATGTTAAATAGAGTTGGAGAGAGAGAACAGCTCCCTGTGGCACTCCACAGGTTACTGGTAGCTCTCTATTGTGGTTTGACCCGATACGTGTGATCTGTTTACTATTTTAGAGGTAGTTACTAAACCACCTGTGCAGAGGACCATCTATTCCAACATGTCTTAGCTTTTCTAATAAGGTTTGATGTGCGAGTGTGTCAAATGCTTTAGTCAAATCGATAAAGACTACCATGACAATTTTGTTTTTATTTAAGGTAGTATTAATTGTGTCCATAAAATCTTCCAATAGAGATTTTGTTCCCTTATTTTTCTGAAAACTGTATTGTGCTTTGAGGATAATATGAAAGTTCTCTGTATACATCGCGAGTTTCCTTAGTACGATCTGTTCCATAATTTGATTGATAATTGGTATGGGTCTGTAATTATTGATTAAATTTCTTTTTCCATGTTTGTATATCGGTGTGATTATGTCCATCTTCAATATTGTTAGACCCTAAATGAAAGAATCTTAGAAAGAAATCATTCATTTAGGGTCTAACATATAAAAATTGTAAACATAGAGAAATACCTGCACATCAGTTGTAATTAAAAGTGAAACTTCCTCACTTTATGTAAAAATTTGTATTCTCAATTTAAGCACCTTATATTTAAGCTATTGTGATTAATTTGAGATTTCATTTTGTATGTCTTAAAAAAGAGGGATAATGTGAATTAAACTTAAGCCTTACTTAAGCTATGTAAAATCTATTGTGAGTCATCATAAAGCCGTTAAGTATTAATTCCTGGAAGGCCTAAGGCTACACGCATACAGCGTAACGCTGGCGGGTATAGCTTATTCGGAAAATCACGTTACCATGTATTCCACGAATCCGAGTGTATCAGCGTTGTAGAAACGAAGGATAAGCCAAAGGATGAAATTATTAAGGATCGTGTGCAAAAAAGGGGCTGAAAAAGAGGGCGCTCTATAGGAGTATAAAAGGGGGTTGAGCCTGGAACACAGAGATTCTCTTGATCTCTTGTCGTATCGTTTTCCTGTTGGGTGGTTCGGAAGTTGGCGGGCAGTTTCGCGTGGGGGGGTGAGGTCTGTGATGTCGGGCAGCGAGCGTTCGTAAAGAAATGAAGCTGGATTCTATGCAAAGCTGAAGGTAAAAATTCCAGTCCTAGCAGAATCAAGCCGTCGCTGAAAAGCCCCATCGAGTTGTTCCTGAAACGCAAAGATTTTGAGTCTGTTTCCGGCAGAAAGAATGAAGATAGTGTAACCCCTACGTTGGCGTATAGACAGCCAAAATAGATGAGAAATATCCAGACAAACACGTGGTGCAGAACGACACGGAAAAAGTCGGTAAGGTGTAATTGCTCTAATTTTGTATGAATGTTCATTAGAAGAAAGAGGATTGTTTACGATTGTGAAATTTAGAACTTTATTCTAAGGAACTCTGCGAACAGTCTCTAATCAGAAAATTAACCTCGTTTGTGAGTAAGAAGAATTGTTTAGAAGAGATCTTTTTGTAATTTTGTATGTGATAGGATTAACTTGATGCGATAAGAAAAGTAGAATTTAGTATCTCAGTAACATTTGAATGGTTGTTAGTTTTGTTCTTACGAGTAATACTACTGAAAGGAATATGCTTAACTTAACATCGTTTATTTTATATCCCAATGTGTAATTACTGTGTTTAGCTTGCCTTATAAGTTTTAATTAGTTGGAATGTGTTAATCTCTTAGTTTGAGTTTTATTTAGTATTGAGCATAATTGAGTGTATGAATTTTGTATTGTGTTTTAGATATTCCAATAAACGTCATATTTACCTGAACCTGAGTCATGCCTGATTACGATTCCAAATTACCACTTATAAAAATAGAACCTATTTTGGTGGGAAGGATTTAGAGAGTGAATATAAAATATAGATTTAGGTCACGACTGCAATAATCTGAATCTATACGGTAGTTAAAATAAAATATTGTGTAGGTAATCTTCAGCTTAAAGTAAGAGAAGAAAGAATAAATAACGAAAGATAAATATATAACAATAGAGCAGCCAGTAGGATTTTGATAGAAGGTTTAAGTAAGAAAGGATAGATTTAAGAAACAACTAAAATTAAGTATAAAATATAAAAAAAATATATTTAACAACATACTTGGTATTTGTTTGGTTTTAAATATTTTATTTATTAATTTTAGTAGGATAGGACCTAGGCTAGTTGCATGTTGCTTGATATCCTTACGTCTTAAAAAACATCAATTCCTGGGCCTTTGTTTCTTTTGATTTGTTGTATTCTGCTTCTTTTATGGTTGGGAATCATAATGTCCGTTTTTCTTAGACCACAAGCAAACTGGAGGATCACGTTTTGAGATTGGAGGGATATTTCTCTGTAGTTCTTGGATGGAGTCTACAAATTATTGGTTAAAGTCATTTGCTAGTTGTTTGATGGATTTAGTGTCTTTCATGGTTTCAGAGGCAGTGGTATTGGGAGCAAAATCTAGCATCTCATTGATCAGATGCCAGGTTTGTTTCATGTTATTTTCTGGAGAGGTTAATTTGTCTCTGTAATAATTTCTTTTTGAATTTCTTATTTGCATTATAAGACAATTCCTTATTGTCTTATATTCAGTTTTTAAAGCTGTGTTATTTGGATATTGCTTTGTTTCCACAGATGTCCTTTCTGTGTATATCTAGGATTAAGTTTTGTGTTATCCAAGGATTCTGGCTTTCTTATGTATTTCATCCAGTGAGTTTAATGTTGTTGTATAAGGTATCTATTGAGCCTGGTGTTGCCATGTGTTTCCAGTTGATTTTTCTTATTTTGTGGTTGACTATTTCTTCGTCTATTATTGTTTTGCTTTTCATATGTGGAGCATTGCATGAATATTGTCTTAGTGTGCAGGTTTAGAGCTATGAAGTAATGGTCTGCTACTTTTGCACTTTATGACTGCTGCAGTGTAATTATTTGGTGGTGCCCAAATGTTTATATCTAAGCAGGAAGCAGTGATAGCATTTCCGACTATTTCTTTTCTAGTACATAATGTTATGATTGGTATTAGGTTATACATAGATAGCATATCTAGGTATTGTACAGTGTTGTTATGGTTTTCGTTTGCAATATTTATGTCTATATCACCTATTATCATTAGGTATTCAGTTGTGCATAATTCTCAGTATGAAAGCCAGCAACTTGAGTTCATGCAAGAATTTAATCATGTTTAAGTTTGATGACTTGTAAATAACATTTAGTACTAAGGGGTGCTGTTGACTGGCAGTATTAATGATTTCGATGCAAAGATTTTCGGCATGCTCAAAACTGATAAACAGTTTCTTTTGCTATTAATTTATGTTCGATAAATATTAATATTCCATCCCTTCTTTTTGTTTAGAGGCAGTATCTATGTTGTTGAAAGCCTGGAATTTGGAAGGCAGTTGCTTTATCATTAGTAATGGATACTTCTGTTAGGATCAATATCAATAACACTAGTGTAATTCTTCAGATAAGCCTGTAACATAAACCAATGTTTTCAGATGCTTCTGATGTTAATATGCAGGATGGAGAGTCCTCTCATTTGAACTGTGTGTGTTGTTTCCATGCATCGAGTGAGTCAAAAGTACAATTGCTGATATATTCTGGTGTTATTACATTTCTCTGATGGTTCACATTCATTTTTGTTTTCACTGTGGCAGCCTATCTATATCTTCTGAGCTTTTGATTTGTATTGACTTTGAAGTTTGCGACTTCCTCAAGAATATCTTGGCATCTCTGATCCACAAAAATTGATAATGTTTTCTGATTTTGCTTTTCTTGCTTGGTACAACAGATTCTGGTTGAATGATGTTAAATACTCAGATAGGAAGATTGGTGCATTGCCTTGTGATGTGTTCAAGCCCTTGCCAACTGATTTTTTCAGTCTGCTGACTTTTATGAGACAATCTCATAAAAGGATTTCATTATGTCAAAATGTCATTATGCTATAGGGGGATGTCAACTGCATGGCCTAACTTTAAAACTATGTATAAGATTTTCTATAGGTTCAGTTTCAGGAAGACCATTTAGGACACAAGATCTTTATACTGTTGCTGATTTAAAAGTTCGTATTGTAGTTTTAGGGAATTAAGTTCTTGATGAAGTTCGGAGTCTTTTTCATCAAATTATGTTGCCTGTCAGTTAGTACGTTAACACTAATTTTGATGTCTTTTACAGTTTGTAAGGCTTCTTCCACTGCTAAATGATTACATTTAACGAATCCTCATATTTTGCTAATTTTTTTTTTGTTATTTGTTTGTTTTACTTATCAAAGAGTTCTTCGACAAGATCTACTAAGCTGGCATTTATAGTCTCTAAACCGTTTTCTAATAATATATTTAAAGAATTCAAATTATAGGACTCATCTGTAGTTTTCTGCCTGTTCAGTTCATTGTCTGATGAACTGAACAGACAGAACAAGCTGCCACCTACGGCGCAGCCGATTAATACTGGAGACAAAATCGGCTGCGCTGTAGGTTGCAGCGTTTCTTTGTTCTCTGTGCAGTATAGACATTTTGCAATGGATTTACATTGCCAGGTTGTTTCTGAAAGGCCGGAACATGTAAAGTGAAGATTCCTAAGGCATTTCCTACAGATTATATGATTTCCATCGGATGATAGATCCTTCAGGCACTTGTTGCACTTCATGACTCACCTTCTTCCCTTGAGCAAATGTAGCGACATCCTTCGTTCTTCACTCATTGGTGACCATGATCCACACCAAATTCAATTTTCAGCACTCAAAATTTGGATTCTAGTTAGCTGATTTCTGTGAATTATATAGCACTGCCTTCATCATGACAAGTATAGACACTATACTTGTCATGATGAAGGACACTATACTTTTAAATTAAAAACAGGAGTTAGAACCACTTTAAAACTATAAAAACGGGAGCAGCAATATCACCTTGTAGCCGTTTGTATGCCTACAAATTATAGGACTCACCTGTATTTTTCTGCTTATTCAGTTCATCATTTGATTTTGTCTCTGGTATAATTGGCTGCACTATAGGTGGCAGCATTTCTTTGTTCTCCCTGCAGTATAGGGAGATAATAATAATAATCTCACCAATATAATATGCCGCTGGATATCTCATTACACCAAGGTGAATAAATTTACATTCACTAATACTGAACTGATAGCCATTTTCACATGCCCACAATTCTATTCAAATCATTCTACAAGTCCTGCACATCAGTTGCATTTCTGATTGCCCTGACTATCTTGGCATAATCAGCAAACAGTTGTATGTTTCCTGTTAAATCTCAATGTCACTGATGTAAAACTTGAATAACAATGCATCAAGGATTAAACCCTGGGGTATACACTGGTCACCTTATATCTTGCATCCCCTATATACCACTTTTTGATATCTGTTGTTAGCCATCCTCTTATCCACACTAATACTTTATTAATCCAACCCCATATTCTCTAGTTTATGCAATAGCCCTCCATGCTGTATCCTGTCAAAAGCTTTAGCAAAGTTCAAAGTATTATGATGAATCCATTTAACCGTTCGGCCAACCAGGCCCAGTGGTTAGCATATCACTCTCCAGCCAAAAGGCTGCGGGTTTGAATCCCGCTGTGGGCATGTGAAAATGGCTATTAGTTCAGTATTAGTGAATGTAAATTTATTCACTTTGGTGTAATGAGATATCCAGTGGCATATTATATTGGTGGGATTATTATGGGATGTTTGCAATTGTCTGTGGAAATACCAGTAGTGGTGGTAGATGGCATTGGTGTAGTTGGTGGATTGAGTGGTGGAGACAGAGAGATGTAGAATAGTTGTCCTCTCTCAATGAGTCTTCTGACTCCCTGGAGGTGTCACGTAATAATAATAATAATCTGATTATATCACTTATATTTGCTTACATGTAAGCACAGCTACATATTTTTCACTGTCTAAATTTCACTATTATCCTGCCATCCCTTCCAAATTCTTTTGGATAAAGCAGAGTGATATTTCATTGATATTTTAAACATGAGGATGAATGACTTATTTTACGGATGCCCACTATCCAGCAAGTAATGACTATGCTCAGATGTGAAACACCAAGGCTATTCAGATGCCATTTTTTTAACACCACAAGGAAAGAGACTGCAATACCATGACTTTTGCCACCAAGCCTGCTAGTCAAGTTATCATCCAAAACTGCACATCTTGTGAAGGAGAGGATAAAGTAGTGTGCACCTACCAGGATCCTTCTTTCCAGATGTCCACATGGCAAACATGGTGTCAAGGTATTGGAGCCCGGTGTTGATAGTCTGGAAAACTGGAAAAGTAGAGCGAAGAACAATCAAAGATGAAAACCAAAAAGGGCAAGTAACATCACCAGGATGTCCTCTTTACCACATGGAGGAAAGTAGATACATTGTCACTAATAATCTTACATTATTCGTAAACCTATTGGACAATCCTAGCCACTCTTAAACTCTCTTAATCTTTTAAGATATACCAAGATTATTTGATTTTTTTAGTTTTTAAAATTCATTCTGCAAAACTTAATACTAATCTGACTAATTATTCCCCGTAGGAAGATTAATGAAAATTAATCAACTAATTCATTCAAAGTCATCTTCTGTAATGGTTGAGAAACGAAGAACAATGTCTTCTTTGAATTAGATATTCATCATTAGTTTATCTAATTCAACTGTTTTTAACACTGGATGCATTTGGATACATGCATGTTGCGAGTATTCTGCCAGAACTATATCTGTTTGTCTGTACACATACAGTACAGACAAATTAATTCTTCCTTCTTTAATACTCCGTTATTCCTTATTTTAATTGAATGACTTTCTATTTATTTTGTCATATGCAATGTTGTAATTTTTAGGTTATTAAAGGAACATGTAAGACCACAGTAATAACTTTTAATTAATAAGGTACAGATATTTCATACTAAAACTAATAGTACATCTTCAGTGTTACAAACAGTTATAAAATGAAATACAAGTAATGAACATTCGGTGGATCACCTATTAAAATACAGGTATCCCTTGCTTAACGCGGATTTGATTATCGAGGGAAAATTAATTGCGACAATCCCTTGATATACGCGGCAAGAGTTTTGATTAACCAGCCATTAAATTTACCATGCAAAATCATGCTCACGCCACAAGGCTGCTAGCCTCGTGGTCATCCAAATTCTCTTAATGATCTATGTGAGCATGTGAAGGTTTTATTTTTCCCACCAAATAAAACATCATTGTTACAACCAATGGACATGACAGTCATTGCAACTTTCAAAGCCTATTTTCTTAAAAAGACATTCTCAAAGGCAGTTGAAACAACAATGGGCGAAAATCATGAAAATCACGCCATGAAGCTAGGAAAATCCCGAGAAAATCATGCCACGAGGCTGATTGCTAGCCAGTTACTTTGCTGCTAGCATCAAGAGTGGGTGCATTACAAGCTCCAGTTGTTCTGTTGTACGTATTTACAAATTACGTTCTTCATAAATTTTACAGCCCATTGATCATGTCGAAGAATAAGAGCAATCCCACAACCGGGTCATTAAGTGAAAAAAAGAAGAGGAAGGTAATACCTTAGATGCAAAACTTCATATAATGAAAAGATTTAAACGTGGCAAAAGTAAAAGTAAGATCGGATGCGAATTTGGTTTTAACGAGTCTACAATACAGACTATTTTATCCAAAGCTGATGAGCATTGCAAGCAATGTAAAGTGGCATCTACATCTGCAAGTGTGCAATGCACACGTAACTGGAGTGCTATAATGGTTTGGAAGATCTGTTGATTATTTGGCTGGAAGACTGCAATCAGAAGAGAATTCCAATTAGTGCCTATAATATCACGGCCAAATCTCTAAGCCTGTTTTCAAGACTTAAAGAGACTAAATATTAAGAAGACAATTCAAAATTCGCAGTTAGCAAAGGCTGGCTTGAAAATTTTAAATCTAGAGTTGGACTAAAGAATGTGAAAATAATAGGTGAAGCTACAAGTGCCGATGCTGCATCCACATTTCCTGCTGATCTGCAGAAAATTATCGAAGAAAATGATTACGATCACCGGCAAATTTTCAATGTAGATGAAACTGGATTCTATTGGAAAAAAAAATGCCATCTAGAACTTTTATATCAAAAAAAGAAGCAGCGCAGACTGGCTATAAAGTATCAAAAGATCACTTAACTGTTATGCTTGGAGGGAATGCTAATGGAGATTTTAAACTGAAGCCGCTGCTTGTCTATCGAACTCAGAACCCAAGGGCTTTAAAAGGATGTAACAAGAACTCTTTACCTGTAATTTGGCGGCGAATCAGAAGGCTTGGGTTAACCAAAGTCTATTTGAAGATTGGTTTAAGTCTTATTTTTGCCCAGCAATTGAAACTTATTGCAAGAGAAATAACTTAGCTTTCAAAGCTCTTTTGCTTTTAGACAACGCACCTGGTCATCCAAATTCTCTTAATGATCTGTCTGAGAATGTGAAAGTTTTATTTTTTCCACCAAATACGACATCATTGCTACAACCCATGGACATGGGCATCATTGCAACTTTCAAAGCCTATTTTCTTAAAAAGACATTCTCAAAGGCAGTAGAAACAACAATGGGAGAAAATGTGATTACGATCCACGCATTTTGGAAAAAATTTAACATTAAATACGCAATTGAGAACATTAGTGACTCTTGGGAGCAAGTCTCTTCTAGTTGCATGAAAGCTGTTTTGAAAAACCTTCTGCCAGAATGCGCTAATGACTTAGGTTGTTTTCAAAATCCTGTGAACAACGTGGTCAAAGAAATCATTGCAATTGATGAAGACCTTGGTGTTGATGCAGAAGATGTTAAAGAATTATTGGATTCAAGTTCAAAAGATTTCAGTGACGATCTTCTTGAAATTGAACAATGCACATATGAAGACAATGAACAAATGGAATGTGAAGATGACGTTCCAAAGGAAATAACAGTCAAAGAACTGGATGGAATATTTCTCAGTTTAGAATCGCTTAAGCAGCAAGTAATGGATATGGATCCAGATGTTAATTGAAGAATGCTTGTTTGACGAGGTCTGGAGAGTCATTTTGCTTGTTACTGTAGAATTTATGCCGATAAGAAAAAAAAATAAAACTGTTCAAACGACTCTTTATAACTTCTTTTGATTAAAAATAATTGCAGTAACTAATGTATTTATTAAACATTTACTTTCATTTATTTTTTATCTTTCCTAAAAGAGTACCATATAAAGCGAACTATTAGTACAGCAATCGATCAGGGACGAATTGTACTTTTTACCATTGATTATTAGATTTGATTAACGTGATTTTGATATACGCGGTAACATCGAGGGATTAATTAACCGCGTTAATCGAGGGATACCTGTACATAGTTGTCGCATGCTAGGAAATGATAGAAAATAATAATTAATTAATATTTAAGATAATTGGTTTTTTTTAATGATTACATAAAATAAAAGTCTCCCAGATCTTCGAGAGACAGACAATCATTTTGATTTAAATTCAGTCTGTATAAAATAGCTTCACAACTTTCTTTGAAAAGGCGTTCATATTTGAACCTGCATCTATGGAGGAGAATAGCTTTATCCCACTGGATATTATGGGTAGTGTTAATACTGTGATGTGCTAGACCAGACTTCTGAGGTTTGTTGTATTCAATATAATATTGATGTTCTTTAATTCTTTTTTCCACAGAACAGCCAGTTTGTCCAAAATAAGAAACATTGCATTCACAAGGTATTTGGTAAACACCAACCAAAGATAGAGATGACAGTTCATCTTTTGTAGAAGACAATAAGGAAGAAATTTTGTTGATTGGAATATACTTGGGAATCAATTGGTACTTTTTAAAATTCTACCTATAGGTTCTGAGATTCCTGGAATGTAGGGGATCGGAACTCTGCAGACTGTTGAAGAAACCTTAGGTATTGGAACATCATAAGATTCAATTATCTGTTGGATTTGAATAGGATAGTAATTATTCAATTCCATTAACTTTTTAATGATTGAAAGTTCTTGTTGTAAGATTTCTGGAGAAGAGCAAACTTCATGTGCTCTATTAATTAGAGATTTAAGAATGCAAAATTTTTGAGATGTGTGGTGAGCAGACATTTTATGAATGTATCTGCCAGTAAATGTGGGCTTTCGAAAGATGCTTGTAGATAAGGTACCAGAATTTTCTTTTTCCATGGTGAATTGGATACGAGGGTGAAGGCTATTTATCTGTTGTAGAAAGGTGGAAAGTTCATCTTCAGTATGTGACCAAATGGCAAAAAGATCATCGACATAACGATACCAAAGAGATGGTGGAGGATGAATGGATGAAAACATAGTGTCTTCGAATTGTTTCAAAAAATAGTTAGCCAAAGGTGGAGACAGAGGGCTACCCATGGCAGTACCTTCAACTTGTTTGTAGATCTTGTTTATCCAACTAAAATAACCTGAATGAATAACAAATTCGAAAATCTTTGCGATATCTGGAGGGTAGTCTTCATATAATAATTTGACTGCGTTGGTTAATGGAATATTGGTAAACAGAGACACAATGTCGAAACTGACTAGCAACTCACACTCTTTGATTTTTATATCCTTGATTTTTTCAAGGAAATCTATTGAATTTTTTATGTAGGATCTTGAATGTCCAGTGAGAGCACTTAAAGAACGTGACAAGACTTTTGCAATTTGATAGGTAGGAGAATCAATGCAATTCACAATAGGTCATATTGGATAGCCTTCTTTATGGATTTTCGGGAGACCATATGGTCTCCCGAAAATCCATAAAGAAGGCTATCCAATACTGTTATGACCATCCAGTGGCATTGGATGGTCATAACATTAATGTACCACTTGATTTTATATCAAGAATTATCAATCTACATGATAAAAATATTTAACTTAAAAAAAACAGTAACCAAGTTTAAAACTGGAATATTTAAAACAAATACGGTATTTATTTTTGCCTTACTTGCTTTTAAAGGTCGAGGAACACCACCCACAAACACGGTTTTACGTGGATCAAGAGGCATAGATGCATCAAGTACAAAATCAGCATCACTTAAACGCCAGGGACGAATCTGAACCTATAAATTAATGCCATACGTTTAAGAAAAATTCTATACAAGTATCTTAAAATAATTTCATTCTATACAAGTATCTTAAAACAATTTAGGCTGAATGCTCAACCTAACTTAGCATATTTGTACACCTAATTAAACAGGCATTTATCGAATTACCATTTGCTAGTAGAATGACAGATGATTTCAAATAATGTTTATGTGGTCACTAACTGTTAATCTATATATAGTATTTTATATTAAAAGCCAGTACAAAATGCACATGAATTGAACATTTTGGCACATGTAAGTATATATATATGAACAAATTAAATACAAGTAAAATTGTAAAATCTGATATGTAAATACAAATAGGAATGATGTATAAGCAATCCTTTATGAAACAATAATATATTTAAAATTATATAAAAAAATCACACTATTGTAAACTGTTCTAAAATTACAGACTGCTAAAAACACTACACTTGTTTAACTTCATTGGCAGCTGAAAGCTGTAACTATTTTAGTACTTCTACTTCACAGAATATATTTTTTATTTTTATGTATCTTATATTGAGTACACTAAATGCTAATGACGTGCTACATGGTAACAAGCTAAGGCACTCATTATTTATGTACAACAGAGGAAATGAAGTATAGTCCACAGTTAATTGACTTAGTGTTATCATAGATATTAGTAATTAGTATCAATTAGTTTCTGCAATTATGGCACATTAGCACCTGAGAGTAAATATAGCTAGCAATCATTAAAAGATAAATTTAAAAAATATTTTACATGATTCACCAAAAAAAACTACAGAAAAACTGAACAGTACTGACAATGTGAACTTTCTCCCTCTCTATCAGGATATTTGTAAGTGTAGATTTTGTGCTAGAACATTACATACTGAAGACAGAGAAAGGACAATAGCAACATGATACAGGGGATTTGATAAACATCAACTGCTAAATCTATAATCCTAGTTTCTATAAAAGAGCAGTTTCTGCTGTTTCTACAAGATATTCATCAACTCTCAAAAATAATTTTTACTTTTATAGTACACTGTAACTGGTTAATAGACCAGTCAAGTGTTACTTATATATATATATATATATATATATAAATGATAATTAGATCATTAATACTACTGCAATTCACAAACGTGATTAATTCATTACACATGTAAATTACATGAGAATAAGGAATTTAATATAAACCACTTATATTTAGTGATAAGTATCTTCACCATCAGAGCGAATACACAAAAAGAATGGACCATTGCATGAATTAGAAAGAGTGCTTCTGTTCTGTCACTCTCTGGCTAGTCATGTGATACTATTAGGAACCTATGGGAACTGAGAAGAGTCATTATTACAGTTATAAGCAATATAAGTGTGTTATGTGTGTAAGATAAATTTTTGATCATTAATACTATTGCAATTCACAAACATGATTAACTCATTAGTCTGAGTGTTTAGCCTAGTGGCTATGCGCTTCGCAACCATATGCCTGGGGAAGGAGTGTCCTAGGTTCGATTCCCATCGATGATGTGAGGAGCTTAAGGATTTTCCTCAGCCATAGCCAAGTTAGCTGGTCTTGGGTGTGGATAACAGGGTTTTCCCTCCAGTTTATCTGGGGTTTTTCATCCCGCAAGCAGGCAAACTGGCCCCGTGAACACACATGGATTACAGTCATGAATACCACCCTTGGGGGATGCAGCAGAGGAGTGGCAAACCAGCTGCATTAATACGCCAGTAACCCCTTATTAGGAGGGGTCTAACCCATCCTAGGACTGATGAGAAGGATAGGATTAACTCATTATACAAAATTATGTAAGAAGAATAAGGAATTTAATATAAACCACTTACATTTAGTGATGAGCATATCTTCAGCATGAATAGGGGAAAAAAAAAAAAAAAAAAAAGATCGTTACACGAATGTTAAAAAGGAATGAACAGAAAGAGTGCTTCTGTTCTGCCACTCTCTGGCCAGTCAGTCATGTGATACTATTAGGAACCTATGGGAACTAAGAACAGTTAATTAATACAGTTATAAACAAATATAGCTGAATGGGAAGGGAGTGCAAAGCTTGTTAAAAAGATGTACAAATGTGTGGAACAGAAAGTTTAAAAAGAAAAATTAATACTCGAATAAATCAACCTGGTAGTGTGTGTGTGCACATGGGTGCACACACACACTGAATAAAAATCTGTTTGTGTAAACATTTTATCTACATATCACAAATGAATGTTGGATTATTAGTGAGAGTTAAGTCATTCTTTCCAGAATTTAGAAATTTTTAGATCATCATTCCAATTAAGATTGGGTTGAATGCAAAGAACTTCATGGCATTCTTGGAAGAGTCAAAATTTGAAAGGAATCAAAATTTGTGAAGAAATTGTGTTGTCCCAAAGGGTCCTAGATTTCTCACCTTGAAGAAAATGAGATGTAATCCATATGTTCTGATCACTGGTTGTCTATAGTAAACAACCAGCCTGACCAAAACAAGAGACTGCAGGAACAAGGAATCTGGTACACTTTTCGGTGAACCACATGAAGTTTGTGTTTGTCAGAAGGCAGGATTGAGGAAATCTTATTTGCTGGCTTGAAAATTGTCTGGAATTCAAATTTTTAAAAAAGCTTTTGAAATGTATTCAGAAATGCCTTTTATATAAGGAATGGAAATTTTCTTGGTGTCAAATGATGGGCCATTAGTGGAAGAATAATTCTCCAAGATATGTTACATTTGGATAAAAAAATAATGAGAATCATGTTGCCTTTTGTAGATTATAATTCTAGTGTGAGAGTGTCCTCAGAATAGATGACAAGTGCCTTGTGAGCAAGATTCATGCCAATTCTCAGTTTTTGAGAAGGTAGTGCACAGAATCTTGGAGAATGTATCTTCTGGTGAACACCAGCATCTTATAAACAGAAAAGCTAAGAGCACTTCCCTCTTTACAAGTGAATCCAAGAAAGGAAAGATTCTATATTTTGTTGATAATGCAAATTTATTCCACAGAAAAGGTCGTTAATTTTATCTAAAAAAAAAAAACAACCTAATTCTTCATTTGAGTATGCCCAAATGCTGATAATGTGTTCAGCATTTGGACATACTCAAATTTCATATCATACTCATTTCAGCAGGAACCTGGAGACATTATTTACTGGGGCAATACCTGATGCAGAGAGTCAGGGAAAACTAGATTATTATCAGGTTGTATATCATCAGCTATGATATGCAAATACAAGAATGATACGAATGTCATTGAGTATGGTTATATATCTGGCAAAGGATTGGATATCTGGAAAGGGAAAAGAGAACGGCAGAAGTATCAAGACAAAGGGACTGACTGAATTTGATGTTTTGATGAATATTTTGGGGCTCAACAGTGATATCTAACTATCAGTCAGATGTTGTACCTGAGATTGAGTGTAAAAAAGGTATATTATTTTTAAAAGGACGGAACAGACAGGGGGATATTACTAATAATATCTCAATTCATTTCTGCCCTAACTCAAATCAAATTTGAGATATGGTAGAAATGCATGAATGCAGTAATAGTAATAAAGTCACATGTAGTAGTGAGCTTGGGAGTTAACGTAATGAAATATGTAGTGGGATGTTGCTAACAGACCTAGTAGTTCATTTGCTGGGATTGATGAAATGCAGTACCAAATTATTCTGATAGACAATAAGTGAGTAATCATTATGGGCAATTTAAATTATCCAAACACTGATTGGGCAGCAGAGAAAACTTGTGATAAGAATGAAGGAGAATTTATTAAGCTGCTATAAGACAACTTTCTCAAGCAACATATGAAAGAAGGAAGTTGGTCAAAGAGTGTTAGATTTGATCATAGCAGCAGAAAGAATGTGATTGTTTTGATACCAGTTGGTGACAGTGTTCATGCTGTACTGACCTGGGAAGTAGCAAACTATATGGATGTTTCAATTAGTACAGGAAATTTGTCAAAACATAAAGGTAGTAATTATTGCAAACTTAGGAGAATACTATCTTGGTCTCAAGGTATCAGAAAGATATTAGCAATATGGAAGCTCTGAAAAAGTGCTTAAATGAGGCAATATCTAAATGTTTACTCAAAGTTCAAAGGGTGAGAATGAAATGGATGATGGATGTGCAATCATTAATAAGATTTAATAAGCAAGCAATCTAAGAAGCAAAAAGATGCAGAAGGAATATTTTTAGAATAAGAATGAAAGGAGTTATGAAATATATAAAGTGCAGATCAGAAAAGTTACAAGTATTGTACAGAAAATAAATTTGGATTGCCTTTAGCCTGCACAGCCAAAGAATTTTGTTATGCTGCAAGTAAAAGGGTGAATGAATGTGAAAGAATAACTTTGCTAAATAGATGGCATACCCTGTTGAAAGCTGAGAGATTGTTCAAATAATGAGTGCTCAGTTCACTAAGATCTATCAATCAGGTTTATGTAACATATCACACAATGCTACCACTACATTGAATGAAGAGATAGAAATGAGATTTAAGAGTTGTTGCATAACCTAAGTAAGAATTTGGCAACAGAGATGGGTAGGATAACATTTCTTTAGCACATATGCTAAAGAAATGTTCAAAACAATGTTCTAGGCCCTTGACATGTTTGTACAACTTAAATCTTAGCTAATGAAAGATGCTACACAAATGGAAAGAATGATGGTTCCATTGCACTATGGTGATGCAAAAACCACTGTCTCTAACTACCAATCTATCAGTATCTTCATTAAAAAAAAAAAAAAAAATGTAAACGATTCTCATTAATAAAAATAAATGTTAACATTTATTGTTAACAATGTTAAATAATAAATGTTAACAATTCAGTTTGGTTTGTTATGTAAAGGTAGGGTAAGAGTAAAATAATTAAACATACATGATAAAACCCAGAAGCGAGTGAGGAATTCCATGAAAACTCATAGACTGTTTTGGACTGTCTACCAAGGAGAGAGATACTTTACATCTTAGGAGACTTAAATGCAAAAGTGGGAAAGAGTATGAGAGTTAGGCCAGAGTGTGGCATGTTTGGTCTGGATGAATGTAACACCCATGGTGAAAGATGTTGGAATTTGCCCATGCTAACAGATTAGTTATTACCAATACCTGCTTCCAGAAACACCCACGACAAACCTATACTTGGATATCTAACACCGATAGGTCAAGGCACCAGATTGATTACATCATGGCTCTCCAGCAGTGGAAGACAGGCATCTCTGATGTGCATACTTGTCCTGAATATTGTGTAGAGACCATCAGCTAGTAAGAACCAAAGTAAGACTAAGACTCTGAAAAGTTCCAAGCCAGGCACATCCCACTAGATTGGATGTTCGAATAATTCCTAGTGGATTCGCAGAGGAAACATTGACTTGGCTGGATGATTTTATGAAGACCAATGAGGAGAACTCACTAGAAATGCTTTAGGAAGGAGTCGAGGATAATACAGGATAGAGCCAAGAAGTATCTCGGCCCAATAAGAAGACCAAGAGACCCATGGATATCAAGATTCAATGTGGGAACTAATCAAAAGAAGGCAGTTGGAAAAACAGAGAGACACAGGGACTGAAGAATATAAGAGATTACACAGAGAAGTCAGAAGAGTGATCAAGCAGGGCAAGGAAAAGTTCTATACTAATAAATGTGAAGAGATAGAGTTCCAGATGAGGAGGCCCAATTATAAAAGGATGTTTTATTTAGTTTGTGATCTAAAGCACAAGTTTAAGCCTAATTGAATGTCATCAAAGACAAGAATGGAGAATTACTAACAGAAGAATTGGAAATCAAAAACAGATGGAAAGAATACTGTGAGGAACTGTACAATAGAGTGGATAAAGAACATTTGGAGGAGCCTTCTCACCAGGAAAATTCTGATTTGGAACCACTTCCACTTAGGCATGAAGTTGAAAGATCAGTTAAGCAGTTTAACAGCAATAAAGCTCCAGGTGCAGATGGAATCCCAACAGTGTTAATTAAGGCCACAGGGGATGGGGGAGGGGGGATAGCAATGTTTCATAGATTGATTACAAGGATATGGGAGACAGGATCGTGGCCTACAGACTGGAAGAAGTCAGTTTTCATACAACTACATAAGAAGGGAGATATGAAGGTTTGCAAGAACTATTAGTTTAATATCTCATGCAAGCAAAATTTTATTGAAGATCATGCTAAATAGAATTGAGGCCAAAGTTGAGGCAGAGATGCCCGAAGAACAAGCAGGTTTTAGGAAAGGTAAGGGCACCAGAGATCAGATCCTTTGCCTTAGACAGATCATAGAAATATAAAAAGAATTCAGACTCCCTCTGGTAATGTGTATCTTAAACTACTGTAAAGCTTTTGACTGTGCTCAGCATGTGAAACTTTGGGAAGTAATGAAAAGAATGGGTTTTCTTCAACATACTATCAGGTTGATAGCCACTTTGTATAGGGAGCAAGAAGCCACAGTAAGAACAGGTGTTGGATTAACTGATTGGCTTCAGGTTGGAAAAGGAGATAGGTAAGAATGTTTACTTTCTCCTCACTTGTTTAGTATATATGTGGAAGACCATGCATAAAGCATTGGATAAGCTCAAGACTGGAATTAGGATAGGTGGTAGATTGTATGCTGATGGTACCACACTCCTCGGTAATGACAAGAACTAGGACAAATTCTTGATAATTTAACAAGATCAGTAATAACAAAGGACTTCAACTCAATCCTAGCAAGACAAAGATAATGGTTCTTAAAAGAAATACAAACAGGAGAAACTCTTCAGAAACAAGTGAATCTTGATGGAGAAAGAATTAAGTCAGCAAGTTTGAGTACCTGGGAGCCAATATTAATGTGAAGAACTGTTGTTCAGAAAACATCAGAAGAAGATTAGGAATGGCTAAAACAAGTCATAGACTTGTCTAAAATCTGGAAGGATGGATCTATCTCCATGGGAACAAAGTTGAGGATTTTGGATGCAGTTGTTTTTCCAACAGTGACTTATAGATGTGAGAATTGGAACATAAAGAAGTCTGATAAGAAAAGAATAGCTGCTTTTGAGATGTGGTGTTACAGAAGGCTGTTGAGGGTATCATACACTGAAAGGCATACAAATGAATGGGTGTTAGAAAAGATCAATAGAACTTAAAGGCTCCTAAAGGATTACTGACAGAAGAAAGTTAAAATATCTTAGACATATTGAAAGGATGGAAGGAGGACTTCTCAGAACAGTAATAGAAGGTAAAGTTCCTGGAAAAAGAGGAAGGGGTAGAATGTCAATGAAATGGATGGTGTATGGAGTGGCTGATCTTCAGAGAGTGAAGCTCCAGAAAAGTATACAACAGGACTACATGGCAAGGCCTGGTGTGGCACATCACCGAGCCTCAGTGACCATACAGCATCTGTGGATGTCCTGTGAACATATGAATATAATTTGATCATTTTATTTTATATGCTGTGTTTATATATATAAAAACAATATCATCATCAAATTTCTGATATGTAACCTCAAGGAGTGTACAGGATATGATACTACATGAAAAATTTACATCATTACTAACTTCCTATCTACAATTTTCCTCCAAATCAGTCTGTTACCAGTCAAGACTTCAACATTATCAGATCTTATATTTCTATCTTCTAAGGCACTTTTTTACCATATCAATTCACCTATATCTTGATCTTCCTCTGGGTTTTTTCCCCTCCAACCTGGCAGAGAACACTTGTTTTGCCAATCTTTCCTCTCCGATTCTGTTTAAGTGACCATATCACCTGAGATGAGCTCTGCTAACACATTCCTGGATGCTCAATGTCAAGTTCTTTCCTAATATCCTTGTTTTTAATATGATACTGCCACTGATACCATCTGTTCATGCCCCTAATCTTTCTCAGGACTCTCATATCTGCAGTCTCTAGTCTTTGGTGAAGTGTTTTAATTCTAACCCAGCTAATTTATGTTTTGACTAATTTCTCTCTTATTCCATATAAATTTATTCAATTGACTTCCTACCACACCAGCTTTGTTGATTTTGTTGTCTATTTCCATATTTAATTTACCATCTTCACTAAAAACCATGCCTCTGTAGCTGAAATGTTTTACTTGCTCCACAGGTTCTCCATTCACAACGCAGTTGACATTTTCAGTGATTCTGCTTATTTTCATTGTCTTTGTCTTGTTATTGCTGACCTTCATACCATATCTATTACAACAGTTATTCAATTTAGTCAGGGAATCTTGCGAACTTGTAGCAGATTTATTTAGAAGTAAAACATCGTCCGCATAAAGCAAAGAGCTGGCATTAACATCTCCAATTGTGATATCAGGTTTAATACCACTTTCCTTCATAATGATAATTATAGATATAGATAATGAATAACAGAGGGGATAATATACATCCTTGTCTGACACTAGATTTAACATTAAACCATTTTCCTGTACTTCCTTCAATTCTAACTGCTGACTTACAATTCAATAAAGACTAAGTATTGCTTGATATAATAGTCCATTGACACCATACAACTGTAGCATTTTATATAACTTTTCTCTTGGCACCTTGTCACATGCCTTTTCCAGATCTACAAAACTTAAATACAGATCTGTGTTATATTCCCATGATTTCTCAACTATTTGTCGTAAAGTGATATCCTTTGCTGACGATACAGCTTTAGTATACACTGAAACAACCCTTGAAGATCTAAAAAATCGGATTAATAGCGATATGTTAAAACTAAGTATATCGTTTAGCAACAACGGATTTAACATTAATACCTTAATACCGACAAAACGAGATATATGTACTTTACATTAACAGACAAATTAGATCACAGTATAACTATAAAATGGCATGAAAGGAAATGTAGTGATACTCTAAACTATAAATTTAGCTTAATCAAAAAAACAAAACCGTCAGGTGGTTGGGTCTCCATATCGATAGCAATTTGAAGTGGAACTCCCACACCACTTTCTTAACAAATAAGTTTAGGTTCATAATTAACAGAATATATTATGTTAAAAAATTTGTAAATGTAGCATTCTTAAGATGTTTATATTATTCCTGGGTAAATTCTTCACTGCAATATGGCACTCCCTGTTGGGGCGAAGACTATTATAACAATCTGCTTCCATTAATAAGAATACAAAACAGAATAATTAGAGCCATAACTACTACTGACATTGCACACTCAACCAATGATCTGTATATCGTTCATAATATTCTACCATTTCAGAAACTATATATCTATGGTTGTTTGTTATATGTAAAAAGAAACACTGAAAGTTTCTTGGTATATAATGTAGACTATGGATTGCGCTGTGGTCGAAACACGCTGGAAGTACCTAGGGCTAACAAAGAAATTTTTCACAAATCTTTCGAGTATATTGCAACGAGTAGCTATAATAAACTTCCGAATGAAATTAAATCTATAACCTCAGAATATGTATTCAGAAAAAGATTGAAAAACTACCTTATGGGATTAAAGAATGTTGACAATTATTTTAAACGTATAGTATAAGAGATCATTATAACTCATATATCATAACCAATTAAGGTATTGATTTACAAATTGGTTCATTCAATTAGGTATTAAAATATCAACATGTACACTATTATAACTGGTAAGGGAGCCCTCTTAGATGCGGTCCCTGGACTCTCAGTGTTTTGAGCTAATTACTTTTCTAGTAACCAGTATGGCTACGGCCCTTGGTTAGACATATTTGCATTAACTAACTTACATTATTCTAAACCAGTTACTTATCATAATTATGAAACCATTCGAAATATATCATATTCTACTTGCATATATGAGAAAACTTTTTATTAGCTATAATACAATATCAGCCAAAATAAGTGTTAGTACCAACAGAATATGATAGTAATACTTGAATTTTATTTTGTAACATTGTACTGTGCATTGAATCGTATTGTGAAATATTGTCATAATTATATTATGAGAGCTCTACTCCAATCATCTGGAATTCATCTCTCTGTCTAGGTCTTCTGAACTATGCAGTCCAGCCACTGTAAGACTTTTATACCTCCATACTTGAGCATTTCTAGTCAAATATAATCTACTCCAGCTGGCTCTCCACATTTCAGGCTTTTGACAGCTTTTTCTACTTCACATGGATATGTATTATTCCTGACTGCATCCCTGTTGAGTTTTTTTTTTTTAAAACAGTGTGCTATCATTGACTGTTTCATTTAGCAACTTTTCGAAGTAATTACTCCATACTTCAAGGATATCTTTTTCTTAATAGAACATCCAGTTTTCATGTCACCTTTATTATCTCTAATTCTTCACAGCACTCTTTCCTCCAGACTCCAGAACAATCTCCAGAATATCTTGCCACCCTCTTGATATTTATTTTCTATGTTCTTACCAAAGTCTTCCTATGAGTTTTGTTTAGCTAATTTTACACAGTGTTTAGCTTTCTTACATTTGTCTCGGTATTCTCTAAGAGCACCAACTGACTTATTTGCCAGGAACTTTTGATAAAGTTTCTTCTTTTCCTTCACTGCCTCTTTAACTTCCTGTGTCCACCATGGAGTTCTGATTTTTCTATCCTTGCAGACAACCTCACCACATGCCTCTTTGACTGAATCAATCAATGTATTCTTCCTTGCCACTGAATCTCCAAGTTTTGTTTCCTGTTATCAAACTCCTTCATTCTTTCTTGAATAATCTTTGTGTATTTTAGTCTACAGTTCACACCTGAGAGCTGCGCAACTTTTATTCGCTAAAAAAAAAAAAAAAACACGTATAAAATAAAATTATCAAGTTATATGCCCTTCCACACACACACACACACACACACACACACACACACACACACACACACATTTGAAACCTTGAAGCAATGGGTCTTCTAGCATTAAATACAGGATATCTGCAAAGATAGAAGTTAACATATCTTAAAGAGTCAAATAGACATTCAGAAAAAACTTGGCAAATATTGCTCTGAAACATCAGAACACAAATTTCTCATCAATTCTTAAATTCAATTAAAGAAAACAGTAGTAACAAATGTATACAATCACACAGGAAAAATGACAAACTCATAACCTAGGTATTCAACACATTCCTTACTTTTCTAGCATATTCAGTTATTAAGATAAATACCAAAAATATCATAGAGCAGGTGTGAAATGGATGAATCAAGAGGAAAGGTATGTACATTCTGGAAGAAGCACAAGATGAGTGCTTATAACAACCAGTTGTATGAAAAGTACAGAGAGCAGGTGAAGAAGGTGACTCACTTGATTAGGGTAGTAAAAATGCAGTATGAGCAGCAGTTAGTTAATGTGGTTAAATAAAATCCAAGGGAATTTTTTTTTTTGATATATGGGTAGTAGAAGAAAGAATGATTATGGATGAAGGAAGACGGATGGCATTGATTGGTAAGAATGGAGAAATGATAACCACTGCAGAGGATATAGCTGACGTATTTAATGAACACTTTATAAAAAGTATGTCATTCTTGTGAATGTGACATCATGCAGAACTTGAATGCAGTGTGAGAGGAGGAGGAGAAGGAACTGTTATTAAGTGAGCAGGAGGCATATGGGGAATTGAATAAACTTGATGTAAATAAAGCTGTAGGACTTCATGCTATTTCATCATGTGTTGAGGGAATGTTCCAGGGAGTTAACAGCTTTTACATCTTTTTAACATGAGTCTTGCAGTGGGCCAAGTTTCAAAGGAGTGGAAAGAGAGTAAAATTGTTCCAATTCATAAGGGAGGGGATAAGACCAGTGCTTTGAATTATAGGCCAGTCTCTGTGTCTGGAGTTGTGGTTAAAATGTTAGAGAGGTTAGTTAAGACCAAGACTCGGAATTAGGTTGACAACAGAAATAAAAAAAAAAAAAAAAACTCTTCGGTGGCCAGCATGGGTTTGTTAAAGGAAGATCATGTTTTAGCAATCTACTTATTATAATAAAGTGACAAATGCATTGGATAAGGATGATGCATACACAGTAGTATAATTTAGATTTTGCAAAGACCTTTGATAAATTGCCACATGATAAGCTGGTAATTAAATTGGAATGATGGGGCTGAACAGCAGATTAGTTTGTAGAACTGGAGATTGGCTGTCTGATAGGTATCATGGAGTTGTCTATGGATTTCTGGGATATCACTCTTCCAGGAGTGATATCCCAGAAAATGAAAGTTACTAGTGGTGTACCCCAAGGGTCTGTTTTTGGTCCATTACTGTTTAATTTGTATGTATCTGATATTGGGAGAGGTCAGAATGGTGATATGCAGTTGTTTGTAAATCATGCAAAATTGGGGAGAGCTATCAGGAGAAGAGCAGATGCTATGGCTTTGCAAGAGGGCTAATACACTGGCTGAATGGATAAATGAGTGGGGATGTCAATTCAATGTTGCAAAGTGTAGGGTTTTGACATTTGGGAACCAGAAAGTGCAGAAAGTGGGGGATAGGAGGAGGAGAGGGGGATATGATCAAGACAAGTTGTCAAGCGGTTATTACCAGACTAATGTTGGGAAGGTTTTGCATAGAATGGGCAAAGACAGGAAGAGGTCATCCTTGGAAGCTGTATAAGGAGAGTGTGAGCAAGGAGATGAGGAGCAGTTTTTTTTTTGCATGGTGAGCGAGGAGACAGTGGACATATTTAAGGTGCAATATGATAAACTGTGTGTGTAACAGTGGGACCTCCTGCGACGAATCTTTTGACTCCATGGAGATTTTGATAATAAGATATTTAAATATCTTAAGATTATATCATATTTTATACACAGTTCAAAATAAGTAATATTTAAGCTTTGATTTAATAGAACATACTGGTTTATCCTTGATTGTAGGACTTGAAACACAAAGGTATAGTTTGTCATCTTCTTGAATACAGGCATCAATGAGTGCTTGTACAGACGATTCATCTTGAAACAACAAAAATGCATATCCTATAAAAGCAAAGGTGACTGGGAATTATCACTAGGTCACTTTTTTTTTTTATTATTATTCCCTATTTTTTATAAATTAAGGATACCAAGAAATTATATAGTTGGTTTAAGCCTTTATCCAAGTGTAAGCAATAGAATGGTTGCCCCCAGTCCAGAAGTATTTTCAGGACTGGGACAACTTGTGTATAGAAGCTAACAGCTTCACATCACTTGCCTTAGTATCCCATAATGCAAGCACATATCCTTACGATGTCTGCACGGTTAGCCTAGTGGCTTTGCACTTCGCAACCATATGACTGGGGAAGGACTGTCCTAGGTTCGATTCCCGTCGACGACGTGAGGAGCCGAAGGATCTTCCTCAGCCATAGCCAAGTTAGCCGGGTCTTGGGCATGGACAGCAGGGTTTTTCCACCAGTTTACCTGGCGTTTTTCATCCCGCAAGCAGGCAAACTGGCTCCGTGAACACACAGGGATACAGCCAGGAATACCTCGAGGCATAGGGGGTGACCATTCTATCCTTGTATTTCGGTTACGAAATCCAAGCATGCTTAGAGGGTTGTGGGCTTTAAAGGCCTGTTAAAGCCATTGAGATAGATAGACATATCCTTACGGGTATGTATGATGCTATGCATAATTTTCAACAACTTTCTCTAATCCAGAGTAATTTAATAATAAGGTTTGACACCTTCTGGCAACTTGTATATGAAAATATGACTTCTGCATTACTTCAACCTTAGTATCACCTCTGGGTCTGGCTCCTACTGAAGAGACCTCAATAAAGTTCAAAACTGGTCTGGGTAGTGACCCTTCCCATAATGCATAGCATTATACATATCCGTAAGGATATGCGCTCTGCATTATGGGATACTAAGGCAAGTGATTAGCTTCTATATACGAGTTACCCCAGTCCTGAAAACATTTCAGGCACAAACTTTGTTTGCTTACACTTGGATAAAGGGTTAAACCAAGAATATAATTTTTTAGTATCTTCAATTTATAGTATAACCAAGTGAAAAAACTTCCCTAATTTTAATTTTAAATGTATGGATTTATATATCACATATGCATTTTGAAAGAAGAGTATTATTTAAATGAGATTAAACTTGGAATCACTATAAAAATTCATAAAAGAATCATATTAAATATATAATAAAGAAAAAAAGAGCAAAAGCATAAATTATGCTACTGATATCTAAAGAATGAAAAAATTAAATAATTCACTAGAGATACTGAGGAGAAAGTAGTGTTTGTAAAATACCTTAAATTCTTTGAGCATAAAGAACATTGTCATGTTTCCTTTTCTATTATTTTTCTTTTTCACTTCCATTTCTACCATTCATTATTCCCCATACAGTCTGTTACCAATTTTTTGGTGTGTTTGTTTGTTTAGAGAATATAATATAGATCTATTTTCTACTATTCGTTATCCCCAACACAGTCTGTTACCAATTTTTTGTGTGTCTGTTTAAAGAATATAATAGAGACATATAATGGGAAAACTTGTCACAAAAATAAACAACTTTTAGAACAGAAATTATGAAAAATTATTTTCAGTTTAATTTAATGAATTTCAGTAAAATTCTATTTAAAATATGATAATGGGAAATTCCTTTTATACATATAAAGATGCATAAATACACTTGAGAAGTAAGACACCTTAAATCTGTTACTGATTATATAACAGTAAATTAAAAATTAATAACAAATGGCAGAATTTACATTTACACAGATCATTAAGCAGTTACTGAAGGAAGACAGAGAACTATACCAAAGAAATCAGAATAGAATACATATTAGAAACTGAGTTAATGAAAACTGCAAAATGAATAAAACAATATAGGCAACAATAAAGGAGTGGATGACAGCTGCTTGGGGGGGGGGATGAATACACGAAAAGGAATTGGTACAAATCAAAAATTAAAGAAATAATTAAGCATACACAATGTACTTTGGTTCATAAACAGAAAATAAATTATAAGAGAAAGAGTACCACAGCTAAAAGAGGAATTAGAGCCTATTTATCTGTATTTAGATTAACACTACAATGTTAATTTATATTGTGATAATCTTGCAAACACTTTAAATCGCATGAAAAATTTATAGTTATGTCCCCCTTTGCAGTATTTTTATTTTTTAATGCAATGAATCGACTGCGACTTAAATGAAACAAGCAATAGCAGAGCAGTAGCAGAAAATATTCAAGAGGAATGCCATCAGAAATACATATCAATAACTGGAAGTAGATAAAACACCATCAGAAATCTGAAAAAGTAGCAGAAGTATATGATTCAACAAAACACTCAAATACAAAGTTACCAAGCAGTTATGGTGATATCATTCAAAACTGCATAATTCACTACATGTAGTCAGGATATTAAATTCCAGATGATTTGAATAGGGTCATCACAGTATCCATTTAAAATGGAAGTAAAATATGTGAAAGTTATAGAGGAATTTCCTTATTTCCTCCTATGTTTTAGGTAAGATTTATGCAAAAATTCCTGAAAACAGGCTAAGGAAAAACTGAAATTTTTTGACAAACAGCTGAGAAAACAAATAACATCAAAAATCTGTATTTAACTTTTTGGGGGCCAGCAAATGCATATAAGATGTGCAAATACAAAAGCTGTTCAAATTCTACAATTATACAGTTTCAATGGGACATTACTGAATATATAGCATATTGTTTAAGTCGTAAGTCAGAACTAGAGGATACATGAACATGGCTTGATGTAAAATCATATGTAAGACAATGGCACAGGCTATCTCCAGCATTATTCATCATCATCTATATGATTACATTATGAAAGAAAGTGGTATTAAACCTAATATCAAAATCTGAGATATCCAATTCAGCTCTTAACTTTATGCAGAGGTTATATTTCTAAATAAATCCAGTATAAGTCTTAGGATGATAAATGAAATAACTGCTGTACAAATTTAGTATGAAAATAATATAAAAGAAAAAGATAACAGGCAGTGAAAAGCATCAACTGCATTTCTCAAAATAGAACCTATAAAATAAGTACAGTACTTGTTGAAAATAAATTTAATTTTCTTAAATATAACAGTTAATACATTTAAGGAAATTAAATTTATTTTCTACTCATATTTTGCTCAGGAAGAGAGCCAGAGAATTGGCTACAACATTTAAAATATTAGCACAAGAATGATTCCAACAGCATGAATCATACCCTCACTTGTCTCGTTGCAACTGCGCAAGCAAGAAACAATACTATTAAGGTTCCAAGGAACCAGGTCAAGTGTATAGTTTTGCAATTAAAAAAAAAAAATTAATAAAAATTATGAGCAGTTTATGGCTCTTACTTCCACTTGGAGATAGGTATTTAGTCCACTTAATTAAGATTAGGACAATGATATAGTGTTTCCTGCATTTCAAGGAATAGACAATCAAATTTAAATCTACTATAGCATAACATCTTTGATTCCAATGAACTACACCTAGCATTGATTATAGACCATCAGTATATCCATACAGATGTTCTACAGAATTTTGCTTATGTAAATTAGTGTGAGCTTAAATATTCTGTTTCAAATTATCATTTTCAGTTGTTAGTGAATTTATATAGTGAGAACTGCATGATTAATTACTTATTTTTGTATGTGTGTATATATAGTTCACATTTAAGTGCAATTAATCTCAAAGGAAGCAGGCCTTCTTTATACCACCTTACCCCAAAGTAACTGATAGAGGCATGTGGAGTCAATTGTGCTGTACAGGTTCTCCTGGGACAAAGGAACCAACATTTTTAAATGATTGAAATATATTTTATAATTTTGAAATAACTAATTTGTATAATTATCTTGCAGTATTTCAATAAGTTCTGATGTTTTTTTATAGAACAGAAAGTATGAATGATTGAGAATGACAGATTATTTAGTAACAGATTAAGTGAGTATATGCATGGAATGAAAGTACAGAAACACATTTACAGAGATTACTGAGTGATGTACAAAAGAATGTGAGAGAAGAATAGAAACAAAAATAAGCAGCAGTGGGTTTATGTAAAGGGTGTGAAACTTAAAAGGAGGAAAAAAGTATAAATTTAGTACATCTACTATGTTTCACACCTTTAATCAGAGATTAAGGGTGTGAAAGATGGTAGAGTCATTAAAGCATGTTATCCAGGGTCAGAGATTAAGGATATCACTGAGTCTGTGAAGTTGCAGAGGGATAAAGTAAGTGAGATTATTACAAATAACCTGGTAGTGAATGATTTTCTGTGCTACAGGATTTGAAAGACTTGATCAAAGCAATGAATATAAAGAGCGAGAGTGGAAAGATAATGAGTATGTTACCAAGATTCAACAGTGATGAATTAAACAGAAGAGCAATTATAGAAAATTGAATGATATCGAGATTGTGTAAAAACTTTTGTAAAGAAATGAAACTGAATATTCATTTTATGAAGTCTGGGATGAGTTTAATAAAAGGAAGGAAATTTTTTAATAGTGATCATTTGCACTTAAAATGATTGGGTGCATAGCATTTAGAACATTCATTGAAAAAGTAAATGGACAAAAACAGGGAAATGGGATTTGCAAGGGACGTAGGTGACAGAATCAGCTGTTAATAGTACTAAGGTCAATAATCACTGTAAATGTGGGATTAAATGTTCTCAGAAAATAAACTGTGTCCAGAGTGGGCTAATTCACACACAGGAAGGTTATGGGAGGAAGGGAGTATTGCAGTTTATGTATATTAATGCCGGAAGTACTTGGAATAAGTGTAAGGAATTTTTGGCATTAGTTAGCACAACTTAGCCAAAAATTATAGGAATTAGTGAGACCAGGTTGACTAAGAACGATATATTTATAGGGATAAAATGTAAGGGATACAGTATTTTCAGCTAGGACAGAATGGGGAGAGGGGTTTTGCTAATGACAGATGAAGAGTTGCAATAAAAAGAGGGAAGTGCCTCAAGATGACAGGTATGAAGAGGGCAATTCATTTGAGGCATTTAGCATGAGATAGAAGATCAACAGGATGAAATATGTACTTGTATATGTGTATATATAGTTCACATTTAAGTGCAATTAATCTCAAAGGAAGCAGGCCTTCTTTATACCACCTTACCCAAAGTAACCGATCGAGGCATGTGGAGTCAATTGTGCTGTACAGGTTCTCCTAGGTCAAAGGAACCAACATTTTTAAATGTCTGAAATATATTTTATAATTTAATTTAATATTTTATTACAACTGATAGAGGGGGGCCATGTGGAGTCAATTGTGCTGTACAGGTTCTACTGGGATAAAAGGAACCAACATTTTTAAATGACTGAAATATATTTTATAATTTTGAAATAACTAATTTGTATAATTATCCTGCAGTATTTGGTTGCTGCTATGATCCAGGGTATAAGGGAGAATGTAGATACTATTCATTGCCAAATTTGCATCATGAATGAAGGTCAAGTAATTATTATGAGTTATTTTAACTATGGGAACATAGATTGGGAGAAGGAATGGTCACAAGGAAGGAAGGAAATGGAGTTTATATAGTTGTTACGAGATAATTACCTGAGAACAGCATGTAATGGAAAGGATAAGAGGTTTGAAAGTGTTGGATCTGGTCATAGCATTGGAAAACATATCAATAACCAATTCAATCAGATTGTCTGCACTTGGGGAAAGTAATCATGTGATCTTGACCTGGGAGACTGTAAGAAGTGCAGAATTTTCTGTTAAGAAGGAGTATATGTGGAATCAGAGCCGGCGCTAGGGTCTTTGCCGCCCGCATGTTCTATCTAAGCACCCCTGTAACGATCTGGGAGTGTGTGGTTCTTTTACGATAATATAAATTCAAGTTATTTGAAATTTCTTAAATAAATTTTGACAGAACAGCCACACATTGGTTCGCTAAATGTAACGAACCGGAGGTGTTGACTAGGCAGGATAATCGTTAAAAACCTGAATATTTAAAAAATTCTCAAACGTTAAAGCAAATTTTGATAAAGCCACTTCACTTTAATCGTTGAATATAATGATTACAGGGATTATAGCCTTCTCACCGACCCGAATTGCTAGCAAAATTAAAATGAATTTTAATTAAAGTTAAAATTTATTTGAACTAAAGTTTAAAAAATTCTTGCATTTTACAAGTTACTAAATTTTTAGTAACTTGTAAAATTTTTTTAATAATTTTTATAAGTGGTACTATCTTTTAGAAAAATAAAAGAAACTCAAGATAGATGAGAAAATAAGAAAAGAATTCAGAAATAATTAGAACATTTAATATAAGTATTCAAAAAATAACATCTTTACAGAATAACAGAAAATAAATTAAATAACATAAATATACTTGAAATTTTTTTAATTTCAAGCCTTAAAATTAAAATTTTTAGGTTTTTGATTTCATATTCACAAAATTAGAAATAATGGTCTTAACGTCTAATTCCGCACATATCATTTTCAATAGCTATTAACGACAAACTAACAAGCCTTTTTTGTGACATACTTGTTCTTAAGTAGGTTTAAATCAATTTCAACTTGGAAAAGGAACGTTCTCCACTCGCTACACTAACAGGTAAGGTTAATAGTATTCTTAAAGCAATTGAAAAGTTAGGGAAAGATAAATTATTGGACACAATAAAATTAAGAATATTGAAAGGACTTTTGAATATTTAAATTATCCTTCCGAAAAATATCCCAGAAAGCACATAACTCGTCATATTTACGTCTTTATTGTTGCAATCCTTCAAGAGAATCTCTAAATCGTCACAATTTTTTCGTAAATCTTCGTTATTAATTCGTAGTAATCTATACAAGAAATTGAAATTATCATAATATGTTTTTAGTTGTTCAAAACGTTCTATTAACGAACACATTGCAACGTCTAGAAGTGTATATAACACATTTACTCTATATTTATCTTCTGGCGATTGTGGCATTTCGTCATGATGCTTGTAGTCAAATTGTCATGTCTTCTTTCGTCGTCAAACTTCCGTACCAGTTTTAAATTCTTGTCTCCATTCACCTCTTCTTTAAAATTTGTATCTGATCAATACTCTTGTAAGAATATTTTTAAGTTTTCGATACTCTAAATCAAGTGTAATGTTCATATTTTTGTCTTGAAGCATTTTACTCATAGGGTTTATTCTGTTAAGTCAATCATGCCAAGTTATAAGAGAGCAAATAAATTTGTAGTCCTTTATTTTAGCACATAATGTTTGTGCTTCATGTTGAGTTTCTTTATTAAAATTTGCATTATTTAAAATTTCAAAAAGTGCATCATAAATTTCTCCTAACTGATATCGTAGAGGACGGATTGCATTAATTTTACTTTCCCATCGCATTTCTGATGGCTGTTTCAATGTTAATTTTTTTTACGAACTTTAAAAGGATTGCCCAACGCTTGTAAGAGAATGAAAAAAAATTTTATATTTCTTGAATAATTGCAAAGAAACTAATTGTATCTATATTCACTTTGGCTTCATCATTACTCATTAAATTTAGACTATGAGCAGCATATGGCACGTAAAACGCTCGAGGATTTTTGTTCAAAAGCAAATTTTGGAGCCCATATTTTTCCCCTTTCATATTTGTCCCAATGTCATACCCTTGACCTTGCATGTCTTCAATGGGAATGTTACATTTTTCCAGTTGTTCCATTATTGTTGCACATAAATCACGTCCTGTGGAATCTGATATATCTGCAAAACCTAAAAAGTTTTCCCTGATCTTGACAATTCCATTGTCACAGGAAACAAAGCGAATAATAATGGTCATTGGTTCTGTTTTACTTGCATCAGGTGTGCAGTCTAAAATTATGGAATAATATTTAGATTTTCGAATTTATAATAAACTTGTATCCCTGATTGCATTACTTAAAGTTTCCAATATTTCATTTTGACTGTCTTTACTCAAATAGTGTACTCTATTGTTTCATTGTAGGGCCCTTTCAACATGATTTTCCATAACGGGATCAAACTTCGCAAACAGTTCGAGTAATTTTTAAAAATTGCCGTTATTCCTTTCATATAATTTATCAGATGATCCACGAAAAGCTAAATTTCGACTACCAAGGAATTTTATAATTTCAATCAAGCATTCTAAAATACTCAATCCAATGTTTCTTTTCCATTTCATACATGCTTTGAGTCTGGAAATCAATAGTAGTTTTCTTTTTTTAAATTTTTATCAAGTTCCTTCCATTTAATGAAATTTTTCATGCAAGTTAAACTAGTCTCATGTCTATGTAAAGTTGTACTTACCAATTGTTATAACCTTCTACAAGACTCAGTAGGTGATTCAGTTGATTCAGTAGGTGCGACAAGTTTGCAACAAAAGCAAAAAACAGAATTTAAAGTTCGGGAATAAATGAGCCATGTTCTTGGCACGAGCTCCCATTTTCCACTGTTCTATTATAATACGTGTTGCCAAATTTACGACCATATGTATCTCTGGGATATATTATATTTTTCTTTTGAACAGGCCCCATTTCAATTAAAACAACTCGTAATTTTTCATCAATATTTCCCCATTCACCTGGATCTTCTAAATTTACAGAGACTAACAATGTGTTAGTTTCATGGTCAACTACAACTAAATCTTGTTGTAGTTGACTAAATCCTAACTATTTTTCACTTAAAATTGTTCAATTATCTTGTTCAATAGTTGCAATAGTACTTTCATGCAAACTGGATGATGTGCAGGGTTCTTCAACTCTGATTTCTGATGTATCGAGTTGGTTACAATCTGCATCAGAATATTTTAATATTTTAACAAATTTATTAAGAGCCCCAGTTTGTTTCTTAATATCTGCTTCTTTCGCAGCATGATGCTTATGATTTTGTGCACCAAATAACTTTTTTTTTAAATTTTTGATTCCATTTCTATTTTATACCCACAAGAAATTATTACACGACATGACACAGAGACGAAATAATAGTCGGCACTGCGCTACTATCAGTAGCCTACTGAGATGCGTGCCATATGACTGGTTAACTAGCAACAAATGTTTTGTATGAAAATTCGTTTCTGCGCATAAAAACCTTTCACCGTTTCACTTTAGATAGATTGCAGTAGACACAACATTCTGCAGGCAAGCATTTAGTCTGCTCTCACTGCAAAATTGTAAACAGCTGGCTGATCAAAGTGGCGGCAATATACATTTTTTTAAAAATTTTTATTTGGTGTATCCGGCCTTATTTATTTTAATATTGATCATTCTAAGAATTTTTTGTTTTTATGATAAAAATTTTGTTTCTTAAAAATTAACTTATGAACCGTTCCCTGGCAGCGGTGCCCACATGCCCACTTCCGCCGGCCCTGTGTAGAATTACAAAGCTGGTGATTATGACAAGCTGAGAAGTCAGCTTTCAGCAGTGCTATAGCATGAGAAAATCAGGATTTCTCCTCCAGACTACCCAGTCAGGAGGGAAATCAAGTAGGAATAAGATGGATGAACAGTATTATTAAGCAGGAGTTGCAGATAAAGAAAAGATTGTGGAGGAAGTATAAAGAAAGAGGTTATCAGCATATCTATTAGCAGTAGTACAAGGTATATGCAAGGAGGGTGACCTGTATCGTGAGGAAGGCCAAAGCTAATTATGAGAAACTAGCTGATGAGTCCAAAAGAAATCCTAAGGGGTTCTTTTGTTATGTGGCAAGTAAAAGGAGGAATAACTATGGAAGGATGACTTTAAAAAGTGTTGATGGTAGGGAAGTAATAGAAGCAAATCGAATAGTTGAGTTACATAGTGATCAGTTTGCAAAAGTGTACCATCTTGGTTGTGATATTGCAATGCTGAATGTATCACTAACTGATGAAAGTCTAGAGATAGAAGAAATAGAGATGCTTAGTATATTACAAAACCTGCCATAGGGTTAGATGGCATATTGACCCATGTGTTACAAGAATGTGCAAGAGAATTTGCACCTCCTCTGACTCAGCTGTTTAATTTAAGCCTCAGGTCTGGCAAAGTTCCAATAGAGTGGAAAATAATTCCACTGCACAAGGGAAGCTCCAAGACAGAAGTAGCAAATTATAAGCCAATCGGTATATCAGGAGTGGTGTTTAAGGTTTTGAGAAATTAATAAAAATTAGAATTCAGGACTGGGTGGACAGAAATGTGATACTTTATAAGGAGGCAACAAGATTTTGTGAAGGATAGGACTTGCTTAGTAACTCACTTTCTATAATAAAGTAATAGTGGAGTTTAATAAAGGAAATCCTTACTTGGTGATACTGCTGGACTTTGCAGAGGCAAAGGAGGATTCCGCATGGAACTCTGTTGCATAAATTGGAGCAAATGGGAATGGATCCAAAGCTGGTGATTTGGATTAGAGGGTAGCTGATGGACAGATATCAAAGTGGTTTATGAAGGAGATGAGTCCAGGAGAAGGCAGGTGACTAGTGGTGTACCTCAGGGCTTAGTAATCCTCTGTTGTTTAATTCGTACATTCATTAACAATAGTGGAAATAATTTGACAAGAAATATCCACTTGTTTGCTGATGATGCAAAATTGGGAAGAGCAATAGTCAATGAAGGTGATGTAGATATCTTGCAGATGGCATAAATACAATGGAAGTAGGATGGACAAAGGTAAAGGGCTGTTAGTTCAATGTGACTAAGTGTAAGGTGATGCACTTTGGGAAGATGGGATCACATGCTGTGTACCATATTAATGGAACTGAACCTGCAAGAAGTTGATGAGGCAAGGGACTTGAGGATTATTGTGGAGAGAGAGAGAACTGAAGTTTAGAGGGCATATTGCAAAGGTGGCCAAAACAGCACATCAAATTACATGGTTGTTGAAGAACATATTAACAAGCAGGAATAGGGAAGTTATAGTTTCACTTGATAACGCATTAATGAGGCTACATCAGGACTACTGAATACAGATCTAATCACCTGGATTTCATTGTGATGAAGTGGTGGAAAGGATCCAGAGGTGAGTGACAATTGCTGCAGGTCTGTGGAATGTTTCCTATGAGGATAGATTGAAGGTCCGTGGGCTCCAAAAACTAGCTTATAGGCATAAGAGAGGAGATATGATAGAAGCACCTAAGTTATTACAGGAGTTTTATAGGACTGATACTGATGAGTGTTTTCTGTACAGTGCAGGAAGGGAGATGAGGAGTCATCCCTGGAATTGTCTAAGAGTGTGGTTAACAAGGGTGTTAGGACTAGATTTTTTTTTTTTTTTTTTGCTTGGAGGGTGGTGAATATGTGGAATGTGTTGCAAGAGGTGGTTGAGAGTGCTTCATTTGTGAATGAGTTTAAGGAGAAGTATGATAGGTATTATGTGAATAATTGTTAATGTGTCAAAGTAGAGTCTTCCACGATGAGTAACTCCATGAAAACACATATTATTATAACATAATAATAGTTGTGCATTGTTTACATTTTATAAGTAGCATTAACATTTTATGAAGTGAACGTAATAGTAGTAGTAAGATTTTCTTGTAGTACTGTATCCAAAATTAGTGTTATAGTTTAATGTTTAGCTATGTTTAAAATAGCTACGTTGGAATGACTACTTAGTTGAAAAAACGCGAGTTTTTACCGCTTTCAAGCAAAGCACCATGAAGATAACATGTAATGTGATGGCTTCCCTTGCATCATGACTAAAGGAGAACTAGATGTACTGGGCACACTGGAGCATGTGCAAGTAAAAAGAACACAGTAACTAGTAAACAGCTGGATAGAGCTTATATAAAGGAGGGAGAGAAATACAGATATAAGAGATATGGAAGAATTTTTGAAACAAGTTAGAGGAAAGTTCCATGAGTATTAGTCTCTTAGAAAGAAAGATGCTTAAAAGCTATTTAGTTATGTTACAAAATTAACAGGAATAACAGTTGTTGAAGATAGTTATAGGAACTTTGGAACTTGATAAATGAAGTTTCTCATATAAGAAGAGAAATGTTTATCCGATATTAAAGATTCCATTAGTGCAGTAATGATTTGACATCTGTTTCGGAGGATACAGCGAGTTGCTTTTTAAGTGTTAGATCATTTTTGTTGGGAATTCTTCATACAAGAAGAGGGAAAAGGTTGTGAATCTAAAAGATGAAAGTAAAAAGAAGAAACAGTTTTGTCGGATTTTTCTAGAAGGCGCTGAAGGAGGAACGCTAGACAGGGTTCGAATTTGAAGACTTTATTGTAAAGTGTGAACTTTTCATATATCTGAGACTAGAAAATCTACAGTTATTTTGAAGATAAAGTGAAAAAGAACTGTGCCAAAGAAATAAACTGTTTCTTTCAAGAGAGGTTCATATGCAGTTAAGAGACGATGTTCTTTTTATCTAGTACATTTATGATGTGCGTATTATATATATATATATATTGTTAGATCCTGAATGAAAAACTTTTATAAAGAAACTATTCATTCAGGATTTAGCAAGTTTAATATAACAGCTGAAAGAGAAACTTGTACTCCAGTAGAAATTAAAGAAATTATTTACTGTATGTAAGAATAAATGTACCTCTTTATGTAGATTTATAAGATTCAATGTTGTCTATCCAAAAATCATGTAGAGGTTTTGTGTGTTGATTATAGTTATATTAAGGCATTCTGTATACAGTGAATGGCTAAGTAAGGTTGTCAACAATAGTCCAAAGGTCGTGTGCAAGCCGTCTTGCTTGAGCATAAGGCTTGAAGCAAGGGCTTACGTGGAAGGCAACTTTAGCTCACTTTCCTAGAAAAGAGTGCTCAAAGAGGAGAAGGAGCATAACGGATCAGCCAAGGGGCACTGAGGACAAGTGCCATGTGAAAAAGGGCAGCGGAAAAAGAGGGTGCAAGGAAGAGAGAATAAAAGGGGATTCACGGCATTTCTAGAGGAATTTTTCTTCATCTCCTTTGAACCCGCTTGTTCCTGATTGATTCAAGGTGGTACGACGATGTCGGACGGTGAGCCCTTTCCTTTGGGTGCTTAATAGATTCCGAACGGTGCCAAACGTGAGATGTCTGCATTTATAGTTTTGAGCTTTCGCTAAGTGTCCCATCGAAAGGAAGCAGCGGAGCATTTCCTTTCAACCGGCAGAACAGACGAGAATGACTGGCAGTAGATCCAGATAGACGGAGACCCGATGTTGGGTGCAGAGTAAAGCCTAATCAGACGACTACCATGACCCTCCATGTGGACATGATCTGATAGAAGTACCAAACCAAGTTCAACAAAGGTGAACAGATCTAATGGACCAGGTATTCCGGCCAAGAAATGGTAAAGTACAGAACTTGGACATCTACTTCCCAATTATGTTAGAGGAAAGAAAGTCGTTGTGTATTGGTCTAATGTGGACAGATTATTAGAGAACTTTAAGTGATCATCTTGATTTTATATAGGCAGATTTCCATTAGACAAGTTGTCTGGGAACTTTTATAGATGAATGTGGCAAAATTTTAATGCGTGAGACTAACATTGTAGACAGAATTGATTAGAAGTTCATAGTATTTATATTATGTGTATTTATGTCTAACTTAAAGGAAAGTGTTATTACTCATATGCCATAAGGTTTACTTGTTTCTCTTAGTTTGAACTTGTATGATACTGAATTAACTGAGTGTGTGATATTTTATATTTATAAATGTTTTAAGGTCTCAATAAACATGTTTTGTTTCTTATACCTGAGCCTTGCCTGAATATGAAATCAAGCTACCACTCATAAACTCGAACCTAAGCAGGAGGGAATAGAAAGTATATTGTATTAGATTAGAGGTCACGACTGCAAGCTGAGTTTTACATAGCCATAGTTGAGTGTTTGTTTAATGAGTATGAGCATAAAGTTCTGGGAAGGTCTCTCTGAATAAGAGTCCCTTTTATCCTAGAATATTGGCTGGCGCAGCTTTAAAAAATAAATTCGTCAATATCTGAAAAGGAGGCTGTCCCAGATAGAAATTTCAAAGGATTCTTTCTTAATTGAGGAATAACCTTTAGTAGTTAGAATAAAAACATGACAAAGTTTTAGAAATCGACTTGTGACACAGATTAGCTTTCCCCTTGAGAGTGAGTGCACAAGAAGTGAGTCGAGAGTCAAAGTTTGTTGAAATTAGAGAAAATTTTATAAAAGGGATAACAACTAAAATATATAGGAAAAAACAACGACGTAACAATATATATATATACACACACACACTATTGACTAAACAGTATCTCAGGAGTGGTGGTGAAGATTTTGGAAAAACTGATTAGGGTTCACATTCAGAAATGGGTTGACAGTGAATCTCTACTTTGCAATGAGTAACATGGGTTTACTAAGGGAGGGTCATGTTTTAGCAACTTGCTCATATTCTATAACAATGTTAACATTGAACTAGAGAAGGGGAATGGATACACCATGATACTTTTGGATTTTGCTAAGGCAAAATCCAAAAGTATCATGATGCATAAACTGGAGAATATGGGTTTGAATTATAGAATATTAGCGTGGATAAGAGGATGGCTGACTAACAAATATCAAAAAGGGATACATAAAGGATGTGAGTCTGCAAGATTTAAAGTATCAAGGATCCACAAGGATCAGTGCTTAGTCCACTGTTATTTAATCTGTACATTAACGATATTGGGAAGGAGTTGACAAGCGACATACAGCTATTTGCTGATGATGATGCAAAGATAGGTAGGGTAATCAGGAATGTGCTGATATGCAGTACTTGCAGAATGATTTGAATAGGCTGGAATTGTGGGCATGGGAAAATGGATGTCAGTTCAATGTCAGTAAATGTAAAGTCATTCACTTTGACATGATTAGATATCCAATGTCATATTATACTAGAAGAAACTGATGAGGCTAGGGATCTTGGAGTGTTAGTAGACAGGAAGTTGCAGTTCAGAGGTCATGTAGCAAAGATTGCAAATACTATTCAAAAGATAATTTCATTTTGCCTCTTTACTACAAGGCCTTGATAAGACCTCACTTGGACTACTACCACAGAAAGATAAAAAAATATGCTTGTTAATAACAGACGAGATGTTACTTATAACCAGCTTTCATTTTAATAACTACACTAGCGCCATCTGAAGAAAGGCAAAACTTTCATTTGAAGAGAGAAACAAAATGAAATCTGTAGCGCCATCTGCAAATAATGATTAATTTGAAACGAGGGTGGGGAAAGGGCATCCTTGGAAGCTGAGAATGAATGCTGCTAAGAAGTTGGTGATGGCTAGATTTTTCTCTCATAGGGTAGTGTGTGAGTGGAATGGATTGCCATTGGATGTTGTGAGTGCAAGCAGTGTGAATGAATTCAAGAATAAGTATGATAGCTGGTGCATGTAGTATGTGGCCTCCGTCAATGAATCCCTGACTCTCTGGAGGTCTCTCTTAATAATAATAATATTTTTTGGGGCACAAAAAACAGATAAGAGGTGATTTGTTTGTCCTTTTAGATTTTAAGGCAAGTTTCTGTTTCTGAAGTAATGTTCAGAATATTTTTTAAAATGTATCTTAATGTTATTAAACCGTTTTTTTAAGATAATATCTATCTTCATTGGAATTCTTGGCCTTTTGTGGCATTTTGTACTAAAAACACAATTACTGTACACTAATAATAAAAAAAAAGAAAACATGACATGTGGTGTGTATAATAATTCAAATTATCGCTAACAACCAAAATCTAAGATATTCAACGATGCAAGCGTCACTACAATATATTCATGTAATTTATTATGTAATTTATATGATCTTGTTTTTATTAACAGCTCGTAGATAAGGTTAATTGAATATAGAGAATATGTAGACTGCAGACACTAGCAAACAGGAGAAAGAAGAGTGACATGATTGAGACTTTACAAATTTCTGAAAGGGTCATAGAGGATATCAGTTGATTGAATTTTTCAAATTTATGGAGGGTGGGGAAAGGGCATCCTTGGAAGCTGAGAATGAATGCTGCTAAGAAGTTGGTGATGGCTAGATTTTTTTCTCATAGGGTAGTGTGTGAGTGGAATGGATTGCCATTGGATGTTGTGAGTGCAAGCAGTGTGAATGAATTCAAGAATAAGTATGATAGCTGGTGCATGTAGTATGTGGCCTCCGTCAATGAGTCCCTGACTCTCTGGAGGTCTCTCTTAATAATAATAATATTTTTTGGGGCACAAAAAACAGATAAGAGGTGATTTGTTTGTCCTTTTAGATTTTAAGGCAAGTTTCTGTTTCTGAAGTAATGTTCAGAATATTTTTTAAAATGTATCTTAATGTTATTAAACCGTTTTTAAGTTTTTTTATATAGAGAGGTGTGAAGACTATTATAAATAATTATTATCACACCACCTCCAAGGACTCATCGAGGGAGGTACTCTACAACTCTGTCTCCACCAACTACACGGAACCACTACCATCATTATCTACACACAATGCCATCTGCTGCCCACTACCACCACTAACATTTTTTGTCTGTAAATTGTGTGTATTCTCAAGCCAATTTGCCTGTATGCATGATTAAAAACCCAAGTTTCTGGGGGAGAACCATGCTACCTCACCTTCAATTGAAAAAACCATATAAAGATTCCTCTCAACACAATGAGAATCGAAAAAACATTGACGATACGTATTTAAAGCCCTAAATTAAAAGAAAAGCAAAGATTTTTGACATACTTGTGTAGAATCCTCAAGATTAACTTTTTATGGAATGACATAAATATATTGATAAAAAGAATATCATCATCATCATCAAATTCCTGCCATGTACCCTCAAGGGGTGTACAGGATATGATAGTACTACATGAAAAAAATTACATCATTATTAATTTCCTATCTACAATTTTCCTCCAAATCAGTCTGTTACTTGTCAAGACTCCAACCTTATCAGATCTTATATTTCTATCGTCTAAGGCACTTTGTACCGTATCAATCCACCTATATCTTGGTCTTCCTCTGGGTCGTTTTGCTGCCAACCTGGCAGAGAACACTTGTTTTACTAATCTTTCCTCGCCCATTCTGTTTAAGTGACCATACCACCTGAGATTAGCTCTGCTAACGCATTCCTGGATGCTGACAATGTCAAGTTCTTTCCTAATATCCTCATTTTTAATATGATATTGCCATTGATGCCATCTGTTCACGCCTATAATCTTTCTCAGGACTCTCATATCTGTGGTCTCTAGTCTTTGGTCAAGTGTTTTACTTCTGACCCAGCTCTCAGATCCATAAGGTAAAACTGGTTTGAACACTGTCTTGTATACAGCTAATTTAGTGTTCTGACTAATTTCTCTCTTATTCCATATGAATTTATTCAATTGACTTCCCACCATACCAGCTTTGCTGATTCTGTTGTCTATTTCTATATTTAATTTACCATCTTCAGTAAAAATCGTGCCTAAATAGTGAAATGTTTTACTTGTTCCACAGGTTCTCCATTCACAACACAGTTGACATTTTCAATGATTCTGCCTATTTTCATTGTCTTTGTCTTTTTATTGCTAACCTTCATACCATATCTATTACAACAGCTATTCAATTTAGTCAGAGAATCTTGCAGACTTGTAGCACATTTATTTAGAAGTATAACATCATCCGCATAAAGCAAAGAGCTAACATTAACATCTCCAATTTTGATATCATGTTTAATACCACTTTCCTTCATAATGTGATCCATATAGATAATGAATAACAGAGGGGATAATGTACATCCTTGTCTCACACCAGATTTAACATTAAACCATCTTCCTGTACTTCCTTCAATTCTAACTGCTGACTTACAACTCAAATAAAGACTAAGTATTGCTTGATATAATGTCCCATTGACACCATATAACTGCAGTGTATTGAATAGCTTCTCTCTTGGTACCTTGTCATATGCCTTTTCCAGATCGACAAAACTTAAATACAGATCTTTGTTATATTCCCATGCTTTCTCGACTATTTGTCGTAAAGTGAAGATCTGATCCTGACAGCCTCTATTTGGCCAGAATCCAGCTTGTTCTTCACCAAGCTTTTCTTCCACAATTCTTCTCAACCGTTTCTCAAATATACTTGCATAGATCTCGCCAGGAACACTCAGTAGGGAAATAGCTCTGTAATTCTCACATGCAGTTTTATTTCCCTTTTTATATATGGGTACTATGAGAGTTCTACTCCAATCATCGGGAATTCGTCCCTCTGTCCAGGCTTTCTGAACTATGCAGTGCAGCCACTGTAAGACTCTTATACCACCATACTTCAGCATTTCTGGTCAAATATCATCTACTCCTGCTGCCTTTCCACATTTCAAGCCTTTGATGGCTTTTTCTACTTCAAGTATGGATATGTATTCCTGACTGCATGCCTGGTCAGTGTTTTTTACCACTGTGCTGTCATCACTGCTTGTTTCATTTAGAAGTTTTTCAAAGTAATTACTCTATACTTCAAGGATATCTTTTTCTCCCGTTTTCATGTCACCTTTATCATCTCTAATTCCTTTTACAGCACTCTTTCCTCCATTCTTAAGCTTCTTCAACAACCTCCAGAATATTTTGCCACCTTCTTGATATTTATTTTCTATATTCTTGCCAAAGTCCTCCCATGACTTTTGTTTAGCTAGTTTTACACAGTGTTTAGCATTCTTGAATTTGTCTCTATATTCTCTAAGAGAACAAGCTGACTTATTTGACAGGAACTTTTGATATGCTTTCTTCTTTTCCTTCACTGCCTCTTTAACTTCCTGTGTCCACCAGAGAGTTCTGATTTTTTTATCCTTACAGACAACCTCACCACATGCCTCTCTGGCAGAATCAATCAATGTTTTCTTCAGAGTTTGCCACTGAATCTCCAAGGTTTGATTCCTGTTCTCAAACTCTTTCATTTTTTCTTCAATAATCTTTGTGTATTTTAGTCTACAGTTCACATCTGCGAGCTGCTCAACTTTTATTTGCTTTAAAACTTTCTTACATGTTATTCTTTTCAATGTGAAATTCAATTTTATCCTGCTCAAGACTAAATAGTGATCACTTCCAATTTCAAATCCTCTGTACACTCTGGTGTCCTGCACCAGGGAGAAAACATCACTATCAAGAATAACATAGTCAATGAGACTTTTCTTATTCCTAGCCTCTTCTCTCCATGTGAATTTGTGCACATTTTTATGTTGGAAAATGGTGTTAGTAATAACCAGTCCATGGCCTGAACAGAAATCCAACAGATATTTGCCATTATTATTAGCTTTGCTCTTTTCTCCAAATTTTCCCAAAATATTTTTGTATGTCTCACAATCATTTCCTACTCTGCTATTTAGATCCCCAACAAGGACCAACTTTTCCTTTTTCATTGTGTCAGTTGCTTTTTCTAAAGCCTCAAAAAATTCCTCCACTTCTACCTTAGTAGAACCTTCTGTGGGACCATAGGCACAAATAAGTCTCATTGTCCAGTTCCCCATTCTCATATTCGCCCACATTACTCTACTTGAGACTGACTGCCATTCAAGAAGATTAGCCTCGTATTTTGTGTTGAATACTATGGCTACTCCTTCTTTTCCTTGATTGTCATTGCCTGAATATAACATTTTGTATTTATTGCTCAGAACGATCTCACCAGTTTGGGTCTTTTTTGTTTCAGTCACTCCCTATTATGTCGATCTGGTACTTATCTAATTCCTCAGCTAGCTCCATTTCTTTGCCATTCAGGCTTCTTACGTTGATAGTACCGATCTTTAACTCTGGTGATGTTGAGTTGGGGTTTATTTTCAGATTTGTTCCAGTAGCTGACTTTTCGCTGTTAGCCCTGGTTCCCTGGCGAAAACAACGGGGGCCTTGTTTAACCGGGCGACGCCCCAGCCGGCATGAAATTTTGTCATGTTGTACCATCATTCTATATTTTGGTTTAACCAAAAAGAATACAATTTGGTCGGCTAAATCCCAAATTGCCAGCCCATCCTCGTCCGTTCAGTATCCAAGTAGATACCCAACAGGGTGCACCACGAGAAGGTGAGGATTGGACATTAGGTCAGAAGCCCTGGTCGGTTCTCCGCATTCCTTTAAAGGCCATGTGGAGGTCTCCTCTCAGTTATACAGCTTATCATTTAACAAATGCACTAAACTTTTTTCCAAAAAGTAGGAGAGGATAAAATATATGGAGACTAAATATGCAGAAATTAAAATATGCAAGCTAAAAATCAAAAAATGCATACAGTGATTTCATAATGGTCTCGTGTCAGGGATGAACTACAAAATTTAAAAAACGAGAACGATAAAAAACAAAGATAAAAATGGGAGTATGGGGTAGGAGTCATTTCGACTAAGAGTTGTCTTAAAAGCTCATGGACAAAATGGAGTCTGTCATATAAGTCTATGGCTTTATATTTGTATCAGATTTTCTGTGTAGCTTTCTATTGGTGTTAATCTTTGCCTAATTAGCATTTTGTGGAGCTTTGAACTTTTTGAGATTACATAGGGGTGGTAGACGTTTATTGTACTGCCCCTGTGTAATCTCAGAGAGTTGGAAGCTCCACAAAATGCTGAACAGGCCAAGATTGCCACCAATAGCACACAGAAAATCTGATACAAAAATAAAACCACAGACTGACTCTACTTTGAAGACTTCTAACATTGTCTATGAGTCTAAAGACGACACTTAGTTGAAATGGCTTGTACCCCATACTCCCATTTTCATCTTTTTTTATCATTCTCCTTTTTAAAATTTTGTAGTTCACCCTTGATACAAGGCAATTATGACATCACTGTATGCATTTTTCGATTTTTATTTTACACATCTTTAATTTCCACATATTTAGTCTCCATATATTTTTACCTATTTTTATCCCCTTCTTACGGAAAAAGTTTAATGTATCTATTCAAATGATAGTCCTAAAATGGGTTAAAGTTCAGTTATATACACTTTTTCAATATACAGGGTGTATACAACTTTTGCAGGAAAACAGAGAATAGAAGACGTACAAAAACTGACACAATGTAGTGAAACACATCAATTTTTGGTCACGTAAATTTATTTGTAAACGACATCACAAGATCCTGTGATATGTCACACCATCTAGTGGTGTCATTAGAAAATGGCGACTTTCGATGGTGCAGAGCGAGCATATTGTGTGTTTTCGTTTGAGAAAATGATGTCTGCAACACAAGTTCAGAGGAATTTTCGCACGCAATATGGCAAAGAACCTCATAGGTAGGCACATGATCTACACATGGCACAAGAATTTGTGGAAATCCAAGGTCAATGGGAAGGCCAGATGCTGTTGTGAAAGAAGTTCAGGAAAGTTTCTAGAGAAGCCCTGGAATGTTAACCATACAGGCGTCTCATTAAATTGGAATTCCACATATGACTATGTGGTGTGTTTTATGACAGCATCTACATTTAAGGCTCTACAAATTTACCCTTGTACAACATTGGAAGAAAGATAATAAGAAGATATGCCAGGATTTCTGTACAGAAATGATCAGTAGGATAGAACAAAATGAGGACTTTTTGGACACAATCGTTTTCGGTGATGAGTACACTTTCACATAAGTGGGCAAATAAACACAACTGCAGAATTTGAGATGCGAAAATCAACACACCATTATAGAACATGTTCACAGCACTCCAAAGGCTAACGTTTTTTGCATCATAAGCAAGAAGAAAATGTATGCACCAGTCTTTTTTTTTTTTTTATTTTTTTTTTTTAGAGTCTATCGTTACTGCTGATGTGTATCTGGACATGCTACAAGGGTACCTAATATCACAATTAGGTGACGATGAGCACAATGGACACATTTTCATCAAGATGGAGCACCTCCTCATTACCTGATAGATGTAAGGTTGTACCTCAACACCTGTTTTCCAGGCAGATGGATTGGTGGTGGTGGGGGGCTGTAGCATGGCCACTGCATTTCCCCCAACCTTATACAGATTTTTTTTCTTGTGGGTCTTTGTGAAAGATTGAGTGTTTGTACCACCACTATCAGCCAATTTGAATGCGTTGCGTTGCAGAATTTCTGCTGCCATTGCTGAAGTTACACCAGTTATGCTCTGCCATGTGTTGCAGAATCGATTGCAGATGGGACGTTTGCAGAATATCGAACTTTAACTGTCTGTGTTGAAACCATTTGCACAGTAATAAAACTTGTTCATCTATTGCTATTTACCTTCTATTCTCCTTCAAAGTTGTATATATACTCCTTTTGAAACCCTGTATTTCCAATGTCATTCCATAAAAAGTTAATCTTCAGGATTCTACAAAAGATATGTCAAAAATAGTTCCTTTTATATTACTTTTCTTTTAATTTAGGTTTTTAAATGTTTTAATCTAATTGGAGTAAAAACGCCAATGACGTAATACAAGGAGTACTCCTTATGAAAATAGGCAAAATAGCCATAAGCATTAATATTAAAGAACGTTATTTTTGGTTAAGGCTTCACAGAGATGTCAAAAAGTTTATTCAGTGTTGTCATTCTTGTTTTCTGAGAAATCCTATTAAAGGTAAAGCTCCTTTGCAAACAGTGCAGATGCCTGTTAGACCTTTTCAGCATATTTCAGCTGATATATTAGGACCTCTACCTCAATCAGAAAAAGGAAACAAGTATATATTTTTGGGGATTGATAAACTAACTAGATAACCAGAAGCTTTTCCTGTTAAAGATCAAAAAAGCAGGTACTTTAGAAAAATGTCTGATAGAATTATATGCAGATATGGTTGTCTAGAGACATTGTTGATGGACAGAGACCAACTTCATCTCTGAATTACTATTCCAAGTTTGTCTGGTGTTGCATATAAAGAAATTGTTTGCAACAGCTTATAGACCTTAATGCAGTGTTTCCCAATGTTTTATGGATCATTCCCCACCTCAGCACTTCAAAGATTTTGATGCCCCACCTCAACGCTGATAGTTGAGTATATCAGTATATGAAGTGACGAATGCAACATATTTTCTAATTGTCTCCCTCCCCACCAATAATCCTTTTTAAAATATTAAATTATTTGAAATTTTCATTTCATATGTTCAAGTTAATACCTGAAAACTTTAAAAATAATTATATTTACCTTTGGGAGGGAAATAAGATTTACTCTCAGCTTTATGTGGCCAGTCAACAACAAGGGGCCCAAACCTTCTGAAACTAGCAGTAATTTCTTCTGTAAAAAAAATAGTATTTATATTTTTCGATTAGAATTCAAATTATGAAGTTTAAACTTTGAAGATTAAATAAGTTTTTGAAGCTTTAATATAAACTCATGTTTACATTCCTAAAAATGAAAAAAAGCATTTAAAACATCTTATTACAATCAATATTCATGTTCCAAGTAGTCTGTTGTAATGTTAGTTTTGTATGTAACATTAGAAATACAGTAAGAATTACAATCAAAAGTACAATTACTGATGGGTACAATTTTTTATTTTTAAATTATCAAAGCCCAAAACATGAGACAGCTGCAGATATTAAAAACAACCGAGCAAGATAAACTCCGACAGTCTTCTGTCTAGCTCAACTGTGATTTGATATCAGAGTAAAAGAAAGACATAAAACTATTTATCTAATATTTTGAAAGGAAGTACTGGCTTTTACTACAAACTGATCTGATACTGCCAGATCAATTTATAGTGAAAGGAGTGGCAGAATTCTAGGAAACCAGCTGTTTTCCAATAACTGAGAAATCAGTGTTATCACATAACACAGATCATGTCATGTTTGTTTTAATTTTTGACAGTTTTGTGTTTAATGTGGTATAATGTTATGTTTTTATAGTGTTAAGTTTTTCTTTTACTCTGTGAAATGAAAAATGGAAGGATACTAAAAATTACGAAACTGAAGTTTGGTAATTTTTAGTATCCCCCCATTTTTCATTGTGCTGTTTGTTGTACTAGTTTTGTGTGTGTGTGTGTGTGTGTGTGTGTGTGAGATGTTTGTAAGAATTTGTTTTCATTTTCTTTTTTAAGTTTTTGAATTTTTAATGACTTTTTTTTCTGGTTTCTGATGTAAGATTTATTCATCTGTTTTGACCTGCAACTGGGTTCCCCTCTTCTGATGCCAGTAGTGTGGCTGTATCTGTTTTTGAAGGAGCCTTTAAAAGATCAGGTTAGCTCTCGAGGGCAACAGGTGTTTGGTATTTGATATCCATGCTTCTTGTAACAGATTTTTTTTTCTTCTTTTTTTTCCCTGATTGTTTGAGGTGAGAGGAATGTACACTTACCCATTAACAGACTGAAGAATGACGCTGACTTCATCAGCAGTGAAGAAACATTTATCCATGTTTCTTACCAATGGTGTAGAATGTCCTCATTCTGATTGATGAAATTAAAGTTAGAAGATGATTGAACAGAAGAATGTACAGAATGTAATATAATCAATTTTAATTGTTGAGTGTTTGCTTTGTGTTATGGGAATTATGTTGGAAGTTTTTTCACATGGTTAGACTATAAATTATATATTTAATTTAATCCTTTATCCAAGTGTAAGCAAACCAAGTTTGCGCCTGAAGTATCTTCAGGACTGAGGCAACTCGTGGTAAAGGTGGTATAAGTTCTCATCACTTGCCTTAGTATCTCCCATAATGCAAAGCACATCTCCTTGCAGACATGCATTAAGGGAAGGGCCACTACCCAGACCTAAGACGGTTTTGACCTTTATTGAGGTCTCATCAGTGGGAGCCAGATCCAGAGGTGGTGATATCAAGGTGGAAGAAATGGAGAAGTCATATTTACCTATACAAGTTGCCAAAAGGTGTTACACCTTATTAAATTACTCTGGATTAGAGAAAGATGTTGGAAGTTTTTTCTCTTCCAACATCTTCCAAGTCCTGAAGATACTTCAGGTGCAAACTTGGTTTGCTTATACTTGGATAAAGGATTAAACTAAATATATAATTTATGGGAATTATTTTGTATTCTTTTTTATTATACATCTGGTTCATATATTATTTGATATTTAGTGAGTTTTTTTTTTTTTTTTTTTTGTTATTTTTATTCTTTTGAAAATTTTTTGTTTTGTTACCTGCACTGTTCTGCTGGTTGCTCTGCTTTGTGCATGATGTTCGTGACAATGGATGTTGCATCAGTCATGATTATGTAGAACATGCGATTTTCTCAGATATCAGATACAGTGCATTTCCTAGAACTGTACCGAAGATCTTGTTCTAAAAGGAGCACTAAATACAGTTAATCTACACTTACAGCAAACCCAATAGGAACCACAAGAATAATTTGTTACAGCAAATTTTCCTTTAGTAACAATAATTCCTAATCAACACAATAGTAGCACTGGGTTGATTAGAAATTTTTGATATTTTGTCATGAATGAATTTACGATGTTTGCTATAGTGAAAGTTGACTGCAATAATCTGTAAATCCAAAAATCTGTTGCACATTTCTTTTTTCCTGCAGTACCAATCACTAGAATGAAAGTAATTCCAATCATACAATCAAGTTTGGTGAATAGTAGAGAGAGAGAGAGAGAGAGAGAGAGAAAGAATGAAAAGGAAAAATGACAATGCCATATGTAAACAGGTGTGTATCAGCTACATAAGCAGAATATACTATTCGAGTCCAAAGAGGATCAATAAAGATAGCTGCTTACACGTATTTAAAAATTAGTGCCAGTACAAAGTTCAGTTCCTTACTAGATTTTAGCAACTAGCATGCAAATCACGTCAACTATGATTTGGTCAATGATAAAGTGATTCACAGGTTTTGATAAATATGCAGTAAAATTTAAACTGCTTCAATGTAGGATTTTCAATTATTCCGAATTTCCAGAGAATCAGATAAAATGGGCTCTACAGGAAAGGTTTATCTGATTCAAGGAACCTAACAAAATAGAACTTCGTGTTCTAATTTGATCTCAGATGAAAATCCAGCTCTGTTAAAATAAGCATTGACAAAAACAAACTACTACAAATACGAATAAAGATAACATATCTTTGACTTTCTTATATAGTGAAACCTGTGGAGTACCCGTAACTATAGAATCACACGTATGCCACAGTTAATAACTTAGTTATTAACTCAGTTAATAATTTAGAATGCTGAGAATTTTTGTACAGGTATGAAAGCAGGAAAAGCATTAAATCTGTGAAGAATCTCTTAATTAAATCTCTTGCGATATGTTCAGACATCCCTTTTGAGTAGGAAGGCACAGGTTAAGGATATTTAGCAATGAGGGACTATATGCTCATCAGCTTAACAATCATCAACCATACTTTTTTAAAAACATATTCCCAAAGCCTGATGACTGTGAAGGCATGGGCATGCAAGAGTTGATGATACTTTCCCTTTGTGAGGAGGTTGGTAGCATAAGTATTAGATTAGTTTATTATATAATTTTATGAATACAAGTGATTTCTCAGTTACCTGATCACACTGAGAAATGAATCTGCTGGTCAGTTACCTGAAAAGTACAGTTAGGGGTATTCCAGGATGCAGAATGAAATAGTAATCAATTCAAAGAGTTAACTAAGGATTGGTTATCTTTAGGATTGATAATATATAGGCTAATATACAATGATCATTATATATAGCCCATGAATGTGGGTTTGGAATACAGCTATTTGTGTATTTAGAAAGTTGCATGATATCAGTATATCCAAAAAGGTCAAATTGTTGATTTTCTTTCAAGAGCAAATTAATACAGTTGTTCACAGAGCTGGATCAAACTGTGAACACTATCTACAAAATGAAGCTGATCAAAATTCTTCATGAAGTAAAAAGGAGAATTAAGTAGGTGGCAGAAGATTTAATTTGCTTATAATTTTTTTCTTCTACATAAATAGCCCAAATTAATAGTTAACTTGATCAAAAGATTAAAAAAAACTTTAGCATTCAAATTCTATATTTCAACCTTTACATTAACGTCATTTTAAGGAACATATACCTAGTGCATTCAAGCAACTAGCACCATATTACTGTTAGTTACAAGAAGTAAAACTAATTAACCTGCCTAGCCTGACTGGTAAAAATTATAATAAAATATTAGTGGTGGTAGGAACAGTATATGGTGCTGGTGTAGATGATGATGGCAGTTGCAGTTTGCTGTAGTTGGCGAGTTGCAGAGTAAGTGTCCTCCCTCGATGAGTCTTTGGACTCCTTGGAGGTGTCACATGATGATAATAATAATAATAAATAAAATAACTAAAGTAAATCTAATAAATAATTAATTATATTAGCCAATCAGAAAATTCTTATTTTTGATATCTGGTTATTAAATCATACTTTTAGTCTTGATACTTTATATCACTGTATTCAACTCATTCTAACCATAAACTTGGCAAATTATAGCTATAATTGTAGTTGCACCATTAAAAAAAATTCTTGCCCTTTTTTCCCCCAACCAGTAGGCATTATATTAATGGAATACTTATTAATTTAAAAATAAATTTAAAAGAATAATCAGACATACCTGGATAACATGACAATCAGGATTGTATTAATATTTAGATGAAATTTTTAAAAAGAACTGAAAAATGATGTGTGGTTGGAAGACAAAGTGAAAACCAAATACTAAATAATGATATCATTATTTACGTATCTGGTTTTCTGATCTTCATTACTTTTTAAAATTTTCATGGTTAAAAAGGTATATATATAAAACCATAAAAACAAATTTTGAAAATTAATAAAGATCAGAATATTTTGGCTGATGAGCTAAGAAGAAAAATGTATTAAAAAACTAGCCAGCATCACGTGTGCTGGTAGTTTTTTTTTTTCTCGTTTTGTTTTTGGTATATCACTGCAAGATAAAAAAAATAAGAAGGTTAGTTATGAGCTTGCCATGTGGTTCCCTAGATAAAAATTAGGTCGCTTTGAGAGTTGAGGAGAGAGTAGTATATTTTATTTAATTGTCAAGAGACTGAGATTAAACAGGCTCTTTGAATGTTTATGGCATGCTGACCAGTATCTTATAGCTAGAGATTCTGAGCATCATTGGAAATCAATAATGAGGCCCATTTCAACATCTGAGATGTGTTCTAATATGGCATGTAAAGCTGTTTCAGTAGTGGGATTTTTGTGACTATTTCTAGTGAGCTTTTGTTTGTGTTTCTTCTTTTTGGTGAGATGTAGATAGTCAGGTATGGGGATATTGCAATCTTAGCAATATTCAATTAGACGTGATTTTAAAGAATGAATATAGTGTATCAGGATGGATCCAATGTAACAGGTATTGAATCCAGGTTAGCAGTTAGTAATGTCAAAGAAGACATGCAATTTACAGACAAAAAATATTGTTGTTGGTGGTGATGATGAGCAGTAGATGGTGTTGATGGTGGTAGTAGTAGTGTCATAGTATGGGAATTAAGTAGTAGTGAAGAGGGTGAGATGTATTTAGTGAAGCAGAGTAGAGTGCCCTCTCCCAATGAGTTGAACTCCCTGGAGGTATCACGTAATAATAATAATAAATCACTCTGTTATTGTGGTTTTAAATTTTAGTAACATTTCTGGTTTAGAAGTGGTGGTAAAGACAATTTTGGACTTTGAATATTTAAAATTGTGTTTGATAGGTTTCTAAATGTTATTGAATATATGGGAATTTTAAGATGGTATTATTATATTTTTCATTGTGGGATGAGGGCATATGAGTTTTGGACTGAATTTTATGGTCTATTAGTTGTTACGGATATTGCCATAAAATGGAAGATATCTGTATTTGATTTCTTGGTTTGAAGCAGTGGGTGAAGATGAGTATTTGTATGCATTAATGAACTGTGTTAATATCACGGATTTTAAAATAAGGATTAAGGGTGATAAGTTTTTTTAAACTCTAATTATCAATGTTTGTGGTAAACTTTAGTATTAATATAATGATCTGATTAGAGTTAAGTTTAGAAAAAAAACTTATGGATATTTTATCTTCATATTCGATAGAGAATTGTAATCTGTAGCTAAAAATGTTTAAAGAGTGGAATGGCTTTTGTATAAAATTATAATTCTCATTATCAATACATAAGACATCAACATATCTACCACAGTAAGAGATAGTGATAGGAAGGGAGAGAGAAATTGTGACTCCATGTAGGCAAGAAAAGTTCAGTGAACCGATTATTAACATTCAAACTCCATGGAGTCAGAGATACATCATGGGAGGTATACACACTAATGCTCATCCAACCATGCCTTAAAATGATTCAATGTGTCAACATTCGCAACACACAGGCAATGCATTCCACTCACCACCCACTCTCCATGCAAAGAACCTGTTCCTTACTCTTCTGCTCACACCCTCTTTATACAGTTTCCAGCAATGGCCTCTTCTACCTCCCCCCCCCCCTCTCATTCTATGAAAAAAAATCTCTTCCATGTCAACCTGATAACAACCCTGACTAGCTTATATGTCACAATCATATCCCCCCATCCCCACCTCATCCTCCTATTCAAAAGATTTTGCAATTTACATTCTCTTAATCTGTCCCTGTGCTCAAAATTCCAAAGACCACTGACAATCTTTGTGACTCTTCTCTGGACCCTTTCCAACATATCCTCGTCACCATGAAAACCCGGCGACCAGATCTGTGCACAATAATCCATATGAGGCCTGATCATGGCGTTATACAATGGCATCATAACCTCTTTATTTCTGCATGTCAGGATCCTACGCATCATTGACATTGTTCGATGTGACGTCTTCACAACTTGTGCACCGTGATCTCTGAATTTCAGGTCCTTGTCCACAACCACTCCCAGATCTCTCATTTTCTCTACCTCCTTTAGAGTTTCCCTACCAAGTGTATACTCTGCAACCCATCGTTGCTTACCAAATTTCAAAACCTTACAACATTGAACTGACTGACTGATAGTTCAACTTACTTACCTGCCCATTCATGCAATCTATTAAAGTCCTCCTGCAACCATAACATCTGCTTGACTCTGCATTGCTCTCTCCCCAATTTTGCATCATCTGCAAACAGCTTATCACTAGCTAAATCCATCCCTATATCATTAATTTGTATATTAATCATTAATATACAAATTTAACAAAATAGTCCCAAAACCGACCCCTGCAGTACACCACTAGTGACCTTCCTCTTACGGGATACTGCACTCCCATTTACAACTTTCTGATATTTATCAGACAGCCAGTGACTGATCCAACTCAGAAGTCTGTTATCCAATCCCATCTGTCTCAATTAATTTATTAGTTAATCATGTGGGAGCCTATCAAAAGCCTTTGCAAAATCCAAGTACACCACTGTATATGCATTTCCCTTGTCCAAGGTATTTGTCACAAGGTGACAAATACCTTGACAAATGCTCTTCTCTTAACAAACCTATACTGATAATCACAAAGAATACTGCTGTTTTCAACCCAATTCTGTATCCTACTTCTCACCAATCTCTCTAGTACCTTCACCATAACTCCAGATGTAAAAATTGACCTATAATTTGAAGATACAGCCTTATCATGTGGAAGAAGGTAAAAGCGTCCCACTTTTACCTTACTTTCCACTCCATTGAAACCTGTGGTGTTGCAAGACTCTTATTAAACAAGCATTCCAATTCTCTTGAACATTTCCTTAAGATGTGTGGTGATATGTCATCAAATCCTATCACCATCAAGACTATTTCCTCAAATATCTCTTGCTCACTCACTCACAATTAAGCCATCCTCTCCTATGTCTTTTAAACTTTAGTTCCTCATGATTCCACCCTGATCAGGATGAAACACCCTTATACACCTTCTGTCCAAAAAGAAACTGAACTTTTGATAGAAAATAAAACACAGGCCAATTATAATTATTCATATCATTTATTTCAATCAACATACTCCCCCTCAGCATCGATACAGCATTTGGCAAGGTCGATGAATTTGTTAAATGAGTTTTTTCATTTATTTATATCGGTTTTTGGGATACTGTTGAGGGCCATGGCTACTGCCACTTGAACGTTTTCAATGGTGTCATATTGCTTTCCTTTCATCATCAAATGAAGTTGGGGGAAGGGAAAGAAGTGACCTGGTGCTAAATCAGGTGAATACGGCAAGTGATCCAACACACAAACTTGGTTTTTGCTCAAAAACCGTCTCACAACATTCAAATGATTAGATGGTGCATTATCGTGCAAAAGTGACCAACTGCCTACATCACAATATCCATGCCATGCGCGACGAATTCTTGCTATCAATGGCTTCAAAACTTCGAGATAAAACTCACCATTCATCGTTTGGCCAGGTGGAATAAATTCTTTGTGGATAATGCCCTTGGAATCGTAGAAACAAATCAGCACTGTCTTTACTTTTGACTTCTCCAAGCGACTTTTTTTTTTCAGATGCCCCTCTTCTGGTGGTCTCCACTCCTCTGGGACTTTGTTTTGGGCTCATACTCAAAACACCACATTTCGTCACCAGTAACAATCATTTTTCAAGGAAGTTTGAGTTCTTACGAGCGGTTTTAATGAGGTCCTTGCAGTGTTCATTTTGATACATTTTTTGATCATCAGTCAACTTGTGGGGAACAAATCGCAAATTCAATTTACGAAGGCCTAAATTCTCAGTCAAAATGTTGTGCACAGTTTATTTTGGAATCCCCAATTCATCTTCAATTAATCTCATGGACGATTTTGGGTTTTCTTTGATGAAATCACGCTCATTTTAGATGTTAACTTCGCTCATTCCAGTTTTTGGATGGTCCGGCTTTTTGTCATCCTCGACCGTCTCACGACCACTTTGAAATTGCTTAAACCACTTGTAAACTCGAGTAAGGGATAAGCATTCATCACCATATGCTTTTTGAAGCATTTCGGTAAAACGTTTACCAAGTTTAACACAAAAGTCAATTGCAGCTCTCAGTTTGAAACTCATTTTCTGACCGTTCTTCAAAACACAGTCACTATAACTCAGCTTCTAATGAAACAAATGTCATAAACAGTTGACACAACACTAATGAAGGTTGCCGCTTTTGACAACAAAAAAGATGCAACAGGTGGCACCCCTAGTTTCTTCTATTTTCGAAAAGTTCTGTTTCTCTTTGGACAGAGGGTGTAAATTGATCACTGAATACTTCAACAATGTCTTCTGCAGCAGTTACCATTCTACCGTTTTCATCCATTAACATCATCTTACCATGATCATTCTTCTACTTGCCACATATCTCAAAAACTAGGGTTTTTCATTTTGTCTCTTTTGCCAATTTCTGCTCATACTGCACTTTTGTTTTCCTTACTAACTGAGTCACTAATGGCGTGTTCTTTATACTCTTCATGTTACTGATAATTACCATTATTCATTATAACTGTGTGTATTTAAGGAAGGAAAGTAACTTGAAATCTTTTCTTCCAATATTGTTAAATTTCTACACATTAAAAATAGTACCTATAAACGATATTCTATTGGCTTTTAGAAGTCAACACACAAAGCAATCTTCAGTTGTTAGGATCAGAGTAACCAATTACACTCAAAACTGTGTCATGTGATATCTTTCAGCGGTGGAACACTTGTAACCAATTGACGGAACACAAGTATTCCGGGGAACACTGGTTAAGAACCACTGCCCTAGAATCTAGTTTACTATGGAAATGGAAACTAATAATAGTTTAGCCTTTCTAGACACCTTGGTAACATGTCAACCGAATGATAACCTGTCCATTTCAGTATACAGGAAACCCACTCACACAAGCAGATGCATATACAAAACTTTTCCATCACCCTGAACAATATGATATCATTAAAATTAAAACACCAACCAAGAGAGCCTATAATCTTTGTTACAATGAGTCCCCTCTTGCAGAAAAACTTATATCATATACACCACACCTTCTCATCTTTGTTACAATGAGTCCCCTCTTGCAGAAAAACTTATATCATATACACCACACCTTCTCATCTAATGGCTCCAGTTCCTACAGTATCAAAAAATAATCAATACTTAATCCAATCCTCAACTTCTTTCATAAAGATTTTAATAACGCTATCACCATCCCCTATGTCCAAGGCACTTCAGAAAAAAAAAATAGCCAGAATCTTAAAAGAAATACAACCACTACACGGCTTTTAAGCCCCACTTGAAACTAGCTACCTTCATCGGCTAAAGACCAAATCCCTCCTCTTTCAGTTTCTTGAATCAATTGGAAAAAGATCACAATGCTCCATCGCAGTAAATTTAGAAAAGAAAGACTGTCTTTAGAATCTGCAGCTGCACTCAGAAATCAGACTAATTTGAATAAATACAATTGCATTAAGTTTCCTAAAATATGGTAAACACTAATACTTCACGATTCCAATTTATATCCTAGGCCACAAACAAGTGCCTGCAAAGGTGTCCCACCTAATTAGGATTAGTCTTTTGTCCATGTGTTTCACTTAGTTTTGTGTTGTCTTTGCGTGTGAATGTTATGTCTCATACTGTACTCCTTGAAGATATCTTAGTGACAGATGAAATATTGGAAGAATCGAATATACTTTTTAATCCATTCTCAGTGCTTTCACTCCTGTTAAACCTCTAACACAAGGTTCAATAACAATTAGAATTAAAGTAAAATTTAAATATGATATTTGCATATAGTGAACAGAAATTATGTATAAGATATGGATGAATAAATCAGCCCAAAAATAATTATACACTAGTGGGCAAAATTGTGGAAACCTTTTGGAAAAAGTGTATTTTTGAGGTTTGATGGTGCATAACACGACTTTTTTTGTGTGTAACACTATAAAATTATATATCAATGGAAAGATAATTTAATCAAGAATGTAATGCAACAAAATTTGTTCAATTATCTGTATTCTATGAAAAGTTATAGCCAAATAAACAGAAAAAAGAAGCACAACTTGCTTAGGTTGATATGAAGTAGCTTTCCTTCATTTGAATGTAGCCAATGAGCATGAGTATTTAGAGAGCGAATCAGGTGTCATCTTGTTTTGGCGATGAGCCAATAAGATCACAGTAGGATTCAGCTACTGATGTCATGTATCGGAGCTGAGAGGAGGACATTTGTAAGTGTGTTATGTGATTGCTATCAAGTTCATTGGGTTTTTTTTTTTTGTGTTCTTTCATTTAGTGAGCTTGTAAAACGTAATAAAATTAAAGAAATGGCAAAGAGTTGATTGGTCACCCAGAAAGCGATATAAAATAGTACTATTAAGTGAACAAGGCTACAGTTATGAAGAAATTAGAAGAAAAATTGGTGGAAACTTAACCAAAGGTGACATTTCTAAATTTTTGAAGAGGTATAAGGAGACTCAGTCACTACAAAACCAGACTGGTAAAGGTGCACAACAGCAAGTGATGATAGAAGAATTGAGAGACTGTGCCTACATGACAGAAGAAAATCATCTGAGTGTATACAAGATGAAATGGTGCAATACAATGTGAAGTTGAGTGCAAGGACTGTTCGGCGGAGACTGCAGGAATTTGGTCTAAATGCTAGAATTCCACGAAAAAAAGACATTTTTATCTCTCAAACAAAGGTTGAAAAGATTAAACTGGGCTAAAACCCATGTTAACTGGACAGTGGAACAATGGGACAGTGTTATTTGGAGTGATGAGACCAAAATCTCCCTGTTTGGTAGTGATGGCATAAAATACGTAAGGAGAAGAATCGGAGAAGATTTGCATCCTGATTGCATTACACCACCGTGAAACACCCACTTAGTGTTATGATCTGGGGTTGTATGACATCAAAAGGTGTGGGCAGAATTTGCGTGATTAATGGGAATATAAATGCGCCAAAATACATAAATGAAATACTTGAGCCCAAACTGAAGCCTTCCGCGCGTGATCTTTTCCAAGATAATGAAGCATTTATATTTCAACAGGATTCAGCTCCATGTCATGTTGCTGCTGTGTGCAAAAAGTGGTTTCAAGATAATCATATTCCACTGCTGGAATGGCCTGGGAATAGCCCAGAATAATCTTAACCCAATCGAAAATCTACGGAGCCGACTAAAGAAACTTGTTAGTCAGCAGCAACCTACCAATAAAACCCAATTAATAGAAGCAACAATTCAATCTTGGTTTCACATTATAACAGCTGCAGAACTAAAAAACTTGGTTCACTCCATGGGAAGGCATTGTAAGACCGTAATTAACGCTAAAGGTTACCCAACTAAGTATTAACTCACATTGTGAGAATTTTTGTATATCTCATTGTTTCTATGTGTTTCACTTTTCTTCTTTATAACTGCTGTTCTAATAAAAAAATCCTTCATAAAAGTTATTGCATTACATTCTTGATTAAATTATCTTTCCATTGATATATAATTTTATGATATCACTCCAAAAAAGGTGGTGTTATGAGCCAAACCTCAGAAATACACTTTTCCAAAAGATTTCCACAATTTTGGCCACTAGTGTAAATACACACACACCCACACCGTATATGTCGGCGTATAAGACGAGGCCTAAATTTTAGGCTATTTTTAAATTTTAAGCTTGTGTCGGTTGTATAAGACGACCACCCCCCAATTTCTGCTTGCTTGTATTAATGCAATGTTAAGTATTGTTGTTATATCCGCTATATCTATGCATATCCATTATTTTTTTGGATAAATACTAAATACTACATAGATTTAGTATTTATGCGAATTACCCTAATTAAAAGGAATCAGCTCCAATTTCAATCAATTATTAATTTTGCATTTTTTTAAATTTTAGGATTATTAAAATTGTTATTTAAAATCATAGAACCAGCAACAAAACAAAGAAAGTATGAAGCTCAATTTAAAATAAGGGTATTGAAATGGCAAAGCAAACTAATAACTGTGCTGCTGCAAGAAAGTTTGGCATAACCGAGAAGATGGTAGGAGAATGGAGGAAGAAAGAAGATATTTTAAAAAATTGCCAAATAAAAAATGTGCGATGAGAACGGGGATCACCCGATGGCTGCAACTGGAAAATCACGTTGCAGAATGAGTATTCGAACAAAGACAGAATGATTATCTTGTTACAAGAAATATGATTACAGCATATGTACTAAAATGGTCAAGATTGAATCTGAATGAAAGTATAGAATTTCAAGCTACTTCAGGACGGTGTAATCATTTTATGAACAGACAAAATCTGGTAATACGACAAAAAATGAAAATTGCTCAAAAACTACCAGCAGATCTTGACCACAAACTTACCAGTTTCCATAAATTTATTATTCAGTTGAGACAAGAACATAAATTTCTATTGTCAAATATTGGAAATATGGATGAAAAAACTCCTATGAGCTTTGATATGATAAGCAATAAAACAGCAGAGTCTAAAGGTAGCAAGAGTGTGCTATTTCGAAGTACAGGTCATGAAAAAACAAGGTTTACGGTTGTGTTGTCATGTTTGGCTGATGGAACCAAGTTAAAATCAATGATCATCTTCAAACGTAAAACTAAACCTAAGATAAAATTTCCTTCAGGTATTTTTGTACATTTTCACGAAAAAGGATGGATGGATGAAAATAGTGTGAAACATGTGACCAGGCAGTATGATGAAGAAATGCAGTTTATTGGTATGGGATATGTTTCGTAATCAGTCTTCTAGAAAAAAATAACACAAAAATTGCTGTTATACCAAGTGGTTTAACTTCTATATTGCAACCACTAGATGTCTGCTTGACCAAACCATTTACAAACGGTGAATCTATGCACGCTGCATCACTTGATATGTTGTGCAATTTTGTGATCAAAGCATGGAATAAAGTATAAGTAGAGACTGTAATAAAATCATTTAAAAAGTGTAGTATCTCTAGTCTTATGGATGGTACGGAAGATGATCTGTTGTGGGCACTGATGATGATGAAAATGAAATCAATTCACTGGATTCGAACTGGAATCCATATGACGATCATTTAAACAATGAATCTGAAGAACTATTTTCAACAGATGAAGAAAATTAACACGAAAATTGTGGTTAATAATTATTGTTTTTTTTAAGACTTGCATCTATTGTAATATTTTAAATAAATTTATGTAACAAAAATTAATCTGATTTGTTTATAAACACTGCCTATTTTCTTATATAACAATGTATTGTAACTACCTAAATCAGTGGTTCTTAACCTTTTCAAAGTCACGGAACACTTTGATTATAAGAAAAATTTGGGGAACACCAAGAGCATTAGGGTCATAAAACTAACAAACTAACAATAAAAATATGCATGGACTTGCTTTTTTATAAAAATGGAACTTATTTTAATGCAATACTTGAGTTTGTCGGCTTTCAGCAATATCAGGTCTAATATGTGATATAACTACCCTTATCTCCTTGTATATTAGTAAGTCTTTCACGCGTTTTTGTTTTTATATGGGCTAATATTGAGAAACCATGCTCACACAAACATAATGTTAAGACACACACACACACACACACACACAAAAGTAACAAAATTTTCAGTGCCCTTGTGGAGAGAGCTGGGTATTTGGCTTGGACAAAAATCCAAAATTCCTCAAGAGTTATTTCAGAGAATTTCATTTTTAGAGTACGATCCGTTGGCAAGGTAACTAATTGTTCTTGTAACGAAAATTCACAACTCGATGTATTAACTGTTCCAAATGACGTTCGACAGATAGCCTTTGTCAATTCAGATGGCTGTGCTGAGAACATCTATATTCTTTCCACCCTCCTTTCCGATTCCCACCAATGTCTTAAGCCTTTGTTTATGGCTTCCTTGGACCTTCAGAAAGCCTTTGATAGTGCTTCTCTTCCTGCTATTTTAAGAGCACTATTTCAGGCTGTCCAGTTTCTTTTCTTTTATGTTTTAGAGTTACTCTAATAATTCTCTTATTATTAATATTGGGGCCTGTGCAACTAATATTCCTGCAGTTCAAGTTGTTCGTCAAGGTGGCCCTGTATCCCCTCTTTTCTTTAACTGCATCATTGATGAGTTTCTTTGTTCTCTACCTAACCATATTGGTTACTCTCTTGATGCATCTTCTTTTAATGCTATGGCTTTTGCGGACAACTTTATTCTCGTGGCCTCCACTAAGGTAGGCCAGCAGGAACTCCTTGACTAGGCAGTCAGCTTCTTTCATGTTAGAGGTCTTACCATAAATGTAGAAAAGTCTTGCTCATTAGCACTTGTCCCTTTGGGGCATGACAAGCAGCTAAAGGTCAAAAATATTGAGTTTTTTCCTGCATGATAGGCCATTGCATTGCTTACTGTCCTGGAGGAATGGAGATACCTTGGAATCTTCTTTACACCAAAAGGAAAGTCTTCTATTCCCTTCTCTTTAGAAAATGCTTTGTCATCTTTAAGAAAAGCTCCTCTCAAACTCCAGCAAAGGCTTTTCCTCCTTTCAAATTATTTGCTCCCTAGGTCTATCATAAGTTGATAGTCGGGTGTACCTATGTCTCAGTACTGTCCCATATGAATAGGGCTATTTGCTCTGCTGTTCGTTCATGGCTAAGGCTTCCGTTAGTTACTCCTGTTGCCTATTTTCATGCCATGGTGAAGGATGGTGGCTTGGTATCCCTTCTCTCTGCTGGCTTATCCCACACTTCTGTTATAAAAGAATTAGGAAATTAGAAATATCCACTTCTCAAATTTGCAGAGATGTATTTCACTGTCATATGATCCAGGAAGATCTTTGGCAGACTGCATCAGCAGAGCATAAGAAATGGGCTACTCAACTATATAGATCTGTTAATGGTGCATTACTTTATGGATATAATCTAGTACCTCCCCAGCATCAATGGGTACGAGACTCCTACCTACTTACGAATTTATTGACTTAATCAGGGCTATAATCAACGCCCTGCCCACGAGGGCCCATACAACTCATGGCCATAGAGGTGACATAAGTTGTAGGGCAAGTTGCCACTACAGTGAAACACTTTCTTGTATTATCCAATGTTGTTTTCGAACTCATGGTATTCGGGTGAAGCAGCATGAAGCCGTAGTCTCCATATTAAATAACTGGTTGAAAAACAAAAGTTGGGAGACTGCGGTTGAACTGCACTATAGGACTACAGCTGGTATCAAAAAGTCTGATTTAATTGCAAAGAAGGGTGAAAGAGTGGGTTATTGATGCATAGATAGTGGGTACTGGATGCCCACTTGTTGTCAGTCATAGGAACATGGTCTCATATTATGGGCAGAATATAGATCTTGCTCGACAGATTGAAGAGGAATTTGGGGCAGCTCCTCATTTCACTAGTGCTACCATCTCCCTTCATGGTGTATGGTGCAATGAGAGTTACGAAGACTTGACTTCTATAGGCATTATTTTGGCAGACATTAAAATCTTGTCGCTTAGAGCTTTGCAGGGCACACTGGTAGCTTGGCGTCGTCACCAACAAATGACTTCTAGAATACCTTGTACTGGCGTGGGATAGATCTTGATGTATTTTGGCTTCAGCTTTCTGGCCTTATTGGGGCAAAGGCCTTTGCTCAGGTAGATCATAGTATGTAGCACTATAGTATGTATGAAGATTTTTAAAATAAAATCTATTGTCATTCCACTGGACTTCATTTAACAGTCTGTTATTCTAAATCTTTTTTTTTTACTTCCTATTTGTGTATATTCCCTATGAAAAAGTGGTTAAACTTAAGTACATGAGAAGTATTCTTAAACTAAAGATTAAATTATCAGTAATCTGTAGACCAAGCATAGAACTGTTTCAAGCTATTTCTCTAATAAGCAGTGGTCTTGCTTATACAATTTTCATTTGCTGCCTAGACATTTACAAAAATCCGTGCTCTCAGCAGGAGTCAGACCTACAGCCTGTTGTTTGAGGCAGGAAGAAGCGTCCAGTACCCAACTAGGACAGCAAATATGTATGAAGTTTTCAAATTTGATGAAATTAAATGCAAATGACAAAGTGGACAATACTGCTGGTTTTTTAAAATTATATAATTATTATATTTTTATTTTTATGAAGTTTCAAGTTTATTTTACACATGAATTGCTAGCATGGCTGACTGAGTGGTTAGTGTATCTGCTCTCCAACCAACAGGCAGGTGGTTTGAATCCCAGTGAGCATGGATTTATGTCTTTAGATGGAAGATGAATTTGATTGCAGGTGTGAGACCAATTCACTGCTTATTGGAGGCCTGAAGTGGCTTAAAAAAGTCATGTTTGGTCTCTAGAGCAGGGATTCCCAGACTATATGTAAAAACTAAATAAAAATATATAATCAATAAAAACAGAATTTAAAAAAATCCTTGGCTCACCCATAGTCCAAACATACTATAGGTTTATAAATAAACCTTTCAATGGTGAAAAGCACATAAAAATTCGACTGAAAACAGAAAGTTTCATGTGTTGTTGGATTTGCATTATCAGGGGAGCAAGACTTGTATTAAAAAAAAAAAAAAAGAAGAAAGAAATGACCAGTTACAGAGTGGATCCCCCACCACCACCAACTTCAACAGTCTAGTACTGAGTAATGAGAGTGACAAAAAACATCAGATTAAATAATGTGCAAGCATTCAAACAAAACTAGTTGTTGCTGTCAAGTTCGGAGGCATAACGCTTGTCATATCCTATATCTGCAATTATTTATACAAGTCTTGTATCACTGATGATGCAAGTCTGGCAACTTACAAAAATTTTGTTTTTGCAAAATTTAATTCTTATTAACAAATGTGTGGACTCCATAAATCAAATTAATATTTACTATACCACAAAAATATTAGATGTCATCTAGAAGCTCGCGGTGAGTCGTTATGATCTAAAGTTTAGAAAGAGCTTGCACCTAAACATAAAATTCAATTTAGAACTGGAGGATAACAGAAAACTACTGTTCTTTGACATCCATCCTTCTCAAAATGTCTGAGGAAGAAAAAGGATCTTTTTAGTATACAGAAACCCAACCGGAAGTGGAATGCTGCTTCACACCACCATCCATTACAAAAGATGGATGTGATAAAAACATTATGGGACAGAGCCTACAACAAGAGAAAGGAATGAAGAACTCTGATACATGAGGCATACTCTCTCCCTCAATGGGTATGAACCAAGACAATTAATGGAATATTAGACACTTCTGACAGTTCCCTCTAATAAATAAGATTTTTTTAAAAATGCAGCCACTTTGCCCTGCATTACAAATGGTATAGATGCAGTAATGCTTTGTAATTGCAATATTAAAGTGGATTCTATCCTAATGTACAAGATTTCTAGGTTCTTATATCCACCGAAACCCTTACACCTGCCAATAAAGAAACTTTGTGTTTATAAAATTGTTTGTTCGTGTATCGTTTGCTATGTTGGTCAGATGGGACAATCTGGAGTTACATGTTCTAACATGCAGATATCTCCAGATTGTCTCATCTAGAATGAAAAAGAAAAGAGAAGGAAGCATAGATTGGGATTATCCTTCTGCAAAACAAATATATGCTAGCAAGTATTTTTGGCAAAAAACAGAAATGCTCCTTATAACTACACAGCATAACAAAAACTAAGGTTAAATCCTACACAATGTTTGGTCTGCAGTCATCAGAAATTAACAACTGCAGATATGGGATAAGACTATGGTGACCATATTTTTTTGGAGAAAATAAAGAACAAATCAGAAATTGTTTCATAATAAAAAAAAGCAGGTTGTGTTTTTTTCACTAAAACTAAAAAGTTTAAACATTTATTATAAAATATAAGCATATACACAGCATTTTAAACAGTCATGCTATTACTTAAAAAAATTTAATTTTAATACTTTTCACAAGAATGAACTTTTTTTAAATAAATCAGGTTTGTGTTTTAAAAATTCATAAAACTGTATACAATTCATGTCAAAGTTGCATTTTTTTGGTATAAATGCAGGCTTTTGATGTTTCAATTTTTAATTGGGTTTTTTCACTGGTCCACATATTGTTCACTAATGAAAATACTCGTTCAGTGGGTCATTAGATACAGGGGGGGGCATAAGCAAAGTTCAACGATTTCTAAAATGTTTTTAAAAGATGCATGTTTACAAACTCCCTACGTGAAGAATTAATGTTGAGCCAAAGTACACTAGTGACAACTCAACTTCAAGATGTCCACTCACTCCCACCACAGCTTCTACGCTACACACACACACCAACGACGCAGTCATATATGCCGCGCCGCTAGCAAGTGCTGGTGAAATGATTTTCATGTTTCTATGGGCTGTGTGCTAAGTGCCAATATTCAATTTACTATTTCAATTCACAAAATAAAGGACAAAATGGCTATTTTAGAAAAAAAATAAGTCTAAAGGACAGAGAAGGGAAATAAAGGCTTGTCTTCTTAAATAAAGGATGTATGGTCACCATAGATATGACACAAATGATGTCTTAGAACACAACAGCAGCAGCAGCAGCATGTAGCTTTCTTCAAATGCTTGCACATTATTTAATCCAACGGGTTTTTTTGTCACTTGTTATACTAGACTGTTGAAATTGGTGAAAAAAAAGCTTGACATGTGTAACTGGTTTCTTTAGGTTTTTTTTTTTTTTTGATTTTTATACAAGACTTGTACCCCTGACAATATAAATCCAATCACTTATGAAACATTTATTTTTTAGTTAAACAAAATCTAATTCTCATTAACAAAACACGTGGTCTCCAACCAGAAGTCGAATGAAAAAAATCCAACTTTCTAATTAAAAAAATATACCGCATTTTTCGATAGATAGCGCACACCCCAACATTTTCATCACTTCTTTTGCTGTATAGATAATGTGCATATGCCAACTACCAGTAGAGTTAGGAATACAGACAGGGAATGGAGGAATTCTTTAAAAGCACGTGCGGCGTTGGTAGTAGTGTCGATTTTTTTAATTCAAAATTTTACAATTTTCACATTATCGGGGAGCACTGTGACATTACTACGACTTTTTGTGTGACCCGAAAGATAACTTGTGTGGGCTGCATCGTTCTCTTGTAACTAGTTGAAATTACAAGAAAATTGTTGAGGAGAAACAATTTTCAAAAGAAAGACTATTCCAAAAGGGTGCGATTCCAAAGATATTACTGTTACTGCTAATGATAAAGGTTGGATAAATTCCGAGGTTATGAAATTTTGGTTGGCGAATGTGTGGCGAAAGAAAAAAATGGCATTTTTCAACCCAAAATCTTTGTTAGTGTTGGATTCGTGTAGGGCACACACGACAGCAGAAGTTAAAACAATTGTGAGTATTCCAAATTGTCCGTCATTGATTAGGAAGCTGAAGAAATACCAAACAAAATTTTTAACGCAATTGATTCTTTCAATATTGAGTGAAGAATTTTTTGGATTTGAATAGTGTAATGTTCAATAAATATTAAGTAATACTTCTACCTTAGTTTTGTTATTACATTTGATTTACCTCTCATACCTTTCAAATGTATACCACACATGTTCATTTTTAACAAATTTAGACTTTTTTTGTATAGATAACGCGCATGTTATCTATCGAGAAATATGGTATATCACAATTCACTATTCACAACACATGCAACTTACCTTCATCTATATCTGGAGGAAGTCCTCCTACAAATACTTTCCTTGAATAGCGTTCTCCACTTTCTGGTCCACTCTGAGATTTTGGCGAATGAAGTGATGAATTAAGTGAAGGTACAATTTGATCTATGTGACCATCATCTAGTAAATGGTTGTCATCCAAGCCAGTGAAGAAAGGAGATTTTCCTGAAGGAGAATTAATAATTTACTTCATACAATAACTGTAAAACTCAGCTATGTATTATTCAACTGAAAAATAGTTTAAGAATGGACCAATGATGGAAGTTATCCAATGAAAATCTCCTTCTGCATAAAGAAATGTGTATAAAGTAGTTATTTTCACTTGAATAATCACATCAAGTGACCATGCTCCTGCTATTGGGCTTTCAAATATGCATTTATTTACCCAGATAAAATACTCAACTATATTTCAGTAATTTCTTTAAAAAGAATTCTAATGAAGTTAATATTATATAAGCTGGTCATGAGAAGACTTAACACATCAATTTGTTGATAGTGATATCTTCAGACTAGTCAGACACACACACACAGGAGATCTGAAACAGAAAGTGACTGTAATCTAATGTTGAGCAGGATAAGAATGAGGATCTTGCTGAAAGGAAAAATGTACTAATCATCTGAAAAGAATCAAAGTCAAAATATAAACATGTGAATTGTAGGTGCAAATAAATGAAAAAGTGAAAGAATTTTGATAATAAGAACCAAACCTAAGCAAGTGACAAAATCTGAAGAAAACACCGATGCAGCCAGAAAAGCACATAAAGTCATCTGTAAGGACAGACAATAACTCCATGATGAAAGCAAAAGAAGCAGTCTATGAAAAAGAAGAAACCATATAAAAAAGTTCTCTGCCAATTCATAGAGAAGATCTTGGAAAGAATCTAGAAGAAAATAAATACGAATGTTGTCAATTGTTTTGAAGGTTACTAAGAAGCTTAATGGAGAGAAGGATATATCACAAAAAAAAAAAAAAAAAAAAAAAAAAAAAAAAAAATATATATATATATATATATATATATATAAAGATGAGATAAAAAGTGAATACAAGAATATTCTGGACATTTGGAGTAATTTATTTTAAAAAATTATTAAATGAGATAATTCACTGCCCAACAAGATGTGGATTTAACCACTGTGGCATATGCAAAATTCCTTAAGTTGTAGATGATTTTAGTGCCTAATAAGAGGCTGCCAATTACCTTATTACAGAACAAATGAAGTTACTCGAAAAAGTAAAATGTTTGGTCTGTAGATGAGAGAAGGCTCAATAACTCTTAACCCAGCCACAGCTAAAACATAACATAGTGCATGCACCTTTTTTTTGCAGGTGCAAAATTTTATTATGTCTAGTGATTTAGAAATTCCCAGAGGGTATGCAATCCTCCATATACTGTTAACTGGCTGGTGATGCATAATAACAACTTCTCCCAATCAAGTCAATTCCACCATTTTGTAATATGGTCTGTTTCCACAAAACAGTGTTTTGTGAGGTGAGTACTGCTGTCTTATATGTACATCTTCCCTCAAGTGAGGAAATGCCAACTAGATCTTCACATGGTAAATGTCTTTCAATAGCTAGTGCAACACCAATTGACCACAGCAGACATGAAGCGATTACTGCACATTTCATTTCCAGAGCAAGGTCTCCAAGTTTGTTCCCCTGAGCAGTGTTATTAATAAATTCTGGAAGAAGCACCTTTTAAATTTTTAAAGGCCCAGCAGTGAAGATGTTTCTGCAGATCTGGCTGCTGGACATTATACAGGGCCGAACCCAAAAGTAAAGTGTCTGGAATCTTATCAATTGCCCTGCTACAGCTTACTCCGTTATGTCACGTCTAGAGGGAATCCGAGTATGGCAGCATGTGGCAAGTCTTATTGAGGCCACACTAGGAATGGAATCTCAGTGCTCCCTCTATGGGAGTAATGAGCACAAGTCACCAACTCTACCATGAAAGAAAACCAAACAAATACTGGTGTCACTGTGGATGTAAAAAATAAATCATGAAAGCTATAATAGAAATTGCAAAAAATAACCAAAAAAGACAAATCACCAAAATTTCATCCAATAAACATTTCTAAATTTATTTCCCTAACATATGGAGCATCAATGCAAACATTAATAATATACATCACTGCTAGCAGGCATCTAAACCTCTATTTTCCTAATCAAATTCTAAATGGCCACCTCAGCTATTCCAACTAAATCTTGCACAATGCTTTCCATAGAAAGGGATGAAAATGTGCTTTTGTCAAAGTTTTGTCACTGCTAAAGGTTATTAAAAACCTGGAACCTCTGCTTTACAATTTGCTTTAGCTCAAGATTATTTCCTTATCTGACTTTATAGCTCCCATTTGCTGCTCTAATTCAGGCAACCATGGTGTCCTCTGACTACTTATCTTTCAAAGTTGATTTTATACAGTTTAATTACCCAAATTGTGAGATTATTTTCCTAGGAAATAAACATTCACAGCACAAAATGGCTCTCCTTCTATTACTTCACAGATCAGGATGTAAGGGAAGTTAAATCATTTCTATCAGTCATGATTTGAGAAATACTTAAAACCAGAATACCAGATAATGCCTCACTAAAAACAACACTAAGAGAGGAAAAGTACATTCATTAAACCTGCTATTATTTTGCTGGTTTTCTAGCATCATTATTAAATTCCTTATGTACCCTAAGTGGGTGCACAGGATAATTATGATAGCACTACACAAAAAAGTTATGTGATTACTAACTTCTGATCAACAATTTTCATCCAAATTAATCTGTTATCTGGCAAAATTCCAATATATTTCTGTCTTTTAGGGTGCTTTTAACAGTATCAATCATCTACATCTTGGTCTTCCTCTGGGTCTTTTTCCTGCCAACCAGGCAAAGAACACTTGTTTTGCTAATCTTTCCTCTCTCTCATTCTGTTTAAGTGATTATACCACCTGAGATTAGTTCTACTAACAATGTTAGTATTGAGGAATAATTCAAACCTATATCCTCATTTTTAATGCAATACTGCCATCTGTTCACTCCACTAATCTTTCTCAGAAGTCTCATATCAAAGGTTTCCAGTCTTTGATCAAGTGTTTTATTTCTAACCTAGCTCTCAGATTCATAAGTTAAAATTGGTTTGAACATTGTCTTGTATACAGCTAGTTTAGTGTTTTGACTAATTTCTTTCTTATTCCATATAAATTTATTCAGCTAACTTCCTACCATACCAATTTTACTAATTCTGTTGCCTATTTCCATATTTAATTTGCCATCTTCATTAAAAATTGTGCCTAAACAGCTGAAATGTTTTATTTGTTCTATAGGTTACCATTCAGGATACAGTTGATGTTTTCAATATTTCACCCTATTTTCATTGTCTTGCTATTACTGATTTTTATACCCAATTTATTACAACAGTTATTCAATTTAGTCAGGGAATCTGGCAGACTTATAATGGATTTATTCAGGAAATCACCTGGATAAAGAAAAGAGTTAACATTGCCAATTTTGATATTCAGATTTAATACCACTTTTCTTCATAATGTAGTCCAACAGTAGAGATAATGCATACCATTGTCACCCACCTGATTTATATTTCCTTCAGTTCTAACTACTGACTTTCAGCTTAAATAGAAACCATGTATTGCTCAATATATATTTCCATTTACTTACACCACATAACTACAGCATTTTGAAGAGCTTTCCTCCTGGCACCTTGTCATATGCCTTTTCCAGATCTACCAAACTTAAATACAAATCCTTATTATATTCCCAACATTTCTCTACTATTTGTCTTAAAGTGAAAATCTGATCCTGACAACCTCTATTTGGCCTGAATCCAGTTTGTTCTTCACCAAGCTTCCCTTCCACAATTTTTCTTAGCCATTTTTCAAGTATATTGCATAAATCTTACCAGAAACTCAGTAGGGAAATGCATCTGTAATTCTCGCATTCAGTTTTATCTCTATTTTTACAGATGGTACTATGAGAGCTGTACTCTAATCATCTGGAATTCTACCCTCCGAATAGACCTTCTGAATCATGCAATGCCACTGTAAAACTTTTATACCTCCATATTTGAGCATTTCTGGCCAAATTTCATCTATTCCAACTGCCTTTCCACATTTTAGGTTTTTGATGACTTTTTCTACTTCAAGTATGGATATGCATTCCTGTTGGGAATTTTCTAAGACAGTGCTAACACTGCTTGTTTCATTTAGTAGTCTTTCAAAGTAATTACTCTAAACCTCTATTATATCTTTATCTTCAGTTTTCATGTCACTTTTATCATCTGATTCCTTTTACAGTACTTATTCCTTTATTTCTAAGCTTTTTGTAAAGCCCCAAGCTAAACGAAAGAGATGTTCTCATCACTTTCGTTTAGCTAGTTTACACAGTGTTTCACTTTCTTACATTTTTCTCTGTATTCTCTAAGAGCACAAGCTGACTTACCTGACAGGAACTTCCCATATGCTTTCTTCTTTTCTTTCATAACTCCACCATGGAGTTCTGATTTTTCTATCCTTACAGACAATGACCACATGCCTCTCTGGCTGAATCAATCAATGTTTTCTTCAGTATTTGCCAATGAATCTCCAAGGTTTGGTTTTTGTTTTCAAATTCTTTCATTTTGTCTTCGATAATGTTTGTGTATTTGAGTCTACAGTTCACCTCTGAAAGCTGCTCAACTTTGATTTGTTTTAAAGCATTCTAACACATTCTCCTTTTCAATAAATACCCGGCCTGGTTGGCCGAGTGGTTAGCATATCTGCTCTCCAGCCAAAAGGCTGCAGGTTCGAATCCCACCGTGGATATGGATGTTTGTGCTTGTCTGTGGAAATACTAGTGGTGGCCAGCAGTATATGGCATTGGTGTAGTTGCAGTCAGGTGGTGGAGACAGAGTTGTAGAGCAGGTGCCCTCCCTCGATGAGTCTTTGGACTCCCTGGAGGTGTCAAGTAATAATAATAATATGAAATTCAATTTTATCATTCTCAAAACTAAATAGTAATAACTTCCTATTTCAAATCTTCTGTATACTCTTGTGTCCTGAACCAGTGGGAAAACATCACTATCAATATAACATAGTCAATGAGATTTTTCTTATTTCTTACATCTTCTCTTCATGTAAATTTGCACACATTTCTATGTTGGAACACAGTGTTAGTAATAACTAATCCATGTCCTGAACAGAAACACAATAGGCTTTACTATTATTACTAGCTTTGCACTTTTCTCCAAATTTTCCCAAAACATTCTTATATGTCTGGCAATCATTTCCTTTTTTCATTGTGCCAGCTGCCTTCTCCAAGGCTTCAAAAAATTCCCCCATTCCTTCCTTGGTAGAACAATCTGTGAGACCATAAGCACAAATAAGTCTCATTGTCCTGTTCCCCAATCTGGTATTTACCCTCATCACTCAACTTGATACAGCCTACCATTCAAGAAGATTATCTACATATTAACTATAAGAAGATTATCCACACTAGCATCACATGGGCGGTGCTGGTGTCGCTAGTGAACGTGGCGGTCGCGTTGAGTTATGTTAGAAAACGTGTTTTTAAATTAAAGTATAGTGTAGTTTTTTGTCTCAAATTGTGAGGCAGTTGTGCTTCGGTTGGATACAAGTGTCCTTCAGTGGTGTTATTGTTTGAAACTTTGTTGTATATATATTGCATTTTCACTGCTGTTTGTTTCACTACTTCAGCATCTGAAGATGGTGTCCAACAAGAGACATACGTCAGCAGCTCAGAGGACTTCTATACGAAAGTCTGACTCTGCCTTGGATTTTTTGCAATGAATGCGTTGCGGAAACTGTATATGTATGCGCCGAAGAATGTGAAGGATCTGTGGACTGTTTGACTAAATGAGAAGAATGAAAACATTGGCGTATGTGAGAAGTGTCAGGATAGACTGGAGCGATTAGAAATGGAAGCAGACGTCGGGACCATAGTGGAAGCGCTTCGACAGGAGTTCGGGAAATGAAAAGTGAACTTCATGAGGAATTGGAAGTGCTCAGTAAGGAGGTTCTGGAAATTAAAACTGAGTTAAATGTGTTGAATAGAGAAATTAGGACTATGAAGATTACTTTAGCTGAAGTAACTAGAACAGGATTAAGTATGGGAGAGTCTTTGGTGATTGATGAAGTAATAAATAGTATGGGAGTGATTGGGAGTTAACAGAATGAAAGTACAAGAGGTCTAGAAGAAACGAGATGTCGTGAAAGTAATGAAACTGGGAGAGTCATGCTGAATAGCGTAGAAAATGAGGTCGTGAGTGATGCTTGTTTGGACTTGAATGAGGTTATGAGTGGTATAATATATGGTGATTCTATGATTAAAGGTATGGAGAGCAGTATGCCTGAGGAGTGCTTGGCTGGTGGAACAATAGAGAGAGGGCATGATGCAGAAAAGATGATAGTTATGGTGGGTACAAATAACAAGTGGTAGTATTAATCGGGTAGCAAAAGATTTAAGAACATTGTTAGATATTGTGAAGAAGAAAAGTGTGAAAGGGAGGATAGTGTGTGTGTGTGTGCTGCTTCATTTTGACAATTATGAGTTAAGTAGACGAGCAACGATAATGAATGATATGATTGCAAGAATGTGCAAAAAAGAGGTCTGGAATTTGTTGATGTCTGGAGTGTGTTTGAAGGCAAAAGACAGCTGTATGCAAGGGATGGGTTGCATCTGAACATGGAAGGTCATAAGCGATTGAAGAAGTTACTGTTTTCTGAACAAGTTGAAGTAATTAGGCAGGGAAACCAAAAATTGAAAAGGTTGAGTGTAAGAGGGAGAAACTTATACAGTGAGTGTATATTTGATGATCCTTATTCGCAGAATAAATTGCAGAATAGAGTGGATAAAAATCGGCATGGGACTACTGAAATTAGTGAGATGTATATCAGTTCTAAAGCTGGTACAAGAATCTGCAATTTTTGTATACTAATGCAAGAAGCATTCGAAATAAGAGGGTAAAATTTTTGGCATTAGTCAGTGCAATCTCACCAAAAGTTGTAGGCATTAGTGAAACTTGGCTGTCAGCAGAAGACAGAAGATGTGGTTACTGGAATTGAATGTGATGGGTACAGTACTTTCAGGGAAGATAGAATGGGGGAGGGGAGGGTACTGTTGATGATAGCTGATGAGTTGCAACCAAAGAAAGTAATATATCAAGAGTATAGACATGTGAATGATACTTCATATGAGTCAGTCTGGTGTGAAATAGCAACTAACGAAACCAAATATACAGTTGGTTGCTGTTATAGGCTGGAGGGGGAGGTACAGGGGGTGATATTGAATTCATGCATTATCAAATTAGTGCAATGAGTGCAGGGTTAGTAATTATTATGGGGAATTTTAATTATGTTGATATCAATTGGAAGGAGGAAATATCATGCAGTAAAAAGGAAATGGAATTCATACATCTTTTAAGAGATAAATACTTGAAACAGCGCATAACTGAAGGGGGCATGTGGTGTGAGAGTGTTGGACCTGGCCATTGGTTCAGAGGATATATGCATAAGTCAGGTGTCCTCGTTACCTCCAATTGCTGACAGCGATCATGCGGTATTAACTTGGGAGGTTGCAAAATTTGTGGATTTCTCTCTTAAGGGATACATATGGAACCTACAGGTTAGGCAATTATAACAAGCTTCAGAGTGAGCTTACGGCTGTCCCATGGCAGAACATATTGCAAGTAAATGTTAGCAGTGAATGAAATAAAATCAGCAGATATCTGAGGAAAGCAATATCAGAATGTATCCCCATGGTCAGGAAGACAAACAAGGTAGGCATTAGATGGATGAGTAGAATCAAGCTTGATCTGCAAAAAAAGAAAATGTTATGGATAATTTACAAGGAGAAAGGCGATCAGTACCCATGAGCAGTACAAGGCTCAAGCTAGGAAGGTTACCAGCATAGTAAGAAAAGCTAAATCAGATTATGAGAAGACATTAGCCAAGGAGATCAAATGTAATCCCAAAGAATTCTTCTGCTATGTGGCAAGTAAACGGAAGAATCACTTCAGTGGGTGCTGATGGTATTGAGGTGGCCAATTCAGGTGTAACAGTAGAATTACTGAGTGATCACTTTTCAAAAGTCTATTGCCCAAGTGAAGATATCTTTGTACCTGTAGCAATAACTAATGTGAGGATCGAAGTTAATAAATCAGAGGTACTTAGTATATTGCAAAATTTAAATGCAAACACTGCTGTAGGTTTAGATGGAATATCAGCTCGGGTGTTGCGTGAATATGCGAAGGAATTATCAACGCCTCTTACTTGGTTATTTAACTTAAGTTTGAACTCTGGTATGATCCCTAGGGAGTGGAAGGAAGGCAAAAGTAGTTCCTTTGTATAAAGGTGGCTCTAAAACTGTGGTAGTTAATTACAGACCAATCACCATCTCAGGAGTGGTGGTAAAAGTATTGGAAAAGTTGGTTAAAGACAGAATTCAAGAATGGGTGGATCAGGATATGATACTCTATAGGGGCCAACATGGTTTTGTTAAAGGTCGATCCTGCCTTAGCAATTTATTAACTTTTTATAATAGAATGACATCTGAGTTGGGCAAAGGAAATGGCTACACAGTGATACTTCTGGATTTTGCTAAGGCTTTTGACATGATACATCATGAACTGATGATATGGACAAGAGAATGGCTCAGGGAGAGATACCAGCAAGTGGTGTATGGAGGAGCAGAGTCCAGGATGAGGCAGGTGACCAGTGGTGTGCCTCAGGACTCTGTGCTTTGGCCATTATTGTTTAATTTGTACATATATAAGAAATGACATGAAAGGAGATATTCAGTTGTTTGTTGATGATGCAAAGTTGGGTAGCCCAATAAAAAATCAAGCTGATGTTGAGAGTTTGCAGGATGATTTAAATAAGCTGGCAAAATGGGCAAAAGGTATGGATGTTAGTTCAATGTGGAAAAGTGTAAAGTTATGCATTTTGGGATTAAAAGATTACCAGCTGTGTACTACATTGATGGAACGGTACTCCAAAAGATTGATGAGGCTAGGGACTTGGGGGTGTTGGTGGATAGGGAGATGAAGAGGTTATTATTCCCCTCTATAAGGCATTGATACTTCCACATTTGGATTACCGTGCTCAAGTCTGGTCATCTGGATTCCTTGGAGATGATGAGGTTGCAGAGAGGGTTCAGAGGAGAGTGACTAAGTTAGTGAGTAATGTAAAAAATGTTTCCTACATTGATAGATTGAGAGCTTGTGAATTGAGAGGTTGGTTGATAGGCAGAAAAGAGGGGATATGATAGAAACATTTCAATTACTAAAAGGATTTTATAAGATTGATGCAGGGGAAATATTTCAGCTGTGTGATAGTGATGAAAGAGCAAGAGGTCATCCCTGGAAATTAAGGAAAAGTGTGGTTAACAAGGCCTTGAGAACGAGGTTTTTCGCCTGGAGGGTGGTGAATGAGTGGAATGCATTGCCTGACTCAGTTGTAAGTTCTTCATCTGTAAATGAATTCAAGAAGAGGAACATTATGTGTGGAATTAACATATCTTGTGCATGTGTAAAGTTGGGAATATATGTCAAATTTCAATATTCTCAATACTGAGATATGACCTATTAATAAATTCTACTCTGATTCCAAAATGGGAAAACGAATCTCAGCAGGAACAGCAGACGAGTGTCTGCTTCCTGCTGAGAGACCAGAAGCTTCTGGTCAGTTAGAAGCATGACTAGGTATGACTTACCTTTCCATGCTCTCACCTCTTACTCATCCCAATAGTAATATCACTCTTATTGTTGATTTACACTACCTGACATTCTCCTCAAACTCTTGCAGTGATAATCATAGCATGATATCATGTTAAAACTTCAGAAGAGTTCATTAATAGCACCAAACTTATTCTGATTTATTTTGGATGAGTTTGGAGCTGTATGTTATATGAGATCTATGGTTAGAAAATTATTTAAAACCATGCTCCAAGAGTGGCATTTTGAGTTCACCAATCGATTTATTCTGAATATGTTTATGTGAAATATCAGGAGAGAGAGGAACAAGTGAGACTGAAGAACTTGTGAATAGAGAGTAATAGTATAAGAGACAAACATGAGAACAGGAATACAAGATGGATGGCAAAATGGGGGAAGTTGGGATGGATGGGGAGGCATAAGGACAGTGAATGTTGAAAGTAGTAGTGTATGTATGTATGCATGTATGTATGAGGACAGTCAGCATAGGAACTGGATCACCTATTCCAATGGGGGACATATGATTAAGTTCATGACTGAACATGAGTGGGTGTCAAAAAATCCTGAGAAGTGGTATGGGTAGGAGTGGTTATAAACCTAAAAACAGATTTCAGTGTATTGATGAATGACAAGAGCATCAAAAATAAGATGAAATGTTTCAATGAATGTTATACTTAAGAGAAATTATATTCTTATTTTAATCCTTTACTCAAGCATAAGAATAAGTGAAACGTGGTTGGAACAACTTTCTACAACTATCTCTGATGAAGAGTATTGGAATAATATAACGATACACTATTTTACTACTTCATCAACATCAATTTCCTGATATGCACCCTCAAGATGTGCTAAGGTTACTATGACAGCACTACATGATTAAGGGAAATAATAATCTCCTATCAACAATTTTCCTCCAAATTAGTCTGTTACTTGTCAGCACTTCAATATTATTATTTTCCTGACCTCCATGGAGTCACAAGACTCATCATGGTATGTCAACACAAAGTCTATCATACCTTAAACTCATCCAGTGTCTGCATGTTCACCACTCTCTCAGGCAATATATTCCATGCTTCTACAACTTCCAGGAATGGCCCCTTGTCCTTGCTCCTTCCCCTCATTCTACCATATGAAAAATCTCCTCAGCGTTAACACGATAATAACCCTTCGATAGCTTAAACGTCTCAATCATATTCCTCCTTTATCTTCTATCCACCAAACTCTGCAGTCTGCATGCCCACAGTCTCTGGGATGTCTTCACAATCTTTGCAATATATCCTCAGAACTTCAAATCTCTATCCACAATCATCCCAAGATCCCTTGCTTCCTCCACTTCTTCCATTATAAACCTATCAAGTGAGAATGAAGTATCCTGTCTGTGGATCCTAAATTTTAAAACTTTGCATTTATTTGCATTAAACTGATGTCTCCCATATCATCTACAAACAAAAGGAATACAGGGAGATGTTGTCCAATGAAAACATCACTGACATAACAACTGAACAGCAATGGTTCCAGTACTGAACCCTGTGGGACTCCACTTGTAACCTTCCCACTCACTGATACTGTCCCCCCCCCAAATACAACTCTGATATCTACCAGAGAACCAATGACCAATCTAATCCACTAACCTAATATCCAAACCCATACGATGCAACTTAAAAATCAGCTTTTCATGTGGCATCCTGTTGCATTCCTTGGAAAAATTCAAAAAATTATAGTCGCTTACCATCATCGACTGCTCTTGTTACTCTATTGTAAAATGTCACCAGGCTTTCAAATCAAATGTTAAGAAGTTCTTCCTTTCCCAACCCATTACCCGGTACTAAAGTACTATAGGTTGACCAGCCAACCTCTCGTATATGGGCCCAACATAAAAAATAAAAAAAAGATTACAAAACAAGAGCACCCTTTAACAAATCCATGCTGGCCTGCATAAATAATTAAATAATATTATCCTCATATTCAACTGTGTATATGAGCTCTTATCAATTTCTCCAAAATCTTGACAACTACAGAAGAAATACAAACAGACCTATAGTTGATACCTTCATTCTACCACCATCCTTATGCAATATCTTATCCTCCTTCCATTCTCCAGGAACTTGTCCCATTGCAAGACTTCATTAAACAGCCAAGCTAATGGTACAGTAGGTTCCATAGCACATTCCTTTAAAACACAAGGTGAAATTCAATCTAGTCCTCCCTGCCTTATTGACATTCAGTGTACTCAGTATTTGCAATACATCCTCTTATTCGCTTATAACACTTCACTCAATTATCCTTCTATGAATAAAGCCTGTAGTTCCAGTATGGAATACTAATAAAGTGATCATTAAATAGCTCAACTGTGTCACCTGTTTTGGTCACCTGAATCCCATCTCCATCCAGCAAGATAATCCATCTACTATAATTTCCCCCCCCCACTTGCCACACAGCAAAAAAACTCCTTGGGGTTTCCTTTGGATTGCAGTGCCAGTCTCTTCTCATATTCTAATTTTTATCTCCTTACAATACCAGTCACTTTCCAAGCCTGAGCTCTATATTCTCATGCAACATAAACATGTTCTCAACTTTTCTCTCTATCTGTCTTCTTAAATTCCCCTTTTATTCCTTTTGTCATCCATCTGACTCGAAGTTGCTTTATCTTCTTTTTCAATCGAGGTATACAATTTTTTCTTAAGCACCTCCCATGCACTAATGACCCCCCCCCCCCTCCTTCGAATTCTTTCATCCAATGCACTGCTGCAAGCCGGTATCTAAGTCTATGATAGTTGCCTATCTTATAATTCCACATAAATTCTGTTTTGATGCCTCCACATAGGATGTGGAGGCATCAAAGTGAGGACTATATTGTCTCACTCTAACCAATGGATGCCAAGTATGACATCTCAGTCAGAATCAGATCCTCTTGACCAAATTCAAAACTCCTGATCTCTCCACCACATGCTGCCTAAGTCCCTCAAGAAATCCAAAAATTCAGTTCCCTTATTGCTACATGCAGGTTGTCTCCTTAGACCAGTTTATATTGTTATAGTTGAAGTCCCACATAATGATCACTCACTTTGCACTTGCCAAACAAATTTACCTAAACATTTCCTGCTCATCACAAGATATATTCCCTGATCTGAAGCAACATTCCACTAAACATCTAGTTGTATAAAGATCTATCTCACATCATATATTCTCAAAGCCATTAGTGTTATCTCCGCCCTTAGAGGGCACAATTAATCTGTTATCAATAATAACATTCCCGCCATTTATCCTCCCTATCCTGCCGAATCATTCGATTTCTATTCCTGTCAGAATTAGAACATCATCCTCACTGATACCAACAACCTTTGGAGAGGCTAAGTCAATCAATGCCAAACTCATTCCCTTTATTTCTAATGCTCTTAGCATTTGTATACAGAAAACCGAGTGTACTGCTAGTATTCTTATAGCCATCATTACTCCCTTCATATTTCACCTACTGCACACCCACTCATTTTTCAAGCCACTATCTTTACGAGGCCATCCCTGCTACATTTTTACCTGTGCAATTGTAGTTTTCCTGCACCAATACACTCACATGCCCAGAAAACACTTTCCAAATGCTGCACCTCTCTACACTCAAATGTAATCCATCTCTTGAATATAACTTTCGTCTATTCTCAAACATACTCCATGCATCCACATATTCCAGACCTCTCTTTCTACACATTCTTGCTATCATCTCATTCGTTATTATTGCTCTTCTACTCTGTATTATCATACAGTGGTAACAAACATTCACTATCTTTCCTCGGACATATTTCTGCTTCACCATCTCTATAACATTAACTTCAAATTTCATGCTACATGGTTCACACTACTTCTCAAGGTCATTTTGTAGTATTACAAAAATACAACCTTAAAGCCACCTTTAAACCTTCTGCAAAATTAAAGAACTTACTCAACTCATCCAAGGATCCACACCTTCTGCTGACCCACCCTGGGGTGTACAGTATTCATTGCACCTGTAATTTGCCCTATTATAGGGGAAACAGGATGCACAATTCCTATCAGAAAAAAGGAACATAAATGACATATTAAATATAATAACTATAGTCAAGCTGGTCTTTCTGATCATGCCCTGAACACTTTACATAGAATTGACAGAATTGACTGGAAAAGCACCTGTTGATCACATCACACCAAAACATGGTATGAACGTAAATTTAAGGAGGCCTATGAGATTCTTATCGTCATCATCATCATACATATCAAGGATTTAGGCCTAGCATGGCCTGTTCCAGTCTTAGAAGTCATCGTTGAATCATTTAAGAGGACGTCCTGGTTTTCTTTTTCTAATGGCTTGTACTATAAGGCTTGTTTTGGTAATCTTTCTGTTTTCATTCTTTGAACGAGTTCCATCCATTTATGTTTATATTTTTTAATTTTTTTTATTACTGGTTCTTGGTTTAATTCTTTCATAATATCTTCGTTTCTTTTGTGATCAAATAGGGTATACTTTGCAGATTTTCTCAAACTTCATTTCTGCTGTTGTTAATCTTTGTTTGTCTTTTTGTTTTATTGTCCAGATTTCGCTTCCATTAAGACCAGTAAGGCTAATGTATTGTATACTTTCAGCCTGGTTTGTTTTTGAACTAGGTTTGGTTTATATATAGAGTTAATTACACCTGTTATTTTTAAATATTTTGCAATTTTTACGTTTATATCTTTTTCATTTTCATATGTGATCATACATCCTAGGTAGTTAAATGAATTCATAGAATTCATTTATGTGTTCTAAGATCTTGTTATCTATTACTATTTTAGTTCTTGCTGGATCTTGTCCTTTAAAGGCCATAGTTTTTGATTTTTCCGTTGATATTATCATACCATAATCTTTGGATATCTCATTTAGATTTAAAATAACTTTCTGTCAGTTATCTTCAGAATTTGTAATTATTATTTGGTCATCTGCAAAGAGGAGAGTGTTTAAGTTAACTGTAGGTGAAAGTTTGATTCCTTGATGTAAATTTTTACTCCATTTAAGTAGATATTAAAAAGAGTTGCTGAGAGGGGGACATCCCTGTCGGACACCTTGGTTTATCTCTCTCATATATATGATAGCTCGTGATTTAATCTTATTTGTATTTGATTATTTTCATATATACTTGTGATAGCTTTGAGAATATTATTTGGTATTTGTTTTTCTTTTAATATGTTAAATAATATGTTTCTTTTAACTTTGTCAAATGCTTTTTCAAAGTCAATAAATGTAATATGTGTTTCTAAATTATATTCTCTTCTTTTCTTTATTATTAATTTTAGGCAAAAGGCTGGGTCTATACATGATCGTCCTTTTCTAAATCCATTCTGTACCTCTAGGGCGAGGAGGAAAGAAGACAAATGTAACATCTTTTATACAGAACGTCATACATAAATATGTATAATAAAACCGAATGTTTACTACTAACAGGAAATTTAAATGGCAATACATCATCATCAAATCCCTGCCATGCACCCTCAAGGGGTACAGGATATGATAGTACTACATGAAAAATCTACATCATTACTAACTTCCTATCTACACTTTTTCTCCAAATCAGTCTGTTACCTGTCAAGACTCCAACATTATCAGATCTTATATTTCTATCGTCTAAGGCACTTTTTTACCATATCAATCCACTAATATCTTGGTCTTCCTCTGGGTCTTTGTGCTGCCAACCTGGAAGAGAACACTTGTTTTGCTAATCTTTCCAACGATTCTGTTTAAGTGACCATACCACCTGAGATTAGATCTGCTAAAACATTCCTGGATGCTCAATGTCAAGTTCTTTCCTAATATCCTCGTTTTTAATATGATATTGCCATTGATGCCATCTGTTCATGCCTCTAATTTTTCTCAGGACTCTCATATCTGTAGTCTAGTATTTGGTCTATTACTTCTGACCCAGATCTCAGATCCATAAGTTAAAACTGGTTTCAACACTGTCTTATATACAGCAAATTTAGTGTTTTGACTAATTTCTCTCTTATTCCATATAAATTTATTCACTTGACTTCCTACCATATCAGTTTTGTTGATTCTGTTGTCTATTCCATATTTGATTTACCATCTTCACTAAAAATCTTGCTAAGTAGCTGAAATGCTTTACTTGTTCTATAGGTTTCCCATTCACAATGCAGTTAATATTTTCAATGCTTCTGCCTATTTTCATTGTCTTGCTACTGCCGAACTTCATACCACATCTATTACAACAGCTATTCAATTTAGTCAGGGAATCTTGCAGACTTCTAGCAGAAGTATAACATCGTCTGCATAAAGCAAAGAGCTGACATTGGCATCTCAATTTTGGATATCAGGTTTAATACCACTTTCCTTCATAATGTACATCCTTGTCTGACACCAGATTTAACATTAAACCATTTTCCTGTACTTCAATTCTAACTGCTGAGTTACACTCAATAAAGACTAAGTATTGTTTGATATAATGTCCTATTGACACCATATAACTGTAGCGTTTTGAATAGTTTATCTCTTGGCACCTTGTCATATGCCTTTTCTAGATCTACAAAACTTAAATACAGATCCTTTTATATTCCCATGATTTCTCAACTATTTGTCATAAAGTGAAAATCTGATCCTGACAACCTCTATTTGGCCCGAATCCAGCTTGTCCTCCACCAAGCTTCTCTTCCACAATCCTTCTCAACCGTTACTCAAGTATACTTGCGTAAATCTCACCAGAAATCAGATTTGGCCTGAAACTAGCTTGTTCTTCACCAAGCTTCTCTTCCACAATCCTTCTCAACCGTTACTCAAGTACAGTAAAACTCCGAAGTTACGCGGTAGGTGGGACCAACAAAAAGCACGCAAGTCCAATGTGCGTAACTCGGGGTATAATTTTGCATGTAATTTATATATACAAACATACAATTGGGACCAAAGATTTACAAAAACACCTATATTTTTTAAAAAATATGATCATAATTGTAGTTTTTCGTACATAAAAAAAAGAAAGTTATTTCGATGTCGATGGTTTCATAAAATCTAATAGATTCGTCTGATGGCATAATGTCTTTTTCTTGTCACGCAAAATTTCTTCATAGCAAGCTAATGATTTTTTATTCCTTGCCTTGTGGCTACAATTCGTTCCTTGTTAGAATCTATGTCCTCCAAAATCTGTAAATCTTTCTTTTATGATTTTTTTTTACTGTGGATTCCTGTAGATCGAACTTCATTGCTAGCTCACAAATTTTCATTCCGCCTTCAAAATCCTTAATAATGTTGAGTTTTGTTTCCAAAGTCAATGTTTTTCTTTTCTTGCTAGCAGTAGAAGAATCGGACTTGCTTCTTTTGGATAACATTATTATTTTTTATGTGATAAAATTTTTATCAAGAGCATAACATTAAACAATCGCAAGTTTTTAGACTATAAAAATCGTGTATGAATGGAGACCGCACGAAACATGTCAGTGCTTGTTCACAGCATGTGCGATACTGGCGAATGCAGCTGGCGCCTGAAAGATACGACTAGTGGCGAGGCGTGAAGCAGGACGGGAATACATACATATAAGAAACCACGTAACTCCAGATTCGCATAAGTCGGGGTATGACTGTATACTTGCGTAAATCTTACCAGGAACACTCAGCAGAGAAATACCTCTGTAATTCTAAAACTGAATGTGAGAATTACCTCTGTAATTCTCACATTCAGTTTCATTTCCCTTTGTATATATGGGTACTACAGGGTGCACCAAAAGTCATGAAAGGGTTTCAATATTTAATAACTCCTTTTTTTTTGTTTTATATTTACAATACAAGTCATATATAGTGTATATAGGAAATAAATTTACACTAGGTGTTAAAAATCACATCTTGTAAATGGTGTTCATTTTCTGCTTTGCACACATGTGCTATTTCTAAGGCATTTTTCATGACACCTCTTAGTGTTTCAGGTTCCAGTGCTCTGATTTTGGACTGAATATTGTTCTTCAGCTGTTGGAGTGTATGAAGCTTGTTAACATAAACTTTTTCTTTGAGATAGCCCCATAGAAAGAAATCAGGAGTTGTCAGATCTGGAGAACGCGATGGCCAACTTATGCCACAACCACAGGAAATTATTCTTCCCTCAAAAATTTGTCTTAACAACTGGATTGTGGCCCTTGATGTGTGAGCTGCTGTCGCTCCATCCTGTTGAAACCACATTTTATGTTTATCTTGAACTGCTGGGAGTAAGAAATTTTTGATTACATACTGATATTCTTATCTTGTAACAGTGACAGGGGTTCCCAACATGGTCTTTGAAAAAGTAAGGTCTGATCACTTCTTCTGACATCATCCTACACCAGACTGTACACTTAAGGGGATGCAATTCCCTTTGGTGAATTGCTAGGGATTTTTCAAACCTCAAATGCAGTTTTGTTTGTTAATGAAGCTATTCAAATGAAAATGTGCTTCATCTGACATTATCAGCTTGTGGATAAATTCACTATCTCTCCTTGCTAATTCTTGAAATCTGATCGCATATTGAAATCTCTGGGCATAATCTGGTGGCTTCAGCTGTTGCACCACCTGGATTTTTACGGAAACAGGGTCAAGGTTTTCAGAATATGCCAGAGTGATGTCCAAGAGACTTCAACCTGTCCAGACCACCTTCAAGTTGATGTGCTCAGTTCTTCTGCAACACTCTACCTTACACGCTCAACTGTGGCTTCGTTCCTAACTGAGCACAGTTCAAGGGTACATGATTGTGGAAGGTTGCTTAGTGAACCCTGTTCTTCAAAACGACCAATCAAATGTGTAATCATTGATTCGCATGGAGAATCTCTCTCACGCCATAATGGCGACGACATGCTTCTGGGTCAGAATTATTGATCCTTGGTTTTGACAGTAAAATTTCACAATTTATGTTCGCTGTTTGGTTGTGAATTTTTCCATGGTTAATCTCCAAGGTGTTCTTTATAAAATATGTAAAGAAAAATAAAATAAAAAATAATTAAAAAAGGTATTAAAACTTCAGACCCCTTTGTAACTTTTGGCCCACCCTGTATAAGAGTTCTACTACAATCATCTGGAATTCGTCCCTCTCTGTCTAGACCTTCTGAACTATGCAGTGCAGCCACTGTAAGACTTTTATACCGCCATACGCGAGCATTTCTGGTTGAATATCATCTACTCTAGCTGCCTTTCCACATTTCACTTTTGATGGCTTTTTTTCCTACTTCAAGTATGTATTCCTGACTGCATGCCTGTTGAGTGTTTTTTACTACTGTGCTATCACTGACTGTTTCATTTAGCAATTTTTTGAAGTAATTACTCCATACTTCAAGGGTATCTTTTCTCCTGTTTTCATGTCACCTTTATCATTTTTAATTCCTTTTACAGCACACTTTCCTCCATTTCTGAGCTTCTTTAACAACCTCCAGAATAACTTGCCACCTTCTTAACATTTATTTTCTATGTTCTTACCAGTCTTCCCATGACTTTTGTTTAGCCAGTTTTACACAGTGTTTAGCTTTCTTACATTTGTCTCTGTATTCTCGAAGAGCACAAGCTGACTTATTTGCCAGGAACTTTTGATATGCTTTCTTCTTTTCCTTCACTGCCTCTTTAATTTCCTGTGTCCACCATGCAGTTCTGATTTTTCTATCCTTGCAGACAACCTCACCACATGCCTCTCTGGCTGAATCAATCAGTATTTTCTGCAGGGCTTGCCACTGAATCTCCAAGGTGTTGTTCCTGTTCTCTCAAACTCTTTCATTTTTTCTTGAATAATGTTAGCAGGTTTTAATCTACAGTTCACATCTGAGAGCTGATCAACTTTTATTTGTTTTAAAACTTTCTTACATGTTCTTCTTTTCAATATGAAATTTAATTTTATTCTGCTCAAGAATAAATGGGGATCACATCCAATTTCAAATCCTCTGTACACACTGTCCTGCACCAGGGAGAAAACATCACTATTGACATTAACATAGTCAATGAGACTTTTCATATTCCTTGCCTCTTCTCTCCATGTGAATTGATGCACATTTTTATGTTGAAACATTGTGTTAGTAATAACTAGTCCATGTCCTGAGCAGAAATCCAACAGGTATTTGCCATTATTATTAGCTTTGCTCTTTTCTCAAAATTTTCCCAAAATATTTTTGTATGTCTGATAATCATTTCCTACTCTGCTATTTAAATCCCCAACAAGGACCAACGTTTCCTTTTTCATTGTATCAGTTGCTTTCTCTAAAGCCTCAAAAAATTTCTCCACTTCTACCTTAGTAGAACCTTCGGTGAGTCCATAGGCACAAATAAGCCTCATTGTCCAGTTCCCCATTCTGATATTTGTCCACATCACTCTACTTGAAATTGCCTGCCATTCAAGAAAATTAGCCTCGTATTTAGTGTTGAATACTGTTGAATACATAGGCACAAATAGGTCTCATTGTCCACATCACTCTACTTGAAATTGCCTGCCATTCAAGAAAATTAGCCTTGTATTTAGTGTTGAATACTATGTCTATTCCTTTTCCTCGATTGTCAATGCCTGAATATAACATGTTGTATTTATTGCTCAGAAAGATCACCAGTTTTTGCCTTTTTTTTTTGTTTCAGTCACCCCTATCATGTCAATCTGGTAGTAATCCCATTCCTCTGTTAGCTCCATTTCTTTGCTATTCAGGCTTCTTATGTTGATAGTACCAATCTTGAACTCTGGTGATGTTGATTTGGGTGTCCTTTAGGATTTGTTCCAGTAGCTGACTTTTCGCCCTGGTTCCCAGCAAAAACAACAACAGGGGCTTTGTTTAACCGGGCAATCCACCAGCTGTCATGAAATTCTGTCATGTTGTACCATCATTTTATATTGTGGTTTAAGCCAATAAAATACAATTTGATCAGCTAAATCACAAATTGCCAGCCCATCCTTGTTTGTTCAGTTTCCAGGTAGATACCTAACAGGGTGCACCACGAGAAGGTGAAGACTGGATATTAGGTCAGAAGCCCTGGTTGGTTCTCTGCATTCCTTTAAAGGCTATGTGGAGGTCTCCTCTCGGTTATACAGCTTTGACCCTTAAGTACCCATTAAAAGCTGTAATATCAGGCAGAAATTTGCTGTAAGAGAGGATTTGTGTCACTGATTGGGACATTTGTGAAAAAGGCAGAAACGTCAAACCTGGCTAATAAATCATCTTTACCAAGCGTTATGCTTTTAATTTTGTTTATGTAGTGTTATGTGTTTTTATATAGAAGGGGGAATGTCCTACCATCTCCTTGAGTGTTGATGTTAATTTTTTGGCTAGGTGATAATTAGGACTGTCTATACCTTTACTACTGGCTGAAGCAGAACGTTATGTTTGTGTACCTTGGGAACACCATATATATTCTGGGAGAGTGGGAGTAATGGGATAACAGTTTTTAACAGTGTTCCAAGCCAAAGAAGTGACAGACTAAAGTAATTTAAAAGTTTTCTTCTTAATCCTGTTAGTTGGATTACAGTTCACAAGTTGATAAGTACTGCTATCAGAGACTAACTGATTCATCTGATGAATGTAAACAGATTCTGTTTAGGGTTGTTTCCATAATTTTTTTAATAATGAATGCTGATCACCATGTAACCATGAAGGAGTGACATAATAGCTTGAACGATCTTTAAATTCAGATAAGCTGAAATTATCATATGGTGACATAAAATATATGGGTTTGTTTTGTCTCAACTGCCACCTTAGCATTTTTTCTCTGTCTGCATTAGTTTATAGTTTCCAAACTGCCACCTTCTCACAGCACAGAAGGATTTTGGAATAGGTGCTAACAGTGGTTGGTTTCCTCTGTACAGCCTGATATGAAATGTTCTGTTTAGTCTTAATCTTCTTTTCTTTTCTTTTTATTTTAAAAATTCTCTTATCCGTCTCGCCTTTGGCATGTTCAGAAGTAGGCTGAATGAGATTCCTCCTAATTGATGCATTTAGGTTCCTCTACAGATCAGAATTTAATATCATGCTCTTTACTACCACATTAGGCACTGATGGCAGAACCACAATAGGAAGTTTCAGCAACTTTTAGAGCATCTCTAAAATTGCCGGCCTGGTTGGCCGAGCAGTTACCGTATCCGCTCTCCAGCCAAAAGGCTGCGGGTTTGAATCCTGCCGTGGGCATGGATGTTGTGATTGTTTGTGGAAATACTAGTGGTGGCGGCGGGCTGTAGATGGCATAGTTGCGGTTCGTTGTAGTTGGTGGAGATGTAAAGTAGGTGTCCTCCTTCGACGAGTCTTTGGACTCCCTGGAGGTGTCACGTAATAATAACCTCAGTGTATTACAATATAGAGTCTAACAGAACAGTTGAGATCCTGCTTTTACAGATGTTGGAGATGTATGTCAAATGTAAGTATGATATTCCTCACACCTGCCACTCCTTGATTTTTAAGCTCTGAATATGGAAATCAAGGATATCAGTTTTATGGATGTTACCATAATAAATATTATAAATTATGGAATGAAAGAATAATAGAAGCTAGAATAAAAATAGATAGAGTTTATTTATGTTTTCAGATTTGCTACTGGAACAAATCTGAAAACAAACCCCAACTCAACATCACCAGAGTTAAAGATCGGTACTATCAACGTAAGAAGCCTGAATGGCAAAGAAATGGAGCTAGCTGAGGAATTAGATAAGTACCAGATCGACATAATAGGGGTGACTGAAACAAAAAAGACCAAAATTGGTGAGATCTTTCTGAGCAATAAATACAAAATGTTATATTCAGGCAATGACAATCAAGGAAAAGAAGGAGTAGCCATAGTATTCAACACAAAATACGAGGCTAATCTTCTTGAATGGCCGTCAGTCTCAAGTAGAGTAATGTGGGCAAACATGAGAATGGGGAACTGGACAATGAGACTTATTTGTGCTTATGGTCCCACAGAAGGTTCTACTAAGGTAGAAGTGGAGGAATTTTTTGACGCTTTAGAAAAAGCAACTGACACAATGAAAAAGGAAAAGTTGGTTCTTGTTGGGGATCTAAATAACAGAGTAGGAAATGATTGTGAGACATACAAAAATATTTTGGGAAAATTTGGTGAAAAGAGCAAAGCTAATAATAATGGCAAATATCTGTTGGATTTCTGCTCAGGACATGGACTGGTTATTACTAACACCATGTTCCAACATAAAAATGTGCACAAATTCACATGGAGAGAAGAGGCTAGGAATAAGAAAAGTCTCATTGACTATGTTATTGTTGATAGTGATGTTTTCTCCCTGGTGCAGGACACCAGAGTGTACAGAGGATTTCAAATTGGAAGTGATCACTATTTAGTCTTGAGCAGGATAAAATTGAATTTCATATTGAAAAGAATAACATGTAAGAAAGTTTTAAAGCGAAAAAAAGTTGAGCAGCTATCAGATGTGAATTGTAGACTAAAATACAGAAAGATTATTGAAAAGAAAATGAAAGAGTTTGAGAACAGGAATCAAGCCTTGGAGATTCAGTGGCAAACTCTGAAGAAAACATTGATTGATTCTGCCAGAGAGGCATGTGGTGAGGTTGTGTGCAAGGATAAAAAAATCAGAACTCCCTGGTGGACACAGGAAGTTAAAGAGGCAGTGAAGGAAAAGAAGAAAGCATATCAAAAGTTCCTGGCAAATAAGTCAGCTTTTACTCTTACAGAATACAGAGACAAATGTAAGAAAGCTAAACAGTGTGTAAAACTAGCTAAACAAAAGTCATGGGAGGATTTTGGCAAGAATATAGAAAATAAATATCAAGAAGGTGGCAAAATATTCTGGAGGTTGTTGAAGAAGCTTAGGAATAATGGAGGAAAGAGTGCTGTAAAAGGAGTTAGAGATGATAAAGGTGACATGAAAACAGGAGAAAAAGATATCCTTGAAGTATGGAGTAATTACTTGGAAATAAAACTGAATGTGAGAATTACAGAGGTATTTCCCTACTGAGTGTTCCTGGCAAGATCTATGCAAGTATACTTGAGAAATGGTTGAGAAGAATTGTGAAAGAAAAGCTTGGTGAAGAACAAGCTGGATTCAGGCCAAATAGAGGCTGTCAGGATCAGATCTTCACTTTACAACAAATAGTCGAGAAAGCCTGGGAATATAACAAAAATCTGTATTTAAGTTTTGTCGATTTGGAAAAGGCATATGACAAGGTGCCAAGAGAGAAGCTATTCAATACGCTGCAGTTATATGTCAATGGGGCATTATATCAAGCAATACTTAGTCTTTATTTGAGTTGTAAGTCAGCAGTTAGAATTGAAGGAAGTACAGGAAGATGGTTTAATGTTAAATCTGGTGTGAGACAAGGATATACATTATCCCCTCTGTTATTCATTATCTATACGGATCACATTATGAAGGAAAGTGGTATTAAACCTGATATCAAAATTGGAGATGTTAATGTCAGCTCTTTGCTTTATGCGGATGTTGTTATTCTTCTAAATAAATCCGCTACAAGTCTGCAAGATTCTCTGACTAAATTGAATAGCTGTTGTAATAGATATGGCATGAAGGTCAGCAATAAAAAGACAAAGACAATGAAAATAGGCAGAATCATTGAAAATGTTAACTGTGTTGTGAATGGAGAACCTGTGGAACAAGTAAAACATTTCAGCTACTTAGGCACGATTTTTACTGAAGATGGTAAATTAAATATAGAAATAGACAACAGAATCAACAAAGCTGGTATGGTGGGAAGTCAATTGAATAACTTCATATGGAGTAAGAGAAAAATTAGTCGGAACACTAAATTAGCTGTATACAAGACAGTGTTCAAACCAGTTTTAACTTATGGAGCTGAGAGCTGGGTCAGAAGTAAAACACTTGACCAAAGACTAGAGACCGCAGATATGAGAGTCCTGAGAAAGATTATAGGCGTGAACAGATGGCATCAATGGCAGTATCACATTAAAAATGAGGATATTAGGAAAGAACTTGACATTGTCAGCATCCAGGAATGCGTTAGCAGAGCTAATCTCAGGTGGTATGGTCATTTAAATAGAATGGGAGAGGAAAGATTAGCAAAACAAGTGTTCTCTGCCAGGTTGGCAGGAAAGCGACCCAGAGGAAGACCAAGATATAGGTGGATTGATACGGTACAAAGTGCCTTAGACGATAGAAATATAAGATCTGATAATGTTGGCGTCTTGACAAGTAACGGACTGATTTGGAGGAAAATTGTAGATAGGAAGTTAGTAATGATGTAATTTTTTCATGTAGTACTGTCATATCCTGTACACCCCTTGAGGGTACATGGCAGGAATTTGATGATGATGATGATGATGATGATGAGAGTTTATTTAACAATAATTGGTTTATATGCCCCAGAAGAAGGAAGGGAACAGGATAATAAAGAATTTTATAATCAGCTACAAAATATATATAATAAAATAAATAAAAATGATTATGTAATTTTAGTAGGAGACTTAAATGCAAGAATTGGAAACACGAAAATTAATAATAATATAGGAATATATGGAGAATATCAAGGAAGGCAACAGGAAACTACCTTGCATCATTATCTCCCTAGTAATCAGCTGCAACCCTCTCAAAGAGAGGAAGCCACAGGATCAGATCAGATATGGAGAACATACTCTAAACAAGAATGGTAAAAAATTGATTGATTTTGTAGTTTATAAGAACCTAAATATAATGAATTCTTTCTTAAACATAAAGACATACATAAATATACTTGGGCAGCAAGAGGATGGAAATCAATATTAGATTTTATCTTAAATGAAAAGACAAAGTTTTCGTCAGATGTTAGAGTTCACAGAGGATATGAAATAAGTAGTGACCACTTCCTCATTAAAATAAAATTAAGATTATCACCTAAATGGCTACAAGTAACAAGAACAGAAAGAAAATTTAAAACATTTGTTTATAAAACTAAACTATTAAATGACACAAATGCACAATGGCTATATGAACAAAGAATTAACCAATATCTAGATAAAATAAAACAAAATGAAGAAATAGAAATAGAATGGCTTAATATAAAAACGATACTAAATGCAGCAGCAAATGAAAGCTTAGGAAAGACCAAAAAATTCAACAAAAGGAAAAAACTGAAGATATGGGATGATATAATCAAAGAAATAATCAAAATGAAAAAAGAAGCCTATCATAAATGGTTAAGCAGTAAAAGATTAGAAGACGAAACAGAATATAAAAGAATAAGAGCCATAGCTAAAAGAGAAGTCAGAAAAAGACAGAGAATCATGGAACAAATGTGTTTCTAATTTAGAACATGATTTATATAAAATAAGATCCAATGCATATAAGATTTTGAAACACTTAAATGCAGATACTAAAGAAAACATAAAATTAAACACCGAATTGAAAATAGAAGAATTTCTAAATTTCTACACAGAATTGTGGACAGATAAATATTTTAAAAAAGACAACTGGCAAACATTTAATGAAAATGAAAAGGAAATAACTAAAGAAGAATTAGAAATCAGCCTGAAAGAAAAAAGAAATGGAAATCACCTGGAGAAGATAAGCTAGGTTCAGAACTATATAAATATGCGGGAACAAGATTCAAAGAAAAGACTCCTATTATTTTTAAATAAAATCAATACAACTGGTAATCACCCCCCCTCCCCCACCCAATAGAATGGAAAAAAGCAATTGTGATTCCTATCTTTAAAAAAGGTAGTAGGGATGACCCTAAAAACTATAGAGGTATAAGTATACTAAATTCCTGTTACAAAATATATATAGCAGAATTTTAAATAGCAAACTAATGAAATATTTCGAAAACTTTATTTTAGGAGTACAGAATGGATTTAGAAAAGGACGATCATGTACAGACCCGGCCTTTTGCCTAAAATTAATAATAGAGAAAAGAAGAGAATACAATTTAGAAACACATATTGCACTTATTGACTTTGAAAAAGCATTTGACAAAGTGAAAAGAAGCATTTTATTTAACATATTAAAAGAAAGACAAATACCAAATAATATCCTAAAAGCTATCATAAGTATATATGAAAATAATCAAATACAAATAAGATTAAATCATGAGCTATCATATATGAGATAGAAAAACCAAGGGGTCCGACAGGGATGTCTCCTCTCAGCAACTCTTTTTAATATTTACCTAAATGAAATAATAATAAAATGGAATAAAAATTTCCATGAAGGTATTAAACTTTCTTCTACTGTGAACTTAAGCACTCTCCTTTTTGCCGACGACCAAATAATAATTACAAATTCTGAAGATAACTTACAGAAAGCTATTTTAGATCTAAATGAGATAGCCAAAGATTATGGTATGATAATATCAACAGAAAATTTGATATCATCATCAAAAACTATGGCCTTTAAAGGAGAAGATCCAGCAAGAACTAAGATAGTAATAGATAACAAGATCTTAGAACAGGTGAATTCATTTAACTACCTAGGATGTATGATCACATATGAAAATGAAAAAGATATAAATGTAAAAATTGCAAAATATTTAAAAATAACAGGTATAATTAACTCTATATTTAAACCAAACCAGACTAAAAGTATACAATACAGTAGCCCTACCAGTCTTATTGTATGGAAGTGAAATCTGGACAATAAAACAAAATCCTGCTGTGGTGGGACAGGATTTTGTTTTATAACAAAAAGACAAAGATTAATAACAGCAGAAATGAAGTTAATAAGAAAAACTGCAAAGTATACTCTATTTGATCACAAAAGAAGCAAAGAAATTATGAAAGAATTAAAGCAAGAATCAGTAATTGAAAAAATTAAAAAATATAAAGATAAATGGATGGAACATGTTCAAAGAATGAAAATAGAAAGATTACCAAAAAAAGCCTTAAAGTACAAGCCATTAGGAAAAAGAAAACCAGGATGTCCTCTTAAAAGATTTAACGATGACTTCTAATGCCAGAACAGGCCACGCTAGGCCTAAATCCTTGATATGCATGATGATGATGATGACCACAATTGATATTTTGTATAAATATCTTGAATCAGTATAAATAAAGATCTAGGATAGCATTTCAATTTTAAGTAATTTAGTATAGCTCAGCAGTATAATTGGTACCTTGCAGAAATATCTGATTAGGTAAGCCCTCTAAGGAAGATAGCAGCAAACTGATACTGATTTTGAAGTCTATACAAAGTATGAAATCAGTACTTTTAAACATGCTCTGCATGTTTAAAAGAGTTAGTGGAGGCAGCACAAAGAGAAACTCATGATGGAATGCAGCCATGGTGGTAATGCATTTAGTGGCATCCATGCAGTATTGGCTTCCCTGATGTCTAGAGCTTATGGTAATGCTTTTATTCACAAACCAAAGGACATATTTTCATACCATAAAAAAACATGTGGGATTATCTGGCAGAGATTTTATTTTGTTACATATAATAAGGACCATTGCAACATCAAAGTAATGATGGTGGCTCATTTGCTTTGACACAAAGACTAGAAAAAAAGATGATGTTCCAAAAATTCTGATGGCCTAATGGTGAATTGGATCCAGCCATCAAAATATACTGTCTCTTGCAGAAGTACTGACTTGAGACCCATAAATTATATCACCCATGTATTCTGAACTTTGCCATATCATGATAAACTTGTGATGAGTGCAATATAAACTGAACATCAGTCTGCATCACAAGAAGTGGAAGGTAGAATGTAATGGACATTCATTTTTCTTTTAACACTTATCTCACAAAAATATGTATGAGGTAGAAATATCAGTTTTTGTCTAACGAGGCTCAAGAACCTTGCTTCTGTTGCAACTGGGATTACTGTTTGTCCTAGTCTTAGTTATAGGTTAGAATGAAGCCTATCTTTGTGGCAAAAATGCATGAAAGCAGTTTTCTTTGGCAAAAATCTGAACTCATTTTAAAGCACTCAGTCTGAATGATGGTGAATAGCTTGCTACAACATGAATGACAAAAGGTTGTAAAGTCACCTACATAGAGAGCATTACTTACAGTTAAAGAAATGCTATTCTGTTATCAAGTCAACTTTGACAGCAAATAGCTTAATACTTTACACAGAACTTTGTGTGATCCCTTCACAGAAAGTCAAGAGTGCAAGAGAGGGTTGACTCCACTTTGATGCAGAAGATTGTTAGATATAAAGTTTTTAATAAAGACAGAGAGGGTTCCTATGAGACCAAAGTTGCACATGTCTTTCAATATGCCAAACACCCCCAAGGTGTCAAAGCATCTCTGGATGATTGTATGATTATATGATCTGGATGATTGTAGTAAGATTACATTTATGTTTTTGGAAGCCAGAGAAGGTCTTGGAAAAAAAAAAGGTTATTGCTCTCCAAAAGATGATAGTTAGCTATTTTCTCAAGCTCTTGCACAAGTAACTGGTTCAAAGCAAATGGACAATAATGTGTTTGAATTTTTGGATCTCCCTACCCACCTCTGGAAAGGCAATAACTGCTTTGTGTCAGGATTGCAGAAATTTATTCTCCAGAATACTCTGTTGGATAAGTAGTAGTTGATCCAAGCAGGTGGGTAAAGATTTTAACCTATCTCAATAATGGATATCATCTAGCCCTACAATTGGTTTGCATGGAAGCAAAGCAGATTTCATTTATTTTTTTGAATGTTCTTTTATCTTCCTGACTATTTGGAGTGAACAGGATTTAATGCTTTCTGCTTTGCTATTTAGGATAAGATGATACTACCAATGTTTTGGAAAAACTCTTCCAAGAATGGTAGAATGGAAAATCTACCGGCCTGGTTGGCCGAGTGGTTAGTGTATCCGCTCTCCAGCCAAAAGGCTGTGGGTTCGAATCCAAGCATGGGCATGGATGTCTGTGTTTGTCTGCGAAAATACCAGTGATGGTGGTTGACGATAGATGGCATTGGTGTAGATGATGAAAGTAGTTGTGGTTGATGGATGGAGAATTGTAGAGTAGATGCCCTCCCTCGATAAGTCTTAGGACTCCCTGGAGGTGCCATATAATAATAATACATACAATTGCTTTTGGAGGGCAATTATGCATTCATTTTGTTCTAGGCTTGAACAAGAAGGCAGATGGAATGAATATCTACCCTTAGTTTTCTGGATTTTGTCCCAGACTCCTGTGATTTGTTGATCAAGTGACAGAGGACGTGAATTTGATCCATGAATCCTTTTTCGGCTCTGATGGTGAATGTACAATGATTATGCATGAGCATGTTTGAGAACAATTCTATTTTGTGTAGTAGACATCTGTAGAAAATGCACAAGCTTTGTTTTGGGCTTTCTTAGCTGTTGTACATTCTGAATTCCATCTTTGTTTGGAGAAAGGCAGTAACCAACTTAGACTTAATATTTTGGGTAAACTTCATTAATAAGAGAGAAGCTGACTGCCAGAAAATCCAAATGGGGAAAGGTAGTAGCATTCAACTTTCACTTCATATTTTGGGTAAACTTTGTTAATAAGAGAGAAGCTGATTGCTGAAAAATCCAATTCTGACAGGAAGAAGATATTCCAGCTTCATCCATCTTCCTTTGTGATATCTATTATGGAATAAAGACTTGCTCATATAAAATGGCATATATCACAGGAAAATAATTGCATCCACAGATGTTTATTTTCTACTTTCCATTTAAACAGTGGAAAGAGGAATAATGAATAAACTGTTAGGCCAACAGTAGTGAATGTTTGGATAAGGCATGTTGAAGAAGGTGCTACTTCTGGTGTTCAGGAAGGATGGATTATTATTGAGCATGCATTTCACACATATTGTGGCCTTTTAAATCCCCATTAAGAGCATAAAGGTTGCAAACTGCAACATGAGGCCATCTTGAGAAATATATAAACAATGGGTGATAGACAGATGCAGCATACTGTAATAAGAGATCTACTGAGAACCAAATGGTAACTACCTATATGTCAGTTGTTAAGTAGGATTTGTTGATAGGGGCATTTCCCACAAGGACAGCAACTCATCCATGGGCAGGTCCATTCCTACTTTGTCCTTGCAGATGATACAGGTACACTGCAATATAGGACTGTCACCAGGTTTCAAAAATTTTCACACTGGCTTATATTTCTGCAAGAGGACCATATTATCCATGTTTTGGCAAATTGAATTTGGCAGGTATGAAGATACTATCTTTATGAATGAGAATTCTTTATGGCCGTCACTTCTTGATCTTTAAATATGTAGCAAACTTCCTCATGAATATCAATGAGGAGATTCCACTCTGATATTACTAAAAGAAAAGTTCAAAGTTATGGGGTTATGGTGAGAAAAGATTACAGTGATTAGTATTTCCCACAAGAGATGCTACACAAAAGAATTCTCCAATTGTGTAGACTATCAAATGTTGAACTACTCAAACAAGTGGTAAGATCGTCTTTTAATCATTTTTTCAGTAATGAAGGACAATTTTAAGGTATATCATGTATACCAGTGGACAACTATATTCAAAAAGAAGGCAGGGAGGGGAGGACTATTGTGAGATGCTCTGATGCATTCTCACAGTTACTCAATAGCATAAGGTCAGTTTAAATCATTTTATTAATGCTAACAACTAGTCATATGTAGGTGCATCTTTATTGGATGAATCACTACAAAGTATCCCATTTTTTTTCAGTTTGAAAGTACTCGGAAAATTTAATATGAGGTTAGAATACGACCATGTTGCCACCAATTGGCGAGTGATCATTCGGTCTTGGCCTGGGAGGTGGCTAAATGTGTGGAATTTTCAGTTAAGATAGGGTATGTGTGGAATTACCAGGCTGATAAGTATGACAAGCTTAGGAAATTACTTGGATCAGTGTCATGGCATGTAAAACTGCAAGGGTTGATAGCACATGGGAGTGTTTGAGGGAGGTAAATCAAGTGGAAGTTAAATGGATGAATAACACCATTAAGCTGGAGCTGCAAAAAAAAAAAACAAAAAAAAAACGAAACAATTGTGGAGGGAATTTTTAAGGAGAAAAATGTCCTGCAGGCACAGTCACACCAATAGTACAAGGCACAGGCCAGAAGGGTAACTAGTGTGGTAAGAAAAGTAAAAGCAGATTATGAAATGAAATTAGCAAAACAGGCTAAAGAGAATCGCAAACAGTTCTTTCGATATGCTGCAAGTAAAAGAAAAAATGTATGTAGCAGAATGATTTTAAGGAATGCCAATGGTAGGAAGGTAACTGAATCAGTCAAAATAGTAGAATCACTAAGTGAACACTTTGTAAGACTATATCATCCAGACAGTGATATTGCAGGAATGAGGGAACGATGGCTTATATGGGAACTGAGGTGAATGAAATGGAGGTGAATAACATATTACAGAACCTTAATGTGAATACATATGTGGGATTGGATGGTATACCAGCTCGAGTCATACATGAAGCAGTAAAGGAATTGTCAATGCTCTTAGCCATGTTGTTTAATCTAAGTCTCATCTGCTCTGAGTTAGTCCCAAGGAGAGAGGGGGGAAAGAAATAGTTCCATTGCATAAAGGAGGCTCCAAGACTGCTGTTGCAAATTACCAACAGATCAACATATCAGGAGTCGTTGTCAAAGTATTGGAGAAGTTGGTCAAGAACAAAATACAGGAATGGATAAATAGAATACTGTATGATGGGGGGGGGAGCAGCAGCATGATTTTGGGAAGGGCAGATCATGCCTCAGTAACTTGCTCATGTTTTATAATACAGTGACGGCTGAATTGGATATTGCATTACCTCCATATAATGGGTTTACAATGATACTGCTGGACTTTGCAAAGGCCTTTGACAGGATACCACATGGAATTCTAATCAGTTAACTGCAGCACATGGGGGATGGATATAGGGTTGGTGAGATGGATAGGAGGGTGGTTGATGGAGAGATCAGAGAGTAGTTAATTCAAGAGTAGAGTCCTAAAGAAGGCCTGTGACTAGTGGAGTGCTGCAGGGTTCTTAAACCATTGCCATTTAATTTGTTCATTAATGATACAGGAAAGGATTTGAGAGGAACTGTTCAGTTATTTGCCGATGATGCAAAGTTGGGTAGAACAATAGTTAATGCATATGTCAAAATTTTGCAGGATGATTAGGATAGATTGCCAAACTGCGCTAAGGAGAATGGATGTCATTTTAATGTGGCAAAGGGTAAGGTTATGCATTTTGGGATGAAAAGATTATCAGCAGTATACCACATTGGTGGAACCATACTCCAGGAAATTGATGAAGCCATAGACTTGGGAGTGTTATTGGATAGGGAGTTCAAGTTTAGTGGGCACATAGCAAAAGTGGCTAAAGCAACTCATCAGATCACTTGGTTACGGAAGAATACTTTGACGAGGAGACAAGCAGGTTATTGTTCCTTTTTATCGAGCCTTGATAAGATTCTTAACTACTGTGTGCAGATCTGTGCGCCAGGGTTTTTTGGTGATGGGGAGGAGGTAGAGAGGATCCAAAGGCAAGTGACCAAGATGGTAGCAGGTCTATGGAATGAACATTGCGAGAACAAGTTGAAGATTTGTGGGTTACAGAAACTGGTTGATAGGCGGAAAAGGGGTGATATGATGGAGAAATTCAAATTACTGAGGGGTTTTTACAAGATTAATTCAGAGGAAATTTTTCAGAACAGGTGTGGTAGTGGGAGAACTAGGGGGCCATTCAAGGAAACTGAGCATAAGTGTAGTTAGCAAGGCTGTTAGAATTAGATTTTTTACTTGGAGAGTGGTGAATGAGTGGAATAAGCTGCCAGAGTCTGTTGTGGGTGCCAACTGTGAATGAGTTCAAAGCAAAGTTATGATAGATACTGCAAAAATACTGAATAGTTCTTGACATGATGTTTAGAGCCTACCTTGATGAGTCTAAGGACTCCTTGGAGTTGCCTGTAATGATAATAATAATGATGCTGAGATTCATAAGCATCACAATTTGCTATAATTTTTTCATGCTTATACGATATTCTAGTGATTCAGAGAATTGGTATTTATACACTAAATTGTATATCAAAATAACTAATAAATGGAAGAACATGGCATCATTAGTAAAAGACTACTTACCAGGTACTTGAGATAATGAATGGAGACTGTTTTGAGGATAGTTTACAAAACCTACACAATGTAAAATAAACAAATGAAATGTTCTATCTTTCCTTATATTAATATATATATATATATATAAAATTTTTAAATAATGGCTTCACGCATGTAAGAGAAAACTAAACGTAATTTATATATATTTCTCTCAATATATCATGACCTTCTTTCAGGGAGAAGACAGAAGAACTTGTAACAACATTTAAATTCTGAATACAAGAACGAGTCATACAACATGCATATAATATGACATGTCTTGGTTGCAGCTGTCCAGTAGGAATAAACACTACTAGAGGTCAGAGAAGTGGGAATAGATGTATAATTAATTAATTAATTTTAAAATAATAAATAAATAAAAATATAAAAAATTATAAACAATTAACAGCAATCCCTTTCCAAAACTTAGAAATAGGCATGCAGTCTGTCCAATTAAGATTAGGATGATGGAATAGGGTTTCACACGATTAAAAAAAATAACCAAATTTGAACCTACTGTAGTGTAGCATCTTGGTATGGTTCCAGTGAACTCTATATCTAGCGTCAATCACATGAAAAGCAAGGCCTGAAACTTCAGATTCCAAATATCTTATATAATTTGATGTTCTTTGATTCTAACAGCAGAACACCAGTCAGTCAAAGCAGCAGCAAAAATGATAAGAACAGGGTATTTGATAAACACCAGGCAAAGATAGAGGTGATAATGTATCTTTGATATGTGGTAAGAAAGATAACTTCTGGGCTGGTTTGAAAGTGGTATACAAATTATATCTGCAAACAGTCCTTGCTATTTGGATATATGTTCCTTAAGGTAGGATAGGCTAATCCTTTTAACATCGGATTGCAATCTGGAAGAGGGATGATAATTATCAAATATTTTCTGTAACAAGGTCTCACTGTATCCATAAACCACAGTTGTGAAATATCGCTTCACTAGCTTGCAGTGTTGGTATTCATAGTCGCAATTCAGAAGCACGTGGTATATTGCAGAATTCCTGCTACGTAATTTAGTGCGTGATAGTTGCTTTCAAGATGCGGTGGTGGATGATCCATGTTAGTAACACGGAGGAAAAAAAGACAGAAAATGCATTTCGGTAGAAGAAAAGATGGCAATTCTGTGATGTGTAGATTGGCATGCTGGAACACGTGTGCGATTAGCAAAAGATCTTGGCCTCTCTGTGTCTACTTTGAACACGATAGTAAAAAACAGGTCACGCATTGAACTCAATGCAAAGCAATCTGGCACTATGTCAAAAAAACAAAAATATACCTGAACATCGACATACGATGAATTGGATAAACTTGTGGTGGAGTGGTTTGTTTCTATGAGAGCGTCGGGTATTCCAGTTGATGGTACTATACTCCGAGCGAAAGTTCCTGAATTTGCTGCGAGGTTGGGGATTAATGGTTTTACTGCGTCAAATGGATGGCTTGATCATTTCAAGACTCGTCACAATATTGTGTAGAATCAAGTATGTGGAGAAAGCAATAGTGTTGCAGGGGAAACTGTAAACCAGTGGAAACATGAACTAAAGACTATTCTTCAGGACTACGAACCGAAAAATATTTTCAATGTTGATGAAACTGGGCTCTTTTATAACATTCTGCCAAGTAAAACATTGTGTTTTAAAGGAGAGAAGTGTCATAGTGGAAAACCCAGCAAGCAGAGAATAGCTGTTTTGCTCATGGTCAATGCTGATGGATCAGAAAAATTACCTCCACTGGTAACAGCTCAGAAACATTACATTAGTGTTCTTTTCCCTAATTGTACAAGTGAGCTTCAGCCATTAGATCTGGGCATCATCTATGCATTTAAATGGAAATATAGAAAAATGTTGTTGAAAAAGCTGTGTTTATGCATGATAATGGTATGGACCCAAAACAAATGACCATATCAATCCTTGATGTCATGCATTATGTGGCCAAAGCATGGTTACATGTTACTCCTGAAACCATATCCGTTTCCAGAAAGCAGGAGTTACGTTTGTGGAAGAGGAGGAACAACTACAGGAGGAAGAAGAAGATATATCAGAGCCCAACAACTGATATGTGATGGACGAGTCTTCCTCATTTCAAGACTATGTTGATATTGGTGTGATCACATCAATGGTACCAAGTGTAGAAGACATCCTTTCCAACCACCTTGGTGAAGAAGTGGTTGAAGAAGACTGTGATCAAGAACCTACCATCCTTACTAGAAAAGAAGCTATCTCTGTTTTGAGGTGGTATAATGCAAGGGCATTAGGAGACGATGGAGCATTTAATGCCTTATACACTGTGGAGATGCAGGTGGAACTTATATAAGAGTGCAGAAAAAGCAAAAACAATCAACAATTAAAGATTTTTTTTAAATAGATAAAAGTAATTGTAAATTCATTTATTTTCAGTTATTAAATTTTGTAATCTAGTATGTAGAGTCACATACTAGCAGTAAGTCATCTTTTAGCCTTTTTTTTTTTTTTTTTATGTTTTTTTACATTTCCTGCTATTTACACTTTTTTCCATCTGTTCCCTGGAAAGTGTAAAAAGGAGGTTTTACTGTATATATATTTTCTGCATAATTCAGATATTATGCTCCAATTTATAAAGTAAGCGATACTTGTGCTTATATTCTCTCATTCAAAATATATATATGCACATGCATGAAATGTGAAATTTCATTTCCATATTTTTACAATAGAATTGAACTTTATTTCACCTTGGATAGTTACCCCCCCCCCCTACTCCATCATTATCCCAAAACTGTTATGAAACATAGGTATAGTTTTTATTTAATTCGTTATTTTTCTCTAGTAATTGTTCCACATAACTAATTTTTCGATACAGAAACTAGGTGGTGATTATTATAAATTAGCAAATTATAAATCAGAAAATATACATATTATTTCCTGATTATTATAAATCAGGAAATTATGTGATATTGGATAATAGGTGAAATTAATTAATATTTAAAATCACTGTCATCCTACAAATGCAATATCAGAATAAAGAAGATAGAAAAAATAAACAAGAAATTTCTGCCTGTAAAATATTCAGATATTGCTTGAGGCTCTTTAGTGTGCTGCCTACTGAGCATGTTCTATTGTTCTGCTTCTCAGTGGGGGTTAGTAATCTCCATTAGCTTACAGCTTATTACTGGGCAGAAAAGAATATTAGTAAGTATACCCCAAGACACAATTCATTTACAAGATGGCAAGCAGCAGTAACCGTCAGGGTAAGAAAAAGAAACTTCGTGAGATGCAGAAAAGTTTAAGCCTTTGCCTTTCGAGCAGCTCTTGTTCTACCGACGAGGAGAGAAATCTTCCTAGCTCTGAAGATAGCGATTCTGCCTGTACTTTAGATATATATGCAGAAAATGGGTGATCGCCACTGAACGTATATCAGTTCATCTTGAAGGCGAATTTTTTAAGTTGTTTTTATAAACAGAATGATATATTGTTCTTTCGAAATGTCTAATAGTATATTTTTGAAGGAATAAAATAAAATAAAATAAAATGAAGACGAATTTTAAGTTGTTTTTATAACACACAGAATGACATATTATTCCTTCGATGTGGCTTATAGTACATTTTCGAAGGAATAAAATGAAAATAGAGATAACCATTGGGAGTATCTCATGCCTTCTCTGTGCAAACTTTTTTTTTCATGCCAACAACTGCAAGACTTTGGTATCAATACCACATTATTACTATATGTAAGGAAATTAACATCAAAGATGAGACTAAATATGTTTTTTCAAGCCTCCAACAAACTGAGTGATAGCCTTGCAATGTGCTTTATTGTAGAAACAAATCATAATTATATCAGATGTTATAATGACAAAAATAGTAAGATAAAAATCATTTGCACTTTCTTTTCAAAACACAAAGAAAGAACATTGTAACTTCAGCCAATGAAAAAGAAAATACTACATATTTTTCTTCTGTTATCCGATTTTTTTTTTCTTGTAGTATAAAGAAGAAATTACTGCATATAACATGGGATATGCAAGAGGGCAAAAATCTGGAAATTGATTACATTATGACGAATAGAGAAATCATGTCAGAAAAAATTATTCACGTAAGAGTTCTAATATCAGCAGACATGACGTTTTCTTCTAGGTTAGATACGTGGCATTGCTGAAGTAGCTAAACCTTTGCTACTATTTTACACTAATATGAATGGGCATGTTCCCATTCATTTTACATTTGTAGCAGTTGTCTTGCGAATGATTTATAAAATAAATTCTCTGAAATATCTGCAGATTGAATAGGTCTATAGCCCTTCACTCCCCCCCCCCCAAAATATTATATAACGCATATGCTCCTTTTTTTTTTTTTTTAAATAATTCAAATCCTCTTTTTCAAGATAATTGTATCAAATAATTTATAATTTTTCAATAATAAAAGTGAAACGGATTTATAAATTAAGAAATTATTTTGGCATAAATAATGTATCAGCATGTAAAAGAAATGTAGTATTTCTGTTAGGATATCTGCTAATCAACAATTGAAAAGGAAACAATATTCTTGATGTATTCTGCACTATAGCTTGAGGCACTTTAGTGTTCTCTCTTTTCTTTCTCAATAGCAGTGAGAGTAATAAGCCTTTAGCCTTTTCCTCCAGCTAAGAGGATATTATCAAGTATTTCTAAGACTAGATTATTTCAGAAATAGCAAGCAGCAGTAGTAATATTTAGATTTTTTTTAAGAAAAACAAACAAAAATAATATCACTGAACTTTCTTTTGTGTGGTATGCATATAAACAATTTTGCATGGTGAAAATATAGCATAGTATTTCTAAAATTTCAAATAATTTCAGCAGACAGTAGAACAGCTGATTTTAGATTGCAGAGAAACAGTACAAAATTAGAAGCTTCCTGGTACAACAATCTTATTGCCATATTTCTTTTGTCAAAACAGTAAAATGAAGTAATAGATTTTAATAAAATATCTAGAAAATCTTTCAAACCTGTAGAAATTTAGAGTAGTTATGCAATTGAGTTCCAGGATAGGATAAGGGGGGGGGGGGGAGTAAGCATAAAATCTTCAAAATGAGCAAAAATTTTTAACCATTCCGTATATGATATCTTTCATATTATATTTTCAACATATATACGAAGATATGCACTGGATATTATCGTAATGTGCATAATACAAAAAGGCAAAGGCAAAGAATCACTAAAATATGAGAGGGAAAGTGAGAAGAGAGGGCCGAGAGTTAGAAAGTTAGAAAGATTTAATGATAGAGTGAATGTGTCGCGAGGTTCAGAAGGTGAATTGGATTGGATGAAGCAAGAAATGAAATGGATGCGGAATGAAATTAAGAGAATGCAGGTCAAAACTATTAAAATAAATCATGATGGCATGAAAGAGTTAACAAAAGATGAGCGAGTGGCGTTGTATGGCGACTCCATTATTAAAGGTGTGCTAGAGGATAAAATGCACAAGGTATGTTTTCCAGGCGGTAAAATGAGTAGAGTGATTGAGGCATTGAACATGAGGCGGGAACGAGCAAAAGAGTTAATTGTATTAATTGGAACAAATGATTTGAGAGAGAACAAAGAGCATGTCAAAATGAATGTCAGGAGACTGCTTGGAAAGATAAAGGAGAATAGTGTGACAGGAAGGGTGGTCAGTGTGTTGCCTAGGTATGATTGTGGTGAAATGAGGCGGAGAGCAAGGATTATGAATGATATTCTGGCTGAAATGTGTGAGGAGATGGGAGTACAGTTTGTTAATGTGTGGAATGAGTTTGAGGGACGAAGTGAGCTGTATGGGAGCGATGGACTGCATTTGAGTGGTTATGGTGTGAGTCGCTTGGAGAGACTGCTGCTGGAAGGTAGAGAAGTGAATAGAGAGAATGAATCAGATCAAGAGGGGAGTGATGTGGAAGAGCAGGAGAGTAAGACAGGAGAGATTGAAGGAGTGGAAATGAATGTGGAAGTGAGTGGTATGAGTATAGATAATGAGAGAATGGGTGTGCAAGAGGAGCAGGGAAACGGGGAGGCTCAGGGTGGACAGGGATACACAGCGTGAGAAAGGTGGATGCTCCAAGAGGAGGTGAGAGAATGTGTAGGCAGGAAAGTAATGGGATGATCAGGGATCAAAAGGAAACAGATGGAATTGCAAAGGGTTCTAAAATGAAGAAGCAGAAAGGGAAAAGGCCCCAGTCCAGCATGGAGAGATCACATCGAGTGAGTGGTATCAGTGGAACTAGCTGTAGATCCAGAAATGAGTTGTTGTGTTTGTATACCAATGCTAGAAGTATAAGAAACAAGGCGGATGAAATGGTTGCACTAATTGCGTCTGTGCACCCAGAGATTGTCGGAATAAGTGAGACATGGTTAGATGAGGATGACATCCTGACAGGAATAGAGATGGAAAGGTATGATGTGTTTCGTGAGGATAGAAGGGGTAAAAAGGGAGGGGGAGTGCTATTGATGATAGAGAAAGAGTTATGTCCATACAAGGTAGAGATGCAAGGGGGAAATGGGGCCAGTGGTTTTGAGGCAGTATGGTGTGAGATAGAGGTGAATAGAATCAAATACTTGGTGGGATGTTGTTATAGACCTGGTAATGTGGATGGTGGTGATAGTGAAATGTATAGTCAAATAAGCCAAGCAAATAAGAAAAGGGTGATCATTATGGGTGATTTTAATTATGGCAATATAGACTGGAATGAAGAGATAGCAACTGGAAGTAAAGAAAATGAGTTTCTTGAGTTTTTGAGGGATAACTACCTCAGACAGTATGTAACAGAGGGCACAAGAGGATTAAGGGTCTTGGATTTGGTCATCTCATCGGAGGATGTAATTATCAATGAGGTATCAAATCATCCACCAATTGGTGAAAGTGACCATGAGGTGATTACTTGGGTGGTTGCCAGCAGTGCAAGGACCCCTGTGAAAAAAGGGTATATGTGGAACTACAAGGGGGGGTGATTATGAAGAGCTCAGGAGACAGCTTGCAGGTGTAGCATGGAATGAGGAGTTAGCTGGAAAAGAGATCAATGCAGCTTGGGGGATTTTCAAAAAATATTTAGTGGATGCAATGTCTAAATGTATACCACGGGTGAGAAGGTTAAATAAGTTAGGTGTGAGATGGATGAATAAAGAGATTAAGCATGCAATACAGAGAAAAAGGGCATTGTGGAGGCAGCATAAGAGAAGTGGAAGTAACCAATTTCATGAGTTCTACAAAGACCAGGCAAGGAGAGTGACTTGGTTGGTGAGAGTAGCTAAAGAGAGGTATGAACAGCAGTTAGCTAATGAAGCTAAAAAGAATCCTAGGGAGTTCTTTCGATATGTAGCCAGCAAAAGAAAGAATGATTATGGAAGGATGACATTGATTGGAGGAAATGGTATAAAGACAGCTGTTGCAGAATGTGTGGTGGAGATACTTAATGAGCAGTTCATAAAGATCTTTCAATCTTGTGAATGTGACTTCATGGAGAGATTAAGAGCAGTTGATGATGGGGAGGAGAGACTGACTGTAAGTGAGCAAGAGGTGTTTGGGGAGTTGAGTAAACTAGATGTAAATAAGGCTGTGGGACTTGATAATATATCACCGCGTATTCTGAAGGAATGTGCCAGAGAGTTGACACCTGCCTTGACATATTTTTTTAATACGAGTCTTGCACTTGGTCAAGTCCCTAAAGAGTGGAAGGAGGGCAAGATTGTGCCACTTCATAAAGGAGGTGATCGAACTCAAGCATCAAATTATAGGCCTATCTGTGTGTCGGGTGTTGTGGTTAAGTTGTTGGAGAAGCTTGTGAGAGCTAGAATCCAGAGTTGGGTTGACAACAATGGTATAATCTTTGATGGACAGCATGGATTTGCTAAAGGGAGGTCGTGTTTTAGTAATCTACTTACTTATTACAATAAAGTGACTGCTTCCTTGGACAGAGGAGAAGGATACACAGTAATATACTTGGATTTCGCAAAAGCTTTTGATAGAGTGCCTCATGATAAGTTGACAGTCAAACTAGAGCAGATGGGGTTGGATATTAGATTAGTGCATTGGATTGGAGACTGGCTATCTGATAGGTATCAACAAGTTGTGTATGGGGGTGCAATATCCAGGAAAAGGAAAGTCACTAGTGGAGTGCCTCAGGGATCTGTTTTAGGGCCATTACTATTTAACTTGTATATTAATGATATTGGCGAAGATTTGGATGGAGATATTCAGTTGTTTGCAGATGATGCAAAGTTGGGAAGAACCATAAAGAGTAGTGAAGATGTTGTGGCCTTGCAAGAAGACTTGAATAAATTGAGTGATTGGGCAAGCAAATGGGGGTGTGAGTTCAATGTTGCAAAATGTAAGGTTTTAAAATTTGGAAAACAAAGATGGGATGCAGAATTTATGCTTGGTAAGAATATATTGTTGGAAGTAGAGGAAATAAGAGATCTGGGAGTGATAGTGGATAAGGATCTAAAATTTAGGGGTCACATCGCCAAAATTGTGAAGACAACACAAAGACTTCTGGGAATGATGAGGAGGACACTGACGTGTAGAAGTAGGGAGATTCTTGTTCCATTGTATAAGGCTTTGATTAGGCCACACATGGACTATTGTGCCCAGATTTGGTCACCTGGTTTTCAGAAGGATGAGGAGATGTTGGAAAGGGTCCAAAGGCGACTGACTAAGGTAGTTTCTGACCTCTGGAATGTCGAGTATGAGGAAAGATTGAAAAGATGTAATTTGCAGAGACTAGTGGAGAGAAGGAAGAGGGGAGATATGATAGAGACCTACAAGTTGGTAAGGGGTTGCTATAGGATCAATGGTGGAGAAGTTCTACAGCGAATAGTGGGAGATCAGGGGAGAACCAGAGGTCATCCCTGGAAACTGTATAAAGAGGGTGTGAGTAGGGGAGTGAGAGGCAGGTTTTTTTCGTGCAGAGTTGTGAATGATTGGAATGCCTTGCCTGAGAGTGTGGTGTCTGCAAGGAGTTTGAATGTGTTTAAGACCCGGTATGATGAGATGTGTGTGAGATAAAAGGACCTCCTAGATGAGTCTTTGACTCCATGAGGTCTTGTTTAATAATAATAATAATAATAATATCATTGGATATAAATTTTTGATACCAAAAAGACTAACAATCGGAAATACTGAGTAATGCAATTTAACATTTGTCATTCATAAAGACAACACAAAAAAAAAAAAAAATCGTTTCTGAAACTGAAATGTGATGATCCATATAATGATATTTTGCTAGGAAAGAAAGCAAAAGATCATATTTATTTCAATAAATATTATTTAAAAATATAAATATTTCATATACTCAAAGCAAACATTTGAAAATTCACGAAAAAAAATTGTTTCTATATTATAAATAAAGTAAAAGAGTGCACTGATTTGAAGAATAAAATACACCAAATTTCATCATCATCATCATCATCAAATTCCTGTCATGTACCCTCAAGGGGTGTACAGGATATGACAGTACTACATGAAAAAAATTACATCATTACTAACTTCCTATCTACAATTTTCCTCCAAATCAGTCTGTTACTTGTCAAGACTCCAACATTATCAGATCTTATATTTCTATCGTCTAAGGCACTTTGTACCGTATCAATCCACCTATATCTTGGTCTTCCTCTGGGTCGTTTTCCTGCCAACCTGGCAGAGAACACTTGTTTTGCTAATCTTTCCTCTCCCATTCTATTTAAGTGACCATACCATCTGAGATTAGCTCTGCTAACGCATTCCTGGATGCTGACAATGTCAAGTTCTTTCCTAATATCCTCATTTTTAATATGATATTGCCATTGATGCCATCTGTTCACGCCTATAATCTTTCTCAGGACTCTCATATCTGCGGTCTCTAGTCTTTGGTCAAGTGTTTTACTTCTGACCCAGCTCTCAGATCCATAAGTTAAAATTGGTTTGAACACAGTCTTGTATACAGCTAATTTAGTGTTCCGACTAATTTCTTTCTTATTCCATATGAATTTATTCAATTGACTTCCCACTATACCAGCTTTGCTGATTCTGTTGTCTATTTCTATATTTAGTTTACCATCATCAGTAAAAATTGTGCCTAAGTAGCTGAAATGTTTTACTTGTTCCACAGGTTCTCCATTCACAACACAGTTGACATTTTCAATGATTCTGCCTATTTTCATTGTCTTTGTCTTTTTATTGCTGACCTTCATACCATATCTATTACAACAGCTATTCAATTTAGTCAGAGAATCTTCCAGACTTGTAGCGGATTTATTTAGAAGTATAACATCATCCGCATAAAGCAAAGAGCTGACATTAACATCTCCAATTTTGATATCAGGTTGAATACCACATTCCTTCATAATGTGATCCATATAGATAATGAATAACAGAGGGGATAATGTACATCCTTGTCTCACACCAGATTTAACATTAAACCAGATTCCTGTACTTCCTTCAATTCTAACTGCTGACTTGCAACTCAAATAAAGACTAAGTATTGCTTGATATAATGCCCCATTGACACCATATAACTGCAGCGTATTGAATAGCTTCTCTCTTGGCACCTTGTCATATGCCTTTTCCAAATCGACAAAACTTAAATACAGATCTTTGTTATATTCCCATGCTTTCTCGACTATTTGTCGTAAAGTGAAGATCTGATCCTGACAGCCTCTATTTGGCCTGAATCCAGCTTGTTCTTCACCAAGCTTTTCTTCCACAATTTTTCTCAACCATTTCTCAAGTATACTTGCATAGATCTTGCCAGGAACACTCAGTAACGAAATACCTCTGTAATTCTCACATTCAGTTTTATTTCCCTTTTTATATATGGGTACTATGAGAGCTCTACTCCAATCATCGGGAATTCGTCCCTCTGTCCAGGCTTTCTGAACTATGCAGTGCAGCCACTGTAAGACTCTTATACCACCATACTTCAGCATTTCTGGTCGAATATCATCTACTCCTGCTGCCTTTCCACATTTCAAGCCTTTGATGGCTTTTTCTACTTCAAGTATGGATATGTATTCCTGACTGCATGCCTGGTCAGTGTTTTTTACCACTGTGCTGTCATCACTGCTTGTTTCATTTAGCAGTTTTTCAAAGTAATTACTCCATACTTCAAGGATATCTTTTTCTCCTGTTTTCATTTCACCTTTATCATCTCTAATTCCTTTTACAGCACTCTTTCCTCCATTCCTAAGCTTCTTCAACAACCTCCAGAATATTTTGCCACCTTCTTGATCTTTATTTTCTATATTCTTGCCAAAGTCCTCCCATGACTTTTGTTTAGCTAGTTTTACACACTGTTTAGCTTTCTTACATTTGTCTCTGTATTCTGTAAGAGTAAAAGCTGACTTATTTGCCAGGAACTTTTGATATGCTTTCTTCTTTTCCTTCACTGCCTCTTTGACTTCCTGTGTCCACCAGGGAGTTCTAATTTTTTTATCCTTGCACACAACCTCACCACATGCCTCTCTGGCAGAATCAATCAATGTTTCCTTCAGAGTTTGCCACTGAATCTCCAAGGTTTGATTCCTGTTCTCAAACTCTTTCATTTTCTTTTCAATAATATTTCTGTATTTTAGTCTACAGTTCACATCTGAGAGCTGCTCAACTTTTATTCGCTTTAAAACTTTCTTACATGTTATTCTTTTCAATATGAAATTCAATTTTATCCTGCTCAAGACTAAATAGTGATCACTTCCAATTTCAAATCATCTGTACACTCTGGTGTCCTGCACCAGGGAGAAAACATCACTATCAACAATAACATAGTCAATGAGACTTTTCTTATTCCTAGCCTCTTCTCTCCATGTGAATTTGTGCACATTTTTATGTTGGAACATGGTGTTAGTAATAACCAGTCCATGTCCAGAGCAGAAATCCAACAGATATTTGCCATTATTATTAGCTTTGCTCTTTTCTCCAAATTTTCCCAAAATATTTTTGTATGTCTCACAATCATTTCCTACTCTACTATTTAGATCCCCAACAAGGACCAACTTTTCCTTTTTCATTGTGTCAGTTGCTTTTTCTAAAGCCTCAAAAAATTCCTCCACTTCTACCTTAGTAGAACCTTCTGTGGGACCATAGGCACAAATAAGTCTCATTGTCCAGTTCCCCATTCTCATATTTGCCCACATTACTCTACTTGAGACTGACTGCCATTCAAGAAGATTAGCCTCGTATTTTGTGTTGAATACTATGGCTACTCCTTCTTTTCCTTGATTGTCATTGCCTGAATATAACATTTTGTATTTATTGCTCAGAAAGATCTCACCAGTTTTGGTCTTTTTTGTTTCAGTCACCCCTATTATGTCGATCTGGTACTTATCTAATTCCTCAGCTAGCTCCATTTCTTTGCCATTCAGGCTTCTTACATTGATAGTACCGATCTTTAACTCTGGTGATGTTGAGTTGGGGTTTGTTTTCAGATTTGTTCCAGTAGCTGACTTTTCGCTGTTCGCCCTGGTTCCCTGGCGAAAACAACGGGGGCCTTGTTTAACCGGGCGACGCCCCAGCCGGCATGAAATTTTGTCATGTACACCAAATTTACTATCACTAAATAGATTCATTGCAAAGTCATTTCAGGAATGATTATTTTCGCACATGTGAAATTCGTTTCAATTTTTGGGAAGAGACACAATAAATCATTTTAGAGGCAAAAAGGTCAAATATCTTAAGACAGTAAAGGAAATTCCAAGTAACACATAAACGTAAAGACAGGTGACCCAACAGCCAATCCACTAATGGCTCTAGAATAGCCGTAACGGGATTAACTGCGGAGGAAGGTGATGGCATGATAAAAGGAGAATGCCGATGAAGTTTTGATCTATGAAAAAAGCTAGGGAGGTCTGGCTATTTCATTCACCTCAGCTGGTTGGGGAGGTTAAGTAATAGAGTAAGTTTTATTTTATTTAATTGTTCTAACAGAAGAAGACTCAGAAGAACAAATTGCATATGCTTGGTGTACAAGGCTTTTGATTATACCTAATTTTATGAAGGATGCTGATGTGAAGATGTGTGGATATATCTGCCTGTAAAGGATGAATTCCTGTAAAAAGAAAATTCAATATTACCAGAGTAGATTTATGGTGAATTAAAGTATACAAAAGAGAACTATTGTTAGATTCATGTTTAATAGTGAATTTAATGTGAGTATATATAAGGAGTTAATTTTATCCAGAAATTGAAGTAGTTCTGTTTCAGAGTGAGATGGTTGCAAAGATATCATGCACAAATTGTAGCCAAAGATGAGGAATTGTAGTCAAGGAGAAGTGTGTGAGAAATCTGATCCTCTAAATGCTTCATAAAATAATCAGCCAAAGTAGATGATACAGAACTACACATTGTAGCATCCTTGATCTGCTGAAATAATTTATTACATCAAGTAAAATAACAGACATTGACAGTAAATTTGAATAAATTTATAATAATAATATATAATTTATAACAAATTTATAATAAAATTAATAATAATAATTTTACTTGATGTAATTCATTAGGGAAATCTAATTACAAAAGTTGTAGTTTCTTGAAGCAGTATTGAAACAGCAAGGAAAACCATAATTTCAGATTCTCGAAGATGAAAATCTTCAATTTTTTTTTCTTTAAAGTCAAAACTATTTTTGATATAAGAGGTGGTTTTTCAAGTAAAGTTTCACAGAAGTCTTGAAATAATTTTGCCAAATAATAAGTAGATCCTATGCAACCAACTATTGGTTTTTTATGGCCTTCTGGCCATAAAAAAACATATTTATGGCTGCAACATATTTATGTTGTGGGACAAGCATGATGAATCCACAACTTTTCAGCAGTATTAGCATATAAGAAATATATTTGATCTAATAAGTTATTCAATTTGTTGACTGGCTTTGTGTAGGATCACTGTCAATTATCCTATAAGTTAAGTAAATGAGGTTCAGAGCAGATGTCCTTAATGTGGGAGCACAAGCCCCCCCCCACCCCAAGTTGTTCTGACAAGTTTATGCAGTATGTTATTTCTAGTTCAGAGTTTGACAGAAATACTGGAGAGATATCTATTAAAGGAGAAGGCTCTGTCCAGATACTTTGGATTAAAATTGTGCGGTAGTATGTTCCCATTTAGTGGCACTCTTAAGATGTCTCGTGCCATGCTATTGTTCAAATGGAAACAGCATATTTCAGTCTTGGTAGTGCTTGAAACAAGATGCCACTTCTCAAATAAGTGGTTTAGCTACACTAGATCACTAGTTAGTACATGCTCTATAGTACAGAAGTTCTGGTGTTGGAATATGATGCATACATCATCAGCATATGTGAATTTTCTAGACAATGTCCTTGGACGGTCAGAAATATGCAAACTGAATAGAAGAGGGGTCAGAACTGACCCTTGTGGGAGTCCATTGTTAAGTGTTCTTGACTTGCTCATATCATCTATAACTACCTGTATTGTTCTATTAGATAGAATAACATTGATCATATTGATCATTTTTTTACATTTCGATATTTTAAGGAGCTTGTAGATCATACTGTTCCTCCATACAGTGTCATGTGCAGCTGTCAAGTCTATAAAGACTGTACCAGTTTTAAGGCATTTTTCGAAACCAGATTCTATATGAGTCGTTAGGGCCAAAACTTGATCTTCACAGTTGTGCCCGAGCCTGAAATCAGTCTATTCATGAGGGAGAGTGCCAAAAATAATAGTTCTAATTCTATTGTAAATAAGTCTTTCTAATAACTTAAGAGATAACTAAATACTTAAGGAATTGACAGCATACACTAGAAATATAAATTAAATCAACTTTAATATATACTTTCCGATATTTCGTCAACGTCACGTTGCTATCTTCATGGGAACTTAAGATAAAGACACGTGCACACAAGTACTACATAACAACAAATGAGAAACGAAGCGAGGAAGCTACCGTTTTCCTAAAGTCCTGATGGTGCCCCCTGATGGGCTATATTAGGTGTTCTTGGCCTTTGGGCTGAAGTTCTTCTGATATATGTTTCCCAAATTTGGGGCAGTCTCATGAATCCAAATTTGTTAAGGTTTGGCATGTTCCTAAGGGCTGAGGCTGATTCCATGAATAGCCTTTCATATTTGAACTTGCTGCGGTATTACTGTGGATTTCTTCCACCTTATTCTGTGGCGAGTATCCAGAGCATGGTCTGCAAGCCCAGAGTGGTTGTGCTGGTGAAATCTCATGTAGTCCTTGTGTTCTGAGATTCTGATATTTGCTGTCCTGTAGCTTCCTCGTTTCACAGCAAATGAGAAACAGTATCTTCCTCGCTTCGTTTCTCATTTGCTGTTATGTAGTACTTGCATGCATGTGTCTTTATCTTAAGTTCCCATGAAGATGGCAATGTGGCGTTGCCAAAATATCGGAAAGTATGTTTGATTTAATTTATATTTCTAGTGTACGCTGTCAATTTCTTAAGTATTTAGTTATCATGTTTAACCAGTGTATAAGCCTTTCTACAAGAATTAAGACAGATACTGAGCAATGCTATAGGTCTATAGCTTTCAGATTTATCAGTGGAATTTCCATGTTTTAGGATGGCAGTTATCTTTGATTTTTTTAAAATTCTGCTGATAATCTACTACTCTGCAGAATATTAGAAAATAATTCTGTCAGCCATTCCACTGTATTTGGTGCAGAGTTTTTTTTAAAAAGGGTGAATATTATCAAATCCAGGCGCTTTACCAGTTTTCACTCCCTGGAGTGCAGCAAGAAGTTCTTCTTTGGTGAATGGATTTGATAGATTAGTCACGTCATAACAACCTTCTTTAAGTCTGGTCAATTCCTTCCTAATTATTATAGTGTGGTTTTTTCCCGATTTAGCTCTGGACAGATTCACTCTCCGATTGGCAATACAGTTGGCTTTAACAGTAACTTTTGCATTGGGGCAATGGGAATTACTACCCAACTTAAGGAGGCTCCATGCCTTCCTGCTTGAATGTTTCAAGTTCAGCCTTTCGATGGTGTCAATTCATTTGTTCTTTCTAGCTTAATTTAAGCTGTCAATAAGATCTGCAACATCTTCACATCTGCTATTCAGAAAGTTATTATAAAGTGCTTCGAGTGGGCAGAGGCAAACAACATACAGATGATTTTCGATCCTAAGGATAACTGCACTTTTAACTTGGCTAGAATGGAATAGTGGCACCAATCCTGACTTATATTTTGTTATAACCAATCACAGGGCCTCCCAGTGCTGACCAGCCACTGTGTTTTAGGAAGATTCCCACAGAGTCAACACTGCCCTGTCTTTATTGTAGCCCTCAAATCCCAATTAATGCAACTACACCAATGCCACGTTGGAATTTTGCCAAGGCAAACTGAAACAGCTTTTCATCAGATCTAGATAAAAATGTGCGCTAGATTCCATCACAACCTTGTAACTACCGAAGATTTGTGAAAATAGCAATTTCTACAGCCAAAAAACACATCAAATGCACATGTTAAATTAATTGATACTGTGTTGAATCAGACAATGCATATCATTTCAGGAACAATAAAGACTACTCCATCATATTGACTACCAGTTCTGAGTCACATACAACTGCCACAACTATGATATCAATACAACCTGATTTGCAAACATAACAAAATTTGCTGGAATCCACTGCTTCCTATACACTCTGATATTGACAGCTTTACATCACAGACTTAAGTCAAGACACCCATCTATTATAACAGCACAACGACTTGTCACTGAGGGCTATGATACAACAATAGCATGGCAGACGGAATGGACTACCAAAGTCCCGGTAATCTGCAGACTGTCTTTAACCCAAACAGTCCTCCATCAGGGTTCGACCTACCTAATCGGGTTTGCACCAACCATGGTAGGTGTGGAACTTCCTTATTTACTTAGGGAATAAGACCAAACTCATCTTAGGACTGTGGTGAGGATAACCAAACTATACGACATATCACATTTGACCGTCCTCACAGAGCCTACATGGACCAGCAACTGACTTTATAACAGTTTCTACAGATGCTGTTGATTGGCTGTCAAACTTAGACATTCAATTTCAATTTTATGCTTATTTGTATATTTTTATATACCAATTTGCAAATTCATGACGTCTCTCGAAATCGGTTGGTTTCAGTTCCTGTACATATTGGATTTTGTAAGGATACCTCTTGAGGATGATCCTGAGTGATCGCCACAGTCCTGTACAAAATGCCAGTTCGTATTGAAATTTCAAGTGCACTGCATTCCCCATGTGTGGAATGCTGCTGATTGTGTGTCGGTCTCGTGCATTACTGCAATAGTTTTTTTGGGTCCTCTGCTTCTTGCATGTGCTTCCAAACTGCCAGTGTCCTCAAACCTTTTCATCATATCTATCAGTGAGGAACAAGACATCAGTCCCTTTCCACTTCTAATATCCCACATCGAACGATAGGTGTGTAAAGCCACACTTGCACATTCAGAGTTCTGATAATACAGCTTAACTAAAAGTGCTTTCTCATAACGATAACATGCCTCACCTTGGCAGGACATTTAACTTCGGTAATAAACGTTAAATGCACTGAAAGTTTAACTTCGGTATTCACTACATCTGAAATTTACGTATCTCACAGTTTAAGGCAAAAGGCAGCAGCAGCTCTGGGACCGCTACAGCGCCACCTGTTGGTGACAAATGTAACTATTCTGGAAATAAAAGTTTTCGTTATTAAAAAAACCCCATGTCTTTCTGCACATTTCTGTGAAAACCGCATCGTGCTACTGTCTATACTTTTCGAATTATTGAATTTTTACTTTTTCTGTTACTTTTGGATCACCCAGTATATATATATATATATGACTACAATGTCACTTCACACTACTGTATTCTTTTATGCATTTTGTTGTCTTGTACTTCGTTTTGTGTGTGTGTGTGTGGTGGCATATGCATGTATTCTTCTTAGCCAAATGCTAAATAAATAATCCTATAAGTGGATCTATACTGCCGTAAAACAATAAGTTTGCAACTGTAGTCACTAGTATCTATGAGTACCATTACATTTCCTTTGTCAGATTTTGTTATTACAATATTATTTTGGTGTAAAGATCAGAGAGCTTGTAATGAAGGTTAAGAAATATTCAGAAGAGGAGGTTATTTTATACTTGCTATTCTCCTGCTTATAGCTCTTCTGCATTTTCTTTCTCATCAGTTATATAAATCTCATTCATTCATTTCAATTAACCTCATTAATGTCCATTTATATTTCCAGTCTATTAAGTTTTCCAAAGAGCAACTTTGATCATCTTCAATCTACTTCTATTACTTTTTCCATTACCAAAAGTGCATCTTTATATTAATGGTAGTATTTGTGCATATGCTCACTCTAATATCTTGCATCAGACGTGTCCAGCTTAGAATTTTTTATTCTTTAGCTAAACATCTCTTTGTTGCATTCCACAATTTTTTTTTTCTATTGCCAACTATTTCAACTTTTTGATTTCATTTCTTTAAATCTTTATTTTCTCCAGTGCAATTTCCAAAAGAAATACAATCTTCAGAGATATGAAATTTCTAGCCACCTAGCTTCCCTTTTCCCACTCACTGCTTCTATAGGCAAAGATGCTGAGGCATTTGCTTTCACCAGGCTCACACAAGAATATAATTTCTTGTTAGCTAACTAACAAGAAATTATATTCTTGTTTTTATCTGTTACTCAAGTGTAAGTAAATAAAATATGTGTATTATTTTCACAACTATGACACTTGTATTTGCAGACTGTTGAATTCACATCAATTGCCTTAGTATCCCGTAATGCAAAGCACACTTCTTTTTTGGATATGTGTATTATTATGTATTATGTGAAGGGTCACTATGCAGAGCAACTCTGACTTTTATTGGGGTCTCCTCAGTGAAAGCTAAATCCAGGAAGATGCTGAGGTTAAATCAATATTGAAGTTCGTGTGTAGAGGCTTAAGTGCTGTGAGGACATCATGTTGGAGGCTTAATGGATTTTTTTACAACACTCACAAAGAATTAAAATAGAATTTAATACTCCTATATTTCGTCCTAGTCACTAGGACATCTACGGGGATTACAAAATCAATTAATGTAACATATGCACAAATAACAAACAATACTAAGCCCAACCACGTGGGTGACACTAAAGTCCTATCTAGGTAGAGCGCCCTCTAAGAGCAGTAGTAGGTGGCCTGGAATGTAAGGTGGGAACTCTGGTGATGAGTGTTTCCCAAATCTTTGGAAGCTTAATGCAACCATATTTATTGAGATTTGATTGGTTTTTGAGAGCTGCTGCTGCTTCTAAGAAAAGTCTCTCTTTCTTGAATTTGCTGTGGTGGAGCATGGTGGTTTTCTTCCATGATACTCTGTGGGTGGTGTCCAAAGCATGGTCAGCCAAGCCTGAATGGCCATAGTTGTGTTTGAAGATGTAAGACTTGTGTTCCTCTAGACAGATGGATGCTGATCTGCCTGTCTGTCCAAAGTACGCCAGCTTACAGGAACAGGGTACTTTGTAAACTCCAGGCAGAGAGAGAGGAGGGAGCTGATCTTTCGTAGAACGGATAAGGCTACGTAAAGAAAAAAGTATCGTCATCACCAGAGCGGATAAGGGTAATGCCACTGTGGTTCTTAATACCAGTGAATATAAGCGAAAAATGAACATTATCCTCCGTGATCGCGCTACCTACATCCCGCTAGAACACGACCCCACAAAAACACAAGTTAAGAAACTTAAAATTTTACTCAAAAAAGTATCTTCCTGGCCCCCTGATGTCACGAAAAAACTTAAACCTTTCCGCTCCCGTCCCCCCCGAATATACGGTTTACCAAAAATCCACAAACCCAATTCCCCACTCAGGCCTATAGTAGATGCTACCAATGCACCTTGCTATAGACTATCTAAACAGCTGGCCAACACTCTGATCCCCCTCACCGGAAGGTCCCCTTCCTATATAAAAAACTCGACCCACTTTAAAGCCCTCACAGAAAATTTAACCTTGAAGAAGACAGACATATTGGTAAGCTTTGATATCTCCTCTTTGTTTACCAATATTCCCTTAATTGACACCTTATCTCTCTTAGAAAACGTTTTTCCCTCTGACATCTTAGATCTCTTTTCCTTTGCCATTAACTCTGGATATTTCTCTTGGAACAACAAAATCTACAAGCAGATAGAGGGAACTGCCATGGGTTCCCCCCTCTCACCCCCCCTTGCCAATTTCTATATGGAAGATTTCGAAAACGAGCCATAGACTCAGCCCCACTCAAACCTTCTATCTGGCTAAGATATGTAGATGATGTGTTCTCTATTTGGCCTCATGGCCCAGACACGTTAGACTCCTTCCTCAGTCATCTCAATAGTCTACATCCAAGAATCCAGTTCACTATGGAAAACGAAAAGAACAATTGTTTACCCTTCCTAGACACCTTAGTCACACGCCTGCCTAATGATACACTTACCTTCACCGTATACAGAAAACCCACACACACAGGCAGATACATTCACAAACTCTCCCACCACCACCCCTCTCAACAATATGGCATTATTAAAACTCTTACCAAGAGAGCCCACAATCTTTGTTCCAGTGGAACCGCCCTCACTAATGAGCTTAACCACATACACAGCACTTTCCTCTCTAATGGCTACAGTGATCACAGTATCAAAAAAATAATCAACTCCTCCCCCATTCCCCTTCCTTCTCGTCAACAAGATTTTAAAAATGCCATCACCATACCTTACATCCGTGGCACTTCTGAAAAAATAGCCAAGATACTAAAACAGTACAATCTACACACAGCATATAAGCCCCACCGCAAACTGGCTACCCTTATCCGTTCTACGAAAGATCAGCTCCCTCCTCTCTCTCTGCCTGGAGTTTACAAAGTACCCTGTTCCTGTAAGCTGGCGTACTTTGGACAGACAGGCAGATCAGCATCCATCCGTCTAGAGGAACACAAGTCTTACATCTTCAAACACAACTATGGCCATTCAGGCTTGGCTGACCATGCTTTGGACACCACCCACAGAGTATCATGGAAGAAAACCACCATGCTCCACCACAGCAAATTCAAGAAAGAGAGACTTTTCTTAGAAGCAGCAGCAGCTCTCAAAAACCAACTAAATCTCAATAAATATGGTTGCATTAAGCTTCCAAAGATTTGGGAAACACTCATCACCAGAGTTCCCACCTTACATTCCAGGCCACCTACTACTGCCCTTAGAGGGCGCTCTACCTAGATAGGACTTTAGTGTCACCCACGTGGTTGGGCTTAGTATTGTTTGTTATTTGTGCATATGTTACATTAATTGATTTTGTAATCCCCGTAGATGTCCTAGTGACTAGGACGAAATATAGGAGTATTAAATTCTATTTTAATTCTTTGTGAGTGTTGTAAAAAATCCATTAAGCCTCCAACATGACAATATTGAAGTTATTTTCCACATACAAGTAGTAAACTGATATAATTGCCATATTTTTAAAATACTCTAGATCAGAGAGTTATAGAAAGTTTTTTCTCTCTCTTGGTTACCAAATAAATTATAACTGATGAATTATATTCTTCATTTAATTGTACACAAGTTTGAATAGGACATATTTAATCTTATATATATCCAAAAGAGGAAGTATGCTTTACAATATGGGATACTAAGGTAAACTGGTATGAAGTCAATGGCTTCAACACACACACACACACACACACACACACACACACACACAGTAGCCTAGTATAAGTAATATAAGTTAGACTATCATCAAGATACTTCACACATGAACTTGGCTTACACTTGGGAATAAAAATAAAAAGAAAAGAATAAAATTTGTCGATTATAGATTAAAAACTTTCCATCTCTGATCTAGAGCATTTTTAGAAATATGGTGACGCATCATTTTTATTACTATTTGTATACAAAAAATATAACTTTTGAATTGATTTGACCTTAGTATTTTCCCGAATCTGCCTCCTCGAAAACACCCAAAAGGAAGTTTTTTTTTACTTTGCATTATGGGCTACTAAGTCAATTGATGTGAAGTTAACTTCTCTATATAAAGCAGCTCTAGTCATAATGATACTAAACATGCAAACTTTGTTTATGTATAGGTATAAGATGAAAACAAGAATATAAATCTGTCAATTAAAATTTACTCGATAACAAAGCAAAAAGAAAAGCTTTCTACAAGAATATCATATAATTCTAACCACTCTCCAAACTAAAATGAGGGCTGGAGACTTTGAGACAGCCAAGGCACATTGCATAATCATGCTGTCAGAGGCTAAAATTCTTAAGATTTAGAACTGAACTTTATTCCAACTGCACAATACTAAACTTCAATTAAGCCTAGACAGTCTGAAGCAAATAAATGCTTTGCCCACACCCCTCACAATAGTGGACCCATTAATAGCCTTGAATGTACTCCCAGTAACCATCAAGGAGTGAAATAATGTACAGGGGTTTCCCAGGAGGAAAGAGCAAGTCTGTGGTATCAAACACTTCCAGGTAGTAAATGAGTAGTATCAGCTGATACTACCACTTTGGTTACTGGTAGCTTGAAGAAGACAAAAATTATGACTGAACTACACAGAAGGCCTAGATCACTCTTCCCATTTCTTCCAGCATGCAAGATGAGTGATTTTTTCAGAGTTGCATCAGACATCACAGAGACCTAGCATTTCTTTGAGGACACAGTTTCAAAACAGTTATTTCGCAGATCAGATGCTATATATGACTGCAGAGCCGGGACAAGGGTGAGGCAAACGAGGCACTTGCCTCAGGTGAACAATGGGAAAGGGCGGCAAATTGGTGAAAAATGAAAATTAATAACTTGCAAAATAAAAAAAATAAAAAATAAAAAGCCAAATGCATCTTGCAATGTTCGTCAAATACTTTAAGCAAACTACCGATTTGCGTCACTTAAGACGAGTATACGATATCATACGAGGAAACGAGTGTATCGAGCGAGAGCTCGATACACTCGTTTCCTCGTATGATATCGCCCTAGTAAGCAGTATGGTACGCGAGTTTGGGCATGTCCGTTGTACATTAATGTGCATTATTTGTGCAGTGTGCTATAGTATGACAGTGAGCAGAAGGTATTATTTTAAATACGTTAAACTTAAGGTAAGTTTTCTATTATATAAATTTGTAAAAATGTTTCATTGTATGTTACATTATATTACGACTGCAATATTATTTTCCATTTTTATTTGTAATGTAATCACTTTTGATTACATTACAAATATATAATTTTTCTTTTTCAGATGAACTAATAGCATCAAGAAAACCCAGTGGTGCTGAATATAGGAAAAGAAGAAAATTGAGAAATGAAACAAATCAACATAGTGTATTACAGCTGCAAAATTGGCTAGAAAAACCGAGTATTTCAAATACAAGCAGTTCACTCGAGACAATACCGGTCAAGGCTCAAGAAAAGAGGATTGAATTTGAAGAAACCACTATCATTGAAGATCAAATAAAAGGAAGGGAAGTTGAAGAAATTAAAATACGAGAAAATTCGACAGAACAAGAAAAAGAGGTATTTAATTCTATTAATTTCAACGATCCTCCTTCATGTCCACCTATTACGGATAAAATTAGATGTGTTCTAATTGAACATGGACCAACAAGGAGAAGATGCAGATTTTAGGGAATCTGCTTTAGAGGATGGCAGGAGATTTTCAAAGGAATGGTTTTTTAAAAAATGTTCCAATGGAGTGCGAGTCCATCATAACTGGCTCGTAAAATGGATTCTGTCACCTGCAATCAAAGCAGAGGATTTAGAGATTGGAAAAATCTAAATCGAATTTCCGATCATGAAACTTCTGTATTTCATTGCGACGTGTATCTCCATTGGAAATGCTTTGAAAAGAAACTTAAAACTGGTTTTATAGATGATTTGTTGCAAAAAGCAATACAGACAGAAAAGGAAAGATGGCGAAATATTTTACGTGTTGTATTGGATGTAAGTTTACTTTGTGCAAAGAATAATTTACCTCTTAGAGGTATGCAAGAAATTAATGGTAATCCAAATGCAGTAATTTTTCTAAACTTGATTGAATTAATAAGCCGATACAATATGACCATCGCAGAACATGTTCCTAATCATAAGAAGGAGTCTGTTTCATACTTATCTAATAAGATTCAAGACCAATTTCTTTTACTCTTAGGTAACCATGTTCGAACTGAAATTCTTTCTAGAATTGAATCTAAATACTTTTCCTTGATGTCTGACTCTACACCTGATGTATCGCATCACGAACAAAGGTGCCAAATTATTCGATATGTAGTTATTAGGAAGGATTCTATTATGATTGAAGAAAGCTTTATAGATTTTATAGTGATAAAAGAAAAAACTTGTAGCGGTTTAGCCTATGAAATTATCAATAAAAAAGAAAAAGATGAACTTGATATTCTAAACATTAGAGGTCAAGGATATGACAATGGGGCGAACATGGCGGGTATTTGTAATAGAGTACAAGCCATAATTTCTCAAAAAAATGAACAAGCTATGTACATTCCTTGTGTGGCTCATAGCCTTAATTTGGTTTGTAAAAATGCTGCTTCTTCAAATGCTAACATGATCACATTTTTCGGAATCATTCAGAGACTTTATACGTTTTTTGTGAATTCGACAACTAGATGGGATAAACTAATATCTGTATTAAAAACAACTTTAAAAGGTCATATACACACACGATGGGCCTCAGGAGCAAATGCCATCAAGGAATTGCACCAACAAATACCCCAAGTATATAAGATATTAACTGATTTGAAAAATGAGCAATCATTGCAATGCGCTGAAATTAAAGGCATATTGAAACAAATAAATTTTAAATTCTCATGTACGTTATCTACATGGAATTTAATATTGCAAGAAGTTGATAAAATAAACAAAGCTTTGCAATCAAAAACGATAACTATAATTAAAGCTTCACGTTTAATAGGATTATCTAATTCCATGCAGCAAATGAGACACCATATGGGAAAATATTTTTTCTAAGAGTGAAAATTTGGCTTCAGGAATGGAATTGTCTACAGATTTTGAAAACAAACAAAGCCCAATTATTAAATTAGATGATCAATCTCAGCAATCAGTTCCTTATAATGATAAATGTTTATTTACAGTAGAAATGAAAGGAGTAATTAGATATTTTAATAACACAACTTGGATGGAGATGTGAAAAACTATGTGGGATTTCATCCGACTTCAAATTTTTAGCAGGTGAAAAATTAAAATCGATGGATATAGAAAATTTAAAAAAAGCAGCTTGCGATTTATCCCTTAAATATCCAAATGATATAAATTCTGTAGAATTATGAGAAATAATCAGTTTCAAAAATCAGGCAATGACGTTAATTCCAGACCTTAAAGCAGCTACAAGTTTAGATCTTTTAAAAAAACGATTCATGAATATAGTTTAGTTCAGTCCTATCCAAATTTAGAAGTTGCATTGAGAATAGTCCTAATACTACCTGTTACTGTAGCTTCTGGTGAAAGAGGCTTCAATAATACTAAAAATTATCAAAACATATTTGATAATTTTCTCAGGAAAAATTATCAAATATGGCAATTTTATCAATTGAACAGGAATTTACAAAACAAATTAATTTTGATAAAATAATTGATGAATTGGCTTCACTAAAAGCAAGAAAAGTAAAACTTTAAAAAAAGATTTTATATTGGGCATTTATTTATATAAGTATTGTTAATATTATTTTGTCTCTATTATTAAATTAAATTACTGAAAAATTTGTAACATTCTAATTCATCTCATGTGTAATACTTTTGTTAAGGTTGGTGTGATTTTATTTTTAATATGTGTAATTTTATGTTCCTACTACTATCTTACTATTACTGCATTCTGCGACTTTTTTTTATTTAATAATTAATACATTTATTTTGTTCCCAAAATCATTTATTTATTTATTTTTATTTAATACTTATTAGAAATAAAAAATAAACATAGCGGAAAAAATTTATCCTCCTGCCTCAGGTGAAAATACCTCTAGGCCCAGCTCTGCTGGACTGAACCCAACAGTAATGCTTTACCTTTCCAGATGTCTTCAAATGATCTTGCTGGCATTATTCTGTGAGGTATACCTGAGACAGTCAAAGCAATAGTAGTATGTAAGAGACACTGAAGCAATAAATTGTAAGAATTTAGTGACATTTTCCACATGTATGATTTAATAAAGAATCAATTACTGTATATTCTATGTTCCAATTTCAACTCAAAACACAACCACCATGAAAAGTAAAGCAAGCAAAGAGAAATAGATTATCAGTGGAAATTTTTTTTTAAAGTTTTATTTTAATATCATTCCCACACACAAGAGAAAAGTAATCTGTTGAATACAGAAATTTTCTGAAAGTTAGTTTCATATCGCTCACAATAACGGAAATAGCATAGGTTATTAAGTGATGGAAGTACAACGCATTCCAATGAATGATAACTTACATTTAGTATAAAATTTATATTATATTAAGAGTAGTTAAAAAGACATACTCGGTAGCGAAATTTCAGAAAGTAAGGATGACAAGATATTTGGAGCTAAATTGGGTGAGCCTAAATGTACATTAAGAGAAGAGTGCTAAGAATGAAGCTCAGTTATGTAAATTTAAATATGTACATTGAATAGCTGAAAAATGAAACATGATTGTAATCAGCAAACAAGAAAGATGATTTGCATGGACTACAGGTGTAGAATTTAAATTTATGAAAACTAAAAATTAAACAATAAAGAAATAAAAATAGTAGTAAAGTATATATAGGGCCAGCAACATGAAGGCATGTAAAATTAACTGAGCTTGCCACATGGTTTACATTCATGCGTTAAGAGGAGTTTGAGTCATTCAAGATTAATGGTGAACAACTAATTTTATTTAAATGCCAAGAGGGTGAGATGAGATATGGTCTCTTTTGGTATGTTTATAGCATTCCAATTGGTTCTTACTACTAAAGATTCAGAGCAGCATAATTTGGTTTTGTTTTCTTGGAAATCAATGATGGCAAGTACATTTTTTTCAATTTTAGGTGTATGTTTGGATTGCATAGCATGCAATAACATTTCAGTAGTGGAATTTTCATCGATAATAGTGGTGCGCGTGCTTGGGTGGTGAAATTAATTCTGGTATTATTATTATTATTATACAGGCACCTCCGTGGAGTCCAAAGACTTACTGCAGGAGACCCAATCTATCATACCTCTCCTTGAACCCATTAACAGACAAAGCACTCATAACTTATTCTGGCAACCCATTCCAATCATTTGTAACTCCAAGCAAAAATCTAGCCCTTACTAACCACACCTTTATTCAACTTCTAGGGATGACCCCGTTGGTTCTGATCCCTCTAGCCAAGTGCTGAAACATTTCCCTGTATTAATCTTATAAAACCCTATAAGCAGCTGAAATGTTTCTATCATATCCCCCTCTTTTCCTCCTCCTAACCCACTTCTGCAATCCATGCACCCTCAATCTATCTTCACAGAGAAGATTCCATAGGCCACTCGCCTCTAAACCCTTTCCACTGCTTCCTCATCTACAAGAAACCCAGGGGACCAGATCTGAGCACAGTAATCCAGATGTGAACATATCAAGGCTTTATAAAGAGGAATAACAACTTCCTTATTTCGACATGTTAACGTGTTCTTCAATAACCACGTAATCTTATGAGCTACCTTAGCAACATAAGTAATATGTTCTCTAAACTTTAACTCTGTCTACCAACACCCCTAAATCTCTAGCTTCATCTATTTCCTGGAGTATAATGCCATCAATATGATACATGGCATATAATCTATTTTTCCCCAAATGCATAACTTTACATTTCTCCACATTAAACTGACAACTGTTATCTTTTGCCCATACTGAGAGTCTATCTAATTTGTTCTGCAAGCTCTCCACATTGCCTTGATTAACTATTACTCAACCTAATTTCACATTAGCAAACAACTAATTATTTTCTTTCATATTTCCTACATCATTTACGTACAAAGTAAACAGAAATGGTCCCAGCACTGAACCTTGTGACACATCACTAATCACCTGTTTTTGCCTCAATTCTGCTCTTCCATATACCACTTTCTGATATCTGTCCAGCAGCCACCCCTCTTATCCATTTAACCAGTGTCACGTCCATCCCATTTGTTCTAATTTGTGTAACAGAGTTCCATGCGCTATTCTGTCAAATGCCTTTGCAAAATCCAGCAAAATCATCGTGTAGCCATTTCCTTTATCCAACTCAGCTGTTACTCTATTGTAAAAACTTAGTAAATTACTAAGGCATGACCAATCCTTCACAAAGCCATATTGACCCTCATACAGTATGATATTTTTATCTACCTATTCTTGAATTCTCTTTTTTTACCAATTTTTCTAGTACATTTACCATCATGCTTGAGATACTGATTGGTCTATAATTTTCCACTGCAGTCTTAGAACATGCAAGGGAATTATTCTGCCCTCTTTCCACTCCCTTGGAACTCTACCAGAGCTGAGACTTAAATTAAAGAGCCTAGTCAAAGGCATTGCCAGTTCCCTTTCACATTCTCACAAAACCCTAGCTGATATCCCATCTAATCCCACAGCTATATTTACATCGACTCTGCAATATTCTAAGAACCTCCAATTCATCCACCTCTGTTCCCACATTAGTGTCTGTCACATAGATTAAAGCAGCAATCTCATTAGGATGATATACCCTTGCAAAGTGATCACTCAGTAACTCAACTATTTTATCTGCTTCTGTCTCTTTGTGACCATCATCAATCATTAAGGTTAATCTTCCATAGTCATTTTTCCTCTAACTTGCTACATAACAAAAGAACTCTTTGGGATTTCATTTGGAGTGTTCTGCTAGATTCTTCTCATAATCTGATTTTGCCTTCCTTGCCATGCTGGTTTACCTTTCTTGCCTGAGCTTTGTACTGTTCCTGAGTTTGCTGTTCATCTTTCTCTTTATATACCTCAACAGCATTTTCTTCTTCTGTAGCTTGTGCTTAATGATATTACTCATCCATCTAACTCCTATCTGATTAACCCTCCTTACCTTAGGTATACAATTTAATATTGCTTCCTTTAGATGACCCTTAACTATATCCTATGGCACAGATTTAAGCTTCTTGCTAAGCTTGTCATAATCACCTGCCTTGTAATATGGGGATATTGCAATCAGTAATTTAAAGAATAAATTATGGATCCAATGTAGCAGGTATTACATCCTGATTGTCAGCTAAACTTGTAAACAGCATTATACCATAGTAGTATACTGGTGTGAAATTCTGTTTTTAATAAATTTTGTAGTTTGTTGCTTGTGGTGAAGACAATTTTGTAATTAAAATATTTCATGGCTTCAGAAGAATCCATGGGAATTTTAGAATGGCATAGGATTTATTTAATCTGCTTTGGGAAAGAGGCACACATTCTTAGGCTGGGTGTGAATGACAATCTATTACTTGTTGGGAGATATGTACTGGTGAGAACAGAAGATTTTTTTTTTTTTTTTAGTATATGATTTCTTGGTAGAGAGCGATTGAGAAAGAGTATCTGTTAATGTTGATAAACTGGGTTAACATAACCTATCTTTTAATACAATAGGAGTAATAGGAAGAGAAATGCAAGGTTTCCAATGTTGCTAGGTTTACAGAAAACTTTAGTACTAATAAAATGGTCAGATATGGCGAGAATTAAATTTAGAAAGTTTATGGCTTAATCTTCCTTGTATTCGATGGAATATTTTAATCTGTGACTAAAGGTGTTTAAAGAAAAAATTAGTAATACTATGGCATAATGTTGCTTACACATTTAATTGCCAATCAGGATGAAATACTTGCTAATTGGATCCACCATTCATTCGTTAAAGTATTGGAACATCACCGTGATTCAAGTATCTCCATACCATAATACTTAATTTAATCACTAAAAAGAAACCCAAGCAAACAAACACACACAAATATTATCAATAAAAATCCCGCTACCAAAATATAATTGCATGCCATGTAATCCAAACATGCCCCTAAAATTGAAAAGAGTTAACATCATTGATTTCCAAGAAAATTAAACCAAATTAAGTTGCTCTGAATCTTTAGCAAAGAACCAATCAGGATGCTATAAACTCAAAAAAGATCCTATCTCATCTCACCTTACTCTTTTTGCAATTAAATAAAATATATTGCTACTCACACCAAATCGAATGGAAAAGCACCTGTTCTTTACACCATACAAAAAGCTGGTATGAAACGAAATTTAAGGAAGCCTGCGAAATTCTGATAAACCACCCAATATCAACAACAATGGCGGCATGAACATTCCAAGAATCTGGATGGCACACATTCAGTCTACCTAATACATAAGATCCAGCATAGTCAGGACTTTAGCTAACTTCTAGCTAGTATTAGAAACCATTCCATACCAACTGGTTGGAATGTACATGTATAATCATATTGTAAATACACACACACACACACACACACACACACACACACACACACACACACACACACACAGACTTGTTGTTGTGCCCAACGTAATTCTACAATCAACAGATAATATTAATAATAGGACTCTAGCGTTGATGTATATTCTATTTTTTTTTTTCACACTAGAGGTCAGGTCAACAATTATTGTAACGGTTGGTCAGTAACTTTAACAAACCAGATAGATTGTAGTGTAGCTTATTGTCTGTATATAGTGCATATGCTCCAGAAGATGACCTTGATATAAAGGTCGAAACATCGAATATAGAGTTTAGTTATATTAAACTAAAGTTTTACTCAAGCATGGTAGTTGTCTCCATAATTTTCAAAAATGTATAAAGAAAGGATATTGCTACTCAATTAATTTCAAACAACACAAACTCCTAGTTACTCTCAAACCATCCAAACTCCTCTTAATGCATAATTATAAACTATGTGGCAAGCTTGCAGTCAGTTTTGTGTTGTTCACCATCTGATGTTTTATCTCACAAAACAGCCAGCATACTGTCATGTCAAGTCCTGTATATGCTTTACTAGTCTTTCATTTCCTTTATTCCTTAATTTTTAGTTTCCATCATTTTAAATTCAAAATCCATCTTCCTTGTTTACTGATTATGTTCATATTTCATTTTTTGCTATTCAATGTACATATTTAAATTCAGATAATTGAGTTTTATTTATAATGATATAAATAACTCATCAAATTCAGCTCCAAATATGTCATTCCCTACTTTCTGAAATTTCACTAGCAGGTATGTCTTTTTAAATTATATCCTTAATATAATTTAAATTTAATATTAAATGTAAATTTGCTTTTGGTTGGAAAGCAGGGTAGATCCATCACTCAATAAGCTTTGCTGTTTCCATTATTATAATCTGTTGATATTCTTTTGGAAGATTTGGGTAATACTTCACAAGGAAAGCTAGTCCACAGAACAGACACAGATGAAAAAAAAAAAAAAAAAGAATAAGAGTAGCAGGTTTGGTGGGTTAACAATTCAACAATAAATGGAGATTGAGAAGCAGTATCTCATGTTACTGTAAATTTAGTAGAAATGGAGTGGAGATGATAGGTCTGCTGAACAGTAATCCATGGAATTATCTGTAGAAAAGAAAACAAAAACTGACCTCTTCTGGACAGCATAAAGAATTTTTAGAACTGATGTACAAAAAGATGTTTTTTGTACATCACCACAAATGTAAGAGGCATTAAGCTAAGGAAAGATTTGTTATTTGTAGAGAATCAGAAGATACACATATGAAAATTAATGTCCTGAGAAAAAAATGGATGCCAAGGTTTTGGAAACAGAAGATGCTGTAGAAGTAATGTAGTTGTCAGAGTTTGTGTTGATGTTTTGACTGTAGAGTTTAATATTATCAAAGGAAAGCAAGAAGAACAGAAGAACTAAGGTTTTTTCCTCCCCTTTTTTTGTCATAAAGACAACATTTTGATTTGAAAGTCACAGTTTAAGACACACGTTAAAGAATAACGTGAAGCGAGACATTTGGGCACCTCAAAGTTTGTCATATGAGTAAGACATACTGGAGTGCTATCATCAGCAAAACCTTGGAATAGGGTTTGAAATCAGCAAGATTGTTTATGTATGGGGAAGAAATAACAAAGCACTGAGAAATGTTCAGCATTCGTAACAAAATTCTAATCGAGAATATCCTCCATTACATACAGTGAATAGTCTGGGAGAAAACTGGTTATCCTGTTACAATGGGGAATGAAGGGCAGACCATCAAATGGCAATTTGTTGGGAAACTATGCCAGATCATCATCAAATGCCTTTGAAATGTCCAAGTGCAACTGCACTAGTTTCTCCGAACACTTTAATGGTACGTCCACAGCTAGGTGATATCTGCTGTGGATCTTGACAGGCAGAATCCATGTTTATACTCAATTAGTTGACAGTTTATTCACATACTTAAGTTAGCTAATGAGGACCTTCTCCATCATTTTGTATATACAGAGGCAAGAGCAGTATGGGTGTGCATGCATGGATGTGTATACGTTTGGAAAGAAGTCATCGGATACCCTCCCCCCATGGGCAAGATGCATCATGCCATGTTAGGAGACATATGTTTGTAACGGGTACAAGTTGGAGGAATACGATGCTCCCAAGTCATTGCAATTGTGTTCAGGTGAAATGGCTACAACAAGAGAACTGATGGAATTTGAAAGAGGCATTGTATGATGCCATCTTCCAGGCCTATCTGTTTAATAAATTGGGCCATCCCAGGTCAACAATCAGCTGAGATAGAAGTGCAGGGAGTCAACTGCAAGTGCTACCCACAGTGGATACAACCCACCACACTCGCCAAACGTGACCGTAGGGTGCTACAAAGGATAATAAAAAAAATTGCCATCGCCAGCTGACATAACAAATGCAGAGTTCCGAGCATCAACTGGAACACAAAGCTGCACAAAAACATTCAGAACCAAGGCTCACAACATGAGTTTCCATGGCAGGACCACAATATGCAAGTCCCACATTACCCGAACCAACATGGAGCATTGTCTTAGTGGTGCAAAGAGCATGTACAGTGGGACGTTGAAGCTTCGAAATCTTCATTATGGATGGAGTGACGAATCATGCTACACCCTCTACTGAGCAGATGGACAAGCATGGGTGTGGCAGATCATGGTGAACATCTCCTACCAGAATGCATAATCCCAACTTCAAAATTCAGAGGTGGGGATATGATGGTATGGTCTCATTTTTTTTTTAGTTTGGCCTTGGATTCAGTGTTTGTGACATCACAAACAGGGAGACATGATGCAAGAGGTATCTGAACAATGCAGTGCTTCCTACTTTGTGGCATTAATATGGAACTAACCCTTGTCTCTTTCCACAAGACAATGCACTGTGTTATAAGGCATGAATCACCACACTTGACTGGGAGCCCTAATCTCAACACTACTGAACATTTGTGGGATAATGTGGAGCATCAGGTGAGGTCTTGGGACATCTACCCCACAACAGTCCAGGACCTCATTACATATCTACAGGAAGAATGATCCAATCCTATTAATTGCTATCGTATGACTGTGGAAAGTATGTTCCATAGGATTTCTGCAGTCGTTGCAGTGAAAGGATCCTACATCCTATTTAAGGTGAGGACTATGGCTGTTTGTTCCTCACAATAAGGTGTCAGTTAACTTCTTTCCAAGCAGAGAGAGAGAAAGAGATAGATAGTGAGTGAGTGAGTGTGTGTGCATGCACAATTGACCCTTGAATAACATGGGTTTGGACTGTGTGGGTGAACTTATATGCTGATTTTTTTCAATAAATATAGTGGAAAATTTTTTGGCGATTTGCAACAATTTGAAAAATCTTGCTGACAAACTGAATAGCCCTAAATATATCAAAAAAATTAAGAAAATCTTAGGTATGTCATAAATGCATAAAAATATATGTAGATACTAGTCTATTTTATCATTTATTAGCATAAAATATACACACACATCAATTATAAAAAGTTAAAATTTATCAAAACTTATGCACAGAAACACTTAAAGACTACCACCATTTGCAGTCAAGAAATATGTCAACAATCATAAAGATGCAGTATTAAATCATACCTGCATAAAGTTAAATGTAGTACATACTGTAATAATTTCAGAGTTACCTCCTGTTGCCATTGAAGTGATCCCAAGTGTTGTATCTGCTCAAAACACCATGTGCCACTAATAATCTCTACATGAGCAGTTTGTCTCTCTCTCCCCAGTAAATCGCATATCCTGGTAAAAAGTGATCTCTCATGGTTCTTGTGTATTTTTCATCATGTTTAGTGCAATACTGTAAACCCTTAATAACACCATGGGTCCTATATGAAGTGTCAATAGTGATGGAAATGCTCCAAAGCAGCAGAGATAAGTCATGACATTACAAGAAAAATGTTTGACATGTACCATAGATTGAGGTCTGCAGCTACAGTTGCATGCCATTTCAAGATAAATGAATCCAGCATAAGGATCACAGTAAATAAAAAAAAAAAAAAGAAAGAAAGAAAGAAATACATGAAGCCATCACTGCAGCTATGCCAGCAGGTGCAAAAAAAAAAAAACCTTGCAGCTTTTATGTGGGTGTAGGATTGCTATATGAAAGGCAAACCTATAGACTCTAATATGATTTGAGAAAAAGCAAAGTCATTACATGACAACTTAATGCAAAAGGAAGGTGAAGGACCTAAAGCTGGAGAATTTAATGCCAGTAAAGGATAGTTTGATAATTTTAGAAAGAGGTTTGACTTAAAAAAAAAAAAAAAACATGTCAAGAAAACAAGAACAGCAGCTTCTGCCAACCAAGAGAAAATCACTGAGGAGAAAGGATATCTGCCTGAACAGCTTTTTAATGCAGGCAAAAGTGCCCTATTCTGGAAAAAAATGCCACAAAGAACATTTATTAGTGAGGAAGGGATAGGCTGCTGTTTTGTGCAAATGCAATCGGGTTTATGATCTATAAGCCTTGAAAGGGAGAGAAACACCAGTTGCTAGTCTTCTGGTCATACTACAAGAAGATCTGGACAATGAGAACCCTTATTTTTTGTCCTGACCTGCAGTCAGGATTTCTCCATGACTGCAGGTCATAGAGTCCAGCTATTCTTGTCTTGGGCCTTTCTTCTCCATTTTCTTCCAACTTTCTTAATCATTGGGTCTTCCCACCTTAAGGTTGGTCTTCCAGGTTTCCTTTTGGTCCTGCCATACAGTTAATAAAATTATCTATTGTGTGTGTGTGTGTGAGTGTCTTCATGTGAAAATCTATTAACTGTACGGCAAGAACTGTATGAGACATTTTTGTGTGATCATCATCACCTAAGTATTCATCGTGTGCAAGATTTGTATGGAAATGGATAGCCCTATCCTTACATAGGCATAAGGTAAGTGATATTTAACATAAAATTAATAATGCATTAGTTTTCTTACTGTTTTATAACTTTCCTTTCAAAGAGTACAATAATGTACAGTTTGCTGCTCTCTCTCTCTCTCATAACTGGAGAAACCTCATATCAGCCAATCATCAGAGATAAGTGGTTTTTTAAAAATGTAACAATGTTTCCAATAGTGTATTATGACTATGAGTGTAATACTTTTTGCCATAAAAATTTTATAATGATTCAATCATTAGTGTATTAGGCTACCTTGAAGCAATTATATCCTTTACACCAGGTAACCATAAAGCAATCATATTGATGCTTTTTCATTATGAATGAATGAATCATTATACCCGTCAATAAATACGATTTTTTTTTCCACATTATCTTTTCATTTTTGATGTCTAGTATTACTAACACATATAACATCAACAGTGTTTTGCATCATATAAGACAATATTGATGTAGGTACTGACAGACAGAGACAATTTAATGGCATTAACAACACCAAATAAATTATTTTATAAAAAAGATATTTTATTATCTTGCTTATATTTCACTGAATTTCAAATCAGCATCTTCAGATGTGACAGTGAGTAAGTGAAACAATACAATTATAACGGACAAAAGACCTAAATTACTAATTTGGTGCCTTCTAATGTTATAAAAAAAAGTATTATAGATATGCAGGAGTTGCTCTTAAGATAAGTTTCCCAAATTTTTGGCAAATTAATGCAGCTACATTAGCTCAGGTTAGGAGAATTATTCATACCCATGGCTGACTCAAAAAATATTCTAGATCTAATAGATGAAAGAAGGAAATACAAAACCTCCCTAAAGGAAGAAAGCAAAGACAAATATAAACATATAAAAAATATGATAAATAGAAAGTGTAAAGAAGCAAAAGAACAATGGTATACAGAGAAATGTGAGAAATAGAAGATCTAACAAAGACTGGGAGAATTGATAAAGCTTATAACATTATAAAAGAAATAAGCCAACAAAACAAGACAAGAAGTACAATTATCAAAAATAAACAGGGGGAACATACTTATAGATAAGGAAGAAATTTCGGAAAGATGGAAGGAGTACTTAGATCTATATAGTAGAAAAGATCTAGATGCCAAGGCTATTGAAGATGAAACAAGACTCGATGTGGAAGAAATTGGTCCAACTATATTAAAAGATGAATTTGAATGGGCACTGAATGAATTGTCAAGGCACCAGGCACTGATAACAACCCTTCAGAATTAATAAAGTACTCAGGAAACATAACTAAGTCATACCTTTTCAAGATCATAAAGGATGTTTATGAAACAGGGATCATCCCCAAAGATTTTACACAATGCTCTATCATACCCATTCCTAAAGTAAATAATGCAAACAAGTGTGAAAATCATCAAACAATAAGCTTAATATCACATGCTTCAAAATCATTATACTTGTCAATAAATACGAATTTGTTTTTCACATTATCTTTTCATTTTTGATGTCTAGTATTACTAATACATCCTTTCAAAGGAGTACAATACTGTATAGTTTGCCGCTCTCTCTCAAAATTACTACTACTCAAAATTATACTAATTATACATTATTATAAAAATACTACTCAAAATTATACAAAAAAGACTAACAAAGAAGATTGAAGAATATGTTGGCAATGACCAGTTTGGATTCAGGAAACAGCAGGGGACAAGAGAAGCAATCCTAACTCTAAGAACAGTTATTGAAAGAAGATTTGAGAAGAATCAAAATACTCTGATAGTCTATCTTGACTTGGAGAAAGCCTTCGATAGTATTGACTGGAACCACATGTTTCACCTCCTAAAAACAATAAAAGATAGATTGGAGAGATAGAAGGCTCATATTTAATCTTTACAAGCACCAAGAAGCCCTAATAGAAACAGCCAGCAATAAAACAAAAACCGCAATAGCAAAAATACGTACAGGTGTAAGACAGGGGTGCTCTCTTTCACCCATATTGTTTAATCTATACATTGAAGATGCAATAAATAAATTGAAAGAACTAATAGAAACAGGAATTAAGATAAACGGAATGGATATTAACTGGATACGGTTCGCAGATAATGAAAACAAACTGAAAGCCACCCTGACAAAGATGGAAGAAATTTTCATATAATTAAAAATTAATTATAAGAAAACAGAACTATTAATTACAAGTACAGCAAATCCAATGAAAATAAACCTGAAATAAATAATAACTTAATACAACAGGTATCCTCTTTTAAATATCTTGGAAGTCTTATCACAGAAGATGGAAGAAACCAATCAGATATTAAAGCACAAATAATCTTAGCCAAAAAAGCATTCTACAACAGAAGAAACATTTTTTACCAGTCAAGGACTTAGCATCCGGCTCAAAAAAAGGCTAGTGAAAACATACGTACGGAGCATTGCATTATATGGTTGTGAGGCCTGGACCCTAACAAAATAAGACATCAAAAAGTTGGAGGCATTTGAACTTTGGTGCTGGAGAAAGATGATGAAAATTAGTTAGACAGAAATGAAAAGTAATGAAGAAGTTCTAAATACAGTTCATGAAGAGCGGTCATTAACGAAACACATCAATAAGAGAAGAAAAAGCCTAATTGGACACCATATAAGGCATGGGGGGGGGGGTTTGATTACAGAAATAATGGAGGGGACTGCAGAAGGAGAAAGGACACGAGGCAAACCAAGAATTTCATATATAAATAACATAATTATCCTAACTGGCGCTAAGAGTTATGAAGAGATAAAAAGGAGGTCACAAGACAAGATGTTCTGATGTGTTGCTATAATTACCAATCTTCAGATTGATCCACCAAAGAAAAAGAGATTTCACTGAATTTCAAATCAGCATCTTCAGGGTACAACATAGCATGTACATGAGACAGTGAGTAAGTGAAACAATACAATTATAATGGACAAAAGACCTAAATTATTAATTTGGTGCCTTCTAATGTTGTAAAATAAAAGTTCTGGTTCAAGGCTAAACCACCAAAAGATATGTTGGTGGTTTAGCCTTGTTTAGGATGCTTGCTATGTCTAAAATGCACATTATTAACTAACATTTATTTATTAATAATTTATAATTTATAAGTTAATAATTTATTAACATATAAATTGTTTAGCCTTGAACCAGAACTTGGTTCAAGGCTAAACAATTTATGGTGGTTCAAGGCTTATTGGTTTAGCCTTGAACCACCATATCTTTTGGTGGTTCAAGGCTAAACCACCAAAAGATATGTTGGTGGTTTAGCCTTGTTTAGGATGCTTGCTATGTCTAAAATGCACATTATTAACTATTACAGGTGGAAGATCGTAGATGTCTGGTTCTACATTCACCATGATTTCTAAATTTGTTTGGATGTAACAGCACAGTTATGGCCCAGACAGAGTATTCTTGGCTTCTTCAGTAAGCAGTAGCGAAGATAAATTTATGACCACATGATCTCATTGAAGTTGCAGTCAGAACGTAGTGTGTTGGCATTATTGGAGGATTTCAAATCTTGTCCCCCCCCCCTCCCCTTCCTGGCAACTCCTCTAGCTTTTGTAAAAAATTCAGTCCATTTCAAATCATTAGTTAAAAATCATATCCTTAAAAATTCAGACATAATGGTTAGTTTTGATGTCACTTCTTCATTTACTAATGTGCCACTCAGTGGCACATCCAGTTTTTTTTTTTTTTTTGGGGGGGGGGTGTGGCTGCCTCCCATCCAAAAAAAAAAAAAGGAAAAGGAAAAAAAACACTAGAAAATTTTCCAAAAATATTTTACTAATTAAAATTAATTTTTTTTATTTATGTTGTGTCATGTCTTCTATTTCTATACTACTTATGAATTAGCGGTCATCACATAAGGTGGGAATACCTATAGCTCTCAGAATCACGGCCGCTGTGAACGCAAGGCAAAAGAAACAGTGCTTGGGCAGACCGAGAGCTCCTTCATTTGCCCGAGGAGATCACAGGTATCATGTATTGGTGATCACTGCAGATCATAGGTCATATGCAATACATATGTGTGTTTTCTCAAATCGCCTACTCAACTCCCCCCCCCCCCCAGATTAAATCTGGAGTACACCACTGGTGGCACTAATAGACACTCTTGATTTGATAACACTTTGGAAATTATGGAGAAAACTACCATGTTTGAGTAAAACTTTAGTCTAATATAAACCAAAATCCACACTCGTTTTGACCTTTATATCAAGGTCATCTTCTGGAGCATATATATTATATACAGAGAAACAAGCTGCACTACAATCTACATGGTTTGCTAAAGTTACTGACCAACCGTTACAACAATTATTGGCCTGGCTTCTGGTAAAAAAAAAAACCTTACTACATCAATGCTAGAGTCCTATTATTATTATTATCTATTGGTTGTAACATTACATCGTGCTAAGTAGAAACAAGTCTATATATATATATATATTAACATGATTATATATATAAATTCCAACCAGTTAGTATGGAATGGTTTTCAGTACTAGCTGAAGGTTGCCTAGAGTCCTGAAGTATGTTAGATACTAAATATTAAGTAGGCTGAACATGTGCCATCCAGATTCTTGGAATTTTCATGCCACCCAAAATAAACCACCCAAATATTTGTTGATATTTGGGTGGTTTATCAGAATTTTGCAGGCTTCCTTAAATTTTCTTTCATACCAGGTTTTTGTATGGTGTAAAGAGTGGGTACTTTTCCAGTCAATTTGGTGTAAGGTGTGGAGAGCGTGATCTGAGAGGCCTGCTTCACCAAAATTGTTATATTTAATGTGTCTTATGTATGTGTTCTTTCTTATGTGTTGGGATTGTATGTCCAGTTTCACCAATGTATGGTAAGTTACAGGTGCAGTGGGTGCAATAGACTCCAGGATGTGCTAATGGGAGGAGAGGATCCTTGGAGGAGTTGAATATGTTTTTAAGTTTTGTAGGTGGTTTAAAGGTGGCATTGAGATTATAATGGTGTAGGATTCTGTTAATTTTTTCTGATAACTAAACGTAGACTTTGGATCTATGATCGCACAGAGAAAACAATACTTAGAGAACAAATCCAAACAGCCTGCAAAAATCTAGTAATAACTCAAAATCAAGTTTCAAAAGTGCAATCCGAACTATCGAGTTATATAAATCCAGATATTCTACGCATGCTCGAAAGAATTACTGACAATTCGGCTAAATATATCCTAGGAAATAATAAAGAAAAACTTAAAGCCAAATTTCAATTTTGAAACAAGGATGAATTGTGACCGCCAATCATATGAATCCAACCAATCAGGAGATCTCCTCTCCGGTAAACAGCTCCAACAGTGAACAACAAACAAATGAGACATGGAGCGACCAACCACCGGCAAGCAAGAGTCATGTGATCAACTTATCAAGCCACACCTTAAATAACAGCCAACTTGCGCTACTTGATAAATGTCTTAACTTCGCAATAGCACCTAAGTGTTCATAAATTGGATTTTATATACCACGTAGAAAGAAGCATCAGGTCCCTAGCCAGTAACATAGCCGATAAAATACGATTAGAAACCAGCAATGTCCTGAATAATAAAAAAACTGTGCATAGCAATCTTACAAAAACGGAACTGGCAGCAATCAAGTCATTGAAAGTTAATCAAGACATAATTATAACAAAATCGGATAAAGGCAATGCCACTGTCGTGCTTGACAGAGCAACATCCATCCATCAGATGAATCAACTAGTCTCGATAACAGTACCTATCAGCTGGTAAACTATAACCCAACTAACAGAATAAAGAAAAAAATTGAGAAATTACTTAAGCCCGTCACTTCTTGGCCATCAGACACGGTTAAAAAAACTCATACTCCATTACACCCATGCTCCCAGAATATATGGTGTCCCGAAAGTACACAAACAAAACGTGCCGCTTCGACCGATCGTGGAAGGAATAGATAGCCCTAATTACCCACCTTGCCAAGAAATTAGCATCAACACTCAAGGAGTTGGTAGGTCATTCCCCCTCCTATATAAAGAACACACAACACTTTATAAACAAAATTAAAAACATAACACTCGACAAAGATGTTCTATTAATCAGTTTTGACGTTTCTGTCCTTTTTGCAAATGTCCCAATCAATGACAATTCTTCTCCTACAGAAGAAATTTCTGCCCGACATTACGGTCCTCTTTGTCCACATACTACGTTCCGGTTACTTCATGTGGGAAAATAAATTTTACCTACAAAAAGAAGGTATGGCAATTGGCTCACCATTATTCCCCCCAATTGCTAACTTCTATATGGAGGCTTTTGAGCAAAGTGCTCAATTCCTTCACTCTAAAAGCTACAGTGTGGCTTAGATATGTTGACGATGTGTTCATTATCTGATCACATGGAAGACAAACATTAAACACATTCCTTAGCCACTTGAACAAACTACATGAACGCATACAATTTACTATCGAAATTGAAAATCAGAACTCGCTCCTGTTCCTGGATACACGTCTTCCTTCAGGCAGTCTATCCTTCACTTTGCAAACCCACACACACACCCCGGCCAATACATACATGCTAATTCATAACACCACCCATCACAAAAATATGAAGTCATTAACACCCTTAAAAACAGAGCTATAACAATTTGCTCTAACCAGCAAGCTCTTAAACAAGAACTAAAAATCATCAGTGACACATTTATAAATAATGGCTATAACAAAAATACTATTAATAAAGTTCTTCATAAAACATCATCAAAAAATAATCTAGATTACAGTAAAACCATAGCCATCCCATATATTAAAGGGTTATCAGAAAAAGTCAACAGAATCCTACACCATTATAATCTCAATGCCATCTTTAAACCACCTACAAAACTTAAAAACATATTCAACTCCTCCAAGGATCCTCTCCTCCCATTAGCACATCCTGGAGTCTATTGCACCCACTGCACCTGTAACTTACCATACATTGGTGAAACTGGATGCACAATCCCTATACATAAGACACATTAACTATAACAATTTCGGTGAAGCAGGCCTCTCAGATCACGCTCTCCACACCTTACACCAAACTGACTGGAAAAGTACCCACTCTTTAAACCATACAAAAACCTGGTATGAAAGAAAATTTAAGGAAGCCTACGAAATTCTGATAAACCACCCAAATATCAACAATAATGGTGGCATGAAAATTCCAAGAATCTGGATGGCACATGTTCAGCCTACTTAATATTTAGTATCTAACATACTTCAGGACTCTAGGCAACCTTCAGCTAGTATTGAAAACCATTCTATACTAACTGATTGGAATTTATATATATAATCATGTTGTTAATATATATACATAGACTTGTTTCTCCTCAACCCAATGTAATGTTACAACCAATAGATAATAATAGGACTCTAGCGTTGATGTAGTAAGGTTTTTTTTTTTTTTTTTTTTTTTTTTTACCAGAGGTCAGGCCAATAATTGTAACGGTTGGTCAGTAACTTTAGCAAACCATGTAGATTGTAGTGCAGCTTGTTTCTCTGTATATAATATATATGCTCCAGAAGATGACCTTGATATAAAGGTCAAAACGTCAAGTATGGATTTTAGTTTATATTAAACTAAAGTTTTACTCAAAGACGGTAGTTTTCTCCATAATTTCCAAAATGTATTCTGATCTCCGTGTAAGCCTCAAAGAATTGATTTGATAAAGTCTAAATTTTCCCGATACATTTGAATTATTCAAATTTACTATGTATACAGATTACTTTACATGGGGAGGAAAAATCTACAAACAGAATTATTATTATGTGACACCTCCAAGGAGTCCAAAGACTCATCGAAGGAGGGAACCTACTCTACAACTCTCCATCTCCACCACTCAATCCACAACTACCATCATCATCTACACCAACGCTATCTACCGCCACGCCACCACTAGTATTTTCACAGAAAATCACATACATCCGTGCCATGGCAGGATTCAAACAGCAGCATTTTGGCTGGAGAGCAGATATGCTAACCACTCAGCCAACCAGGCCAGCCTGGTTGGCCAAGTGGTTAGGATATAGTAGTAAATGATACTGCTATGGGTTCCCCCACCCCCTTTAGCAAACTTTTAAATGGAACACTTTGAAAACAAAATATTTACCACAGCTACATTTATGCTCCTAGCGTGGTTACACTTTGTTGATAATATGTTTGCCATTTGGCCTCATGGACAAGACACTTGGGATGCTTTTGTCACCTACTTAAACAGCCAACACCCAAAATCCACTCCACAGTAGAAAAATAATCTAATAACCGTTTGCCTTTTCTTGACACATTAGTTACATACTTTTTATATGGCTCACTATCTTTTCCAGTTACAGAAAGCCAACACACACACACACACACACACACACACACACACACACACACACACACACACACACACACACACACACACACACACACAGGAAGATATCTACATTAACAATCACATCGTCATCCAACCCAACAGTATGGTATTTTAAAAACACTTACACACATAGTCAGAGCCATTTGTTCTAATGATACAGCTCTGTCCAAAGTAATTCAAATAATCCATGCTATCTTGGTCAACAGCTAGAATTCCTACAAAATAGATAAAATACTATATAGCCCCATTACTTCTCCCTTCTCTAATACACAGGAACATCAGAAAACATAGCCAAAGTACTAATAAAACATGGCCTTCGCACCACATTTAAACCTCATGTTAAATTCAACAACTCTGATCCACTCTCCGAAGGATAAACCTCACCCTCTAGCATACCCTGGAGTGTATGAAGTTCCTTGTGACTTGGCCTACTATGGGGAGACAGGAAGATCTGCTAAAATCCGCTTGGAAGAACATAAAAAAAAATACACTCTCTACTATTATTATGGGAAGTCGGCATTGGCAGACCATGCTTTGAACACCCCTAAACACAGGATTAGATGAAAGAAAATTAATGTACTATTTAGATGTTGTTACAGACCCAAAAGATTATTTTTTGAGTCAGCCATGGCTATGAAGAATTCTCCTAACCTGAACAAATATGGTTGCATTAATTTGTCCAAAATTTGGAAAACTTATCTTAAGAGCAACTCCTACATAGTTGTAATATATATTTTTTTTGTTGTTTTTACAACATTCTTCTTCATGTAGCTTCCTCAGTGACAGGGTGCAACACCATGTCCTTCCAGTTCCCTCTGTTGGTGGCTTTCCTTTTTATTTCTGCATAGCCATGTGATCCTGTCCATGATCTTGTATCTTCAAGTGATGTCCTTCGTTTTTTGCCTCTTGATGCTTCCCATAATTTTTCCTTCTAAAACCGTTAGTATCCTCTGTTCTGATGAACCTCTCAGTACATGTCCTGCCAATCTCATCTTTCTTTGGATTTCCTGTAATAAAGATCTGTGTTCCCATTCTCTGTAGAACATCTGTATTTGTCACATGTTCTGCCCATGAGATTTTCAGAGCTCTCCTATAGCTCCACATTTCAAAGGCCATTACCTGTTGTCTTACTCTCTTCTTGAATATCCAGCCCTCACTTCCATGTGTGAAAACCGGCCATTTTTTCGTATCATTCTTTTCTTTTCTCGATACCCACAGAACTTCTGAGCAGATATTTATTTTTCCAGAAGGCATCTTTAGCTATGGCTGTTCTTATTTTTATTTATTTATCTTGCTTTCCATCTGCAGTAAAGTAGGTGCCTAAATATTTGTATTATTCTGTTGTATGTTCAATTTTCATATTGTTTATAAATATATCTGGCTCAGATCTGTTTTCTTTTGAGATTTTGATAAATTTTGTCTTTTTGGTATTTATATCTAATTCGAACTCTTTACCTTCTTCAATTAGTAGCTGCAGTAATTTGATTAATTCGTTTCTGTTTCTGCTATTAGAATGATATCATCAGCATATCTAAGACAGTTGTATTTTATACCATTACATTAAAACATTAAAAGCCACCAAATTAGTAATTTACATCTTTTGTCTGTTATAATTCTATTGTTTCACTTACTCACAAAATGTTGCATGTACATGCTGTGTTATGCTCTGAAGATGGTGATTTGAAATTCAATGAAATATAAGCAAGGTAAGAAAATATCTTTTTTTATAAAATAGTTCATTTGATGTTAGACTTACAGCAGTGGTTCTCAAACTTTTTTTTGTCTGGCAGCACACTAAAATCGATAAATAAATTTCACGGCACCCCTAGTATTATTTGCTTTTTATAGAGAGTAAAGTGCCGATTAATTGATTCTGAAAGACTCGCATATATAACCCATAAATAAATTGATATTACAGATACTAAAGATATGAAGGAAAGCGTGTTTAAAAGAAAACAGATTTTATTTAAACTAAATTGGTTTATTTTCAAACAACTCCAAAACATACAAAACAAAAGCTATTATAAAGATTCAGATAATAAAATATGAACTTAATGTGAAATATGTGCCTGGTGTTGTTTGCATATTTCTTTGATATTAGGCCTTGTTTTTGAGAGAGATATTCTCATCTCATTTTCAAGGGCCTTTAGTCTTTCTCTCTTCTTTGTTTTAATATTTACAAGTGCAGAAAAACCCAGTTCACATAAATAAGGTGTAGAAAATTGCAATAAGATGTTAAGTGCTTTGAATCCTATATTGGGGTACTCCTTCATAGTTGTTATCCAAAATGAATTCAGACACATTTCTGAATGCTTCAATCTGAACGTACGATCGTTACTTATATCAATTAATTCTTCGGCTTCTATAAGACTTAACTCACTCATTGCTGATGTTGACTCTACAAATGGATTTTGAATCCAATCGTATAAATTGACTGAAATGTTCTGGAAAATAATGGTCAAGTTTTTCTTCTAACGATGTTAAATGACTGTAAATAAGCTTTTGCAGATCAGTGTTCTTACATTTTCTGGAGGCAACTTTAAGGAACATTTCTACATTGTTGGTGCTTAATTTTATCTTCCACATTTTTATTTTGTCTTTAAAAGCTTTAATTTTATCTGTAGATGTCAAAATATTCTCATTTCTTCCTTGCATGTTGGAGTTCAGCTTGTTCAGATGATCGAATATGTCTATTAAATAGGCTAGTTTGGAACACCAAAAATCATCTTGTAATAATTTATAGAATTCTGGTTTGTCTTCATTTTGGAAAAACACTAATATTTCTTCTTTAAGTTCAAAAAAACGATCCAATACGCGACCTTTTGAAAGTCATCTTACTTTGGTATGAAAAAGAAGATTCTTGTAATGAGATTGCATCTCTTCACATAGTCCTGCAAATATTCTAGATTTTAATGGTCTGGCTTTGATATAATTAACAATCTGAATGTATTTCTTCTAATACACTTTTTAATTCCAAGCCTATTGTCTTTGCCACCAATGATTCACGATGAATGAAGCAATGAGTCGTTATAATGTTCTCATTTTCTTTTCTAGCAAGGAAACAAACCCTTTTGTAATTCCAATCATAGAAGGTGCACCATCTGTACATATACCCACACAAGTTTTCCAAGATAGACCATTTGTATTAAAATATGTGTTCATTATATCAAAAACATCTTTTCTCGTCGTAATTTTTTCGAATTCCTTGCAGCATAGAAATTCTTCAATAATTTTATCATCTTCAATGAATCGAGTAAAAACAAGTGTGCTTTACCACTGATATCACTTGACTCATCTAACTGCAAACTGAAAAATTTTGATTAGATTATTTTGGTTATAACTGACTTTTCAATATCGACTGACAGATCATAAATATGTCTACTCATAGTATCATTTGATAATGGAATCTTCTTTATTTCTTCTTCTGCCTCAGTACCAAAAATTGTTCTCACAATTGCTGAATAGGCCAGACGAATCAAGGTTTCGCCGATAGTATGAGGCTTGATTTCCTTCGCAATTATTTCAGCGACTAAATAACTCGCTTCTTGAACTCGGTCGGAAATTGTAAACTTTCTTACAAAACTTTTACTTTGTTTTTCTTGTAATCTTATTAACTCTTTGAAATATTCAGGAATTTTATTCGACAAGTTGTCATGTTTGTGGAGAAATGTCGCAATAATTTGCTAGGAACCATAGCCTCATTTGATAGAACCAAACCACACAAAATACACTTAGGTCTGGGAATTAATTTATCACCACACCACGTAAATCCCATTTTTTAGATTGCTCTCTTGATATAGAGCTATCTAAAAATTCTTTTTCATCGTTTCCTTTTTACATGAACTTATTCTTTCTGTTGTTTCATTAGTGCTTTTTTGTTGCTGAACGTTAAAAATAGTCAAATCTTCATTAATGCAAGTATCAGTTTTTGATAATTTATTAGTGCGAATTGGTTTGTTAGCTTTGCTACAAGTAGACATTTCTTGATCGTCAGATTCTTCACTTCTTTTTTTAAGGAAAAAATTATTCATGATTTTGAAGGGCATATGTAACTTTAATATTTTATTTTAAAATTTATTTCAAGTAAATAATTTTTTTTCCGGATGGAAAAAGGAGAAACATTTGTTTACGATGTCTCTCGTTATAGTTGGAATATATAACAATAAGAAAAACCTCTACTCACTGAATTTAATGACTTTAATATCGTACTTCGTTTATTCTCACCGATGACAAAAGACTCATGATTTTTGTTTAGGGGAAATGATCATGTATAATACTTGTCACACTGAACAGAGAAATACTAAAACAGACAGCAGGACAACTGACCATTCATTAGTTCATTTTCCCTAGTATTTATGTGCCGTCACATATCTAGTTACTATGACACGTAGTGATCTAACGAAATCCCAGGATATAATATAAGAGTGATACAAAAAATGATAATTTTTATATATGCTTCATCCATTAAAATCAAAATATATAATTTTTTTTGTTTTTGATTTAGTTATTTGTGGCAATTGAATATTTTGCTTTTTTTCAAATAAACGATTCAAAATTTCATGGCACCCTTGTGGCACCCAGTTTGAGAACCACTGACTTACAGTATCAATAAACACAGTACAATACTGTAAATGTATTTATGATTTTTTTAATAACATTTTCTTTTCTCTAGAGTATAATAAGATATATGACAGGTGTTAATTCTGCACCATATCTCTTGAACACTAATAGGACTAGAAATCTTTATTGGTCAGGCTTCTTCTGATGTCTGTCTTGCAGAGGACTACAGAAGTATGGGATGCAACATACCAGAAAAGCAGGTAATGTGCCTTGATGATTTTTGCAGTGAGCCTAGAGGCCTTTGCAATGGACTAGAAGACAGAACTGCCATTTGTACAAGTGTTCTACATTTAGCTCTTTCAAAATCAGACTTAATTTTAAACAGATCAACCTTCTGTGATTTTTGTTATCCATGAAAAACAGATCCAGTATAATACAACAATATAACTATAAAAATTATGTATTCTACTAGTTGCTTTATGCTACACAGAGTTCATACACTGCAATGTTACATACAAAGCATCTCCATCAGATTTAATGCTACTTTCCTTCATAATGTGATCCAAATTGATGACAAAAAGCAATGGAGACAATGTGCACCCTTGTTTCACACCCGATTTAACATCAAACTATCTTCCTGCTCCTCTTTCAGTTCTAACTGCTGACTTACAACTCAAATAGAGACTATGCATTGCTCAACAATGTCTCATTTACATCACATAACTGCAATGTTTCAAACAGGTTTTCTTTTGGTACTGCCATATGCCTTTTTTAGTTCTGCAAAACTTAAATACAAGTCCATGTTTTATTCCCATGATTACTCAACATGTTCCTGACAATGTCTATATGGTGCAAAATCAGCTTGTTCATCCAGGTTTCTCTTCCAGTTTTCTTAGATTCTAAGGTACGTTTGCATAAATCATACCTGGAACACTTAATGAATATACATGAGCAAAAACTTGCATTAACTCTCAGGATCTTCTGAAACCGTATCCATAAGCAATGAAACCATTACAGACCACATGATAATAACCATCAGGTCTAAAATACAAATCTCCAAACAATGGACATGGTTTTTGGCACATGAACCCAGCACTCATGAAATATGTAAATTTAATATCAATACTGGAAAATGAAATAAACACTAAACTGGGAAAAAGCTAACACAAAATTAAGCCAAATACCAAAGTTCACCACCAGAATGATAGGATAATCTTAAAATCAAATGCAGTAAAATCACCACAGATGGGGAAAAAAAAAAAAAAGAGAAAGAACAAAGACAGAATATCTCAACACTCTATAAGAAACTTAACATAATTAAAGCTGGATCAAAACAAAAATATGCCCAGAATGAAGGACCTCAAAAATGTAGCAAACAGAAATAGAAAGAATCAGAGAAAAGCAACTAAATAATTCAAGTTGAAAAGTAAGCTAACTAGCCTAATAATAGACACTAAATTCATCAAACCTTTCTACAATCAAATTAAAAAGTACAGAACAGAAACAAGAAATACACAAAATACAACACCAAGGCCTAACAGCCTCAAACCAAATGGAAATAAGTAGAATATTCATCTTCTATTACAGGGAACTGCATACTGCAAAACAACTAAACAGGAAAGAATGGAAAGATATAACAAATAGCTTCCCCCAAATATAAACAGATGAAAAAAAAAAAAAAAAAAAAAAAAAATTTAAGAAAGTAAAGAAGGCAATTGTTTCACTGCAAGCTAATAAATCACCAGGATCAGATGCACTGGGTATAGTTTTTTCTACAAAACCTTAAAAAACTTATTGTTGCAAGTTTTTCCACATGGTTATACTATAAATAAAAGATACCAAGAAATTATATACTTGGTTTAATCCTTTATGCAAGTGTAAGCAAACAAAGTTTGCACCTTAAGTATTTTCAAGACTGTGGCAACTCGTGTATATATACTAATGACTTCACATCACTTGCCTTAGTATCCCATAATGCAAAGCACATCCTTATGGATGTGCTTTGCATTATGCACATCCTTATGGACATGTATAACACTATGCAATATGGGAAGGGTCACTACCCAGATTGGTTTCAACCTTTATTGAGATCTCACCAGTGGGAGCCAGACCCAGAGGTGTCTATAGTATAACTAAGTGGAAAAACTTCCAACAACTATCTCTAATCTAGAGTATTTTCATAATAAGGTGTGACACCTTTTGGCTACTCATATATGAAGTATGACTTCTGCATTACTTCAACCTCAGTAATACCTCTGGTTGGCTCCCACTAATGAGACCTCAATAAAGGTCGAAACAAGCCTGGAAAGTGACCCCTCTCATAATGCATAGTATTATACATGTCCATAAGAATATGTGCTTTGCATTATGGAATATCAAAGCAAGTGATGAGAAGTCATTAGCTTCTATATACAATTTATCCCAGTCCTGAAAATACTTCAGGTGCAAACTTTGTTCTGCTTACACTTGGATAAAGGATTAAATCAAGTATATAATTTCTTGGTATCTTTAATTTTTAGTATAATCAAGTGGGAAAACTTCCAACAACTATTTCTAATCCAAAGTATTTTAATAATAAGGTGTGACACCTTTTGTCTACTCTTATATGAAAGTATGACTTCTGCATTACTTCAACCTAAGCATCACCTCTGGGTTTGGTTCCCATTGATGAGACCTCAATATGTCAGTTCTCCAAAACTCATACTGACAACTCCCATTTGTTCAAACCCAACTGTTTCTCCCAAGTGTCTCTTGCACAAGACATCTTAGTCTATTATGAAGTATGGGTATGTAAATCTTACTTGGAACAGTCAGTAGGAAAATTCTAATTCTCAAAATCAGTTTAAATTCCTTTTCATTGACGACATACAAGAGCTGTACAGCAAGCCCTCGATTAGTGCACCTAATGCATTCTTTAAAACAGGCCCACTTAGTGCTGGGTGATTTGAGCATTTCAAAAAGATATATAGTAACCTATGGCAAATTGTATAATTCATTCCTCAGATTTCTTTTTTGATCATTTTTTTTTATAAGAGAATTAGGGTATATCTCAGGGCCTAGTTAAAGGAAAACCAAGCTGAAAGACAATAAAACATATTCAGAACATAAATTTATTATTCTGCTTCTTAACAAAGAATTCAGCTAACGTAGTTTGGCGAGCATTCTGTTTCTTTTTTTCATACAACTGATGGTATGGCCCTATTGCCTCTTCTGCATATTTTATTGGTACTCTCTTCTCCAGGGTCAGTTTCTTAGCAGTGCTGCTTAAAAACTTCGACTGTACGAAAACTATTTTTAAATTGTTTCTGTGAAACCTCTTTGGGCTCGTCAAAGATTAAATTTTCTTCTGGATCTTCCCGCTGCGTATCTAAATTTAGCAGGTCAGAATCACTTAACTTCTCAGAATGAGATTTAATTAACTTAGATTCATTTGAAAAGCTTCTAAAATCATTTGCACAATGTGGAAGAATGTGCTTCCTAATGGCTCGCATATTACTAGCAGTAATTTCATTCGACTTTATAACCAGGCTGAGATTTCTCTGATTTGGCTAGAAAAGTCTTGGAAGACATTCGCTTCCAAAAAAAGGCCGGTTTCATCGACATTAAAGATTTGTTTATCACAATAGTCTCCTTCTTACACAATTTTCTTCAAAATCTCTGGATATCTCCTTATCTGCACTTGCAGCTTCCCCTATGATTAGAACATTATGTAGGCTATTTATCTTTTTGAAACGCTCAAATCACCCAGCACTAACGTGGAATTCTTTTTCTTTTCCATCATTGATAGCACTTTTCTTTCCAGGTTACAAAGAGACAATGCTTTTGATTTAATAAGGCCAGTGTTTAGCGGGATCCATTTTTGGTTACAATCTTTGATCCATGTAAAAAGAAGTCTCTCTAATTCGATCATTATAATACTTTGATTTCGAGTGCATGCATGATGAACTTGAAGCAGCCTTACCTTTCTCTTTTGTATTCAGCAGTTGATTCACCCATTTTTGTGTTCTTGTCCTATCTGTTCTGGATTCGCCTTGTTCATTTTTCTTTATTATTTTAAGTTTTTCTTCCAATGAGATTACTTTTCGAATCATTTTCACACTTCTATTTTTTGCTCACTAATTCTTTTACTCATGATTAAAGATTAGGAAAATAATTTAAAATAAAATAGAAAAAAAATTGCACGTGATATAATCAGCAAAATGCTATGTAAAGCAGACAACATAAATTTTGGTGGTAAATTTGGAACATAGTGTACTTGGACATAGTGTAGTATGCCATTAAAAAATAACTTTGTATAATGTTTCAAATCGGTAACTAAATTGTTACAACCTGGTGAGTGATTTTTTTAAAGTTAGCCATAAAAAATGTAGTGATCGAAAATTTTTAAAATCTGTAACATTTATATTTAAGATGTATATAGGCACACTAATCAAATTTGGGTATCGGAAAAAAAAAAAAAATGATGCACTAATAGGGGAGCATTAATTGAGGGATTGCTGTACTTCAAATCATCTGGAATTTGTCCCCCTTAATTATGTAGTGCAGTCACAGTGAAACTTTAACACAGACACTCAGAATACGAGAGTGGTCTGAAAAGTTCTTGGCCTAAGAATAAAAAACGACTTTATAATTTCAAAATTATTTTTATTTTTCAATACTTAATACTAATACATTTATTCCACTGATGCTCCAGCACCATTATCCTGTCCCTGTAGTGGTTCTCAGTAAGATCTGCAAAATACCCCCTCTACAGCTGCAATCATTCGAAGAAAAAACGCTGACTAGCGAGGGAGAGCTTTAGTTTTGGGAAGAGATAGAAGTCAGAGGGTGCCAAATCTGGGGAATAGGGTGGATGTTCCAACAATTGATAGTGCAGATCCCTTAATTTTCCCATTGCCAAAACATCTTTGTGGGTAGGTGCACTGTCCTCATGAAAGATGATTTTTTTCTTCTGCAAACCAGGTCTTTTCTCACAAACGTTTTTGTCTAGTCTTGTTAAATGATTGGAATAATATTCCCCAGTTATTGTTTTACCCTTTTCAAGATAATTAAGAAACAAAATGCCTTCAGCATCCCAAAACACCGATGCCATGACCTTTCCTGCTGATGGAACCGACTTTGTCTTCTTTGGCGCTGAAAGGCCAGCTTCTGTCTACTGTTCTGACTGCTGTTTGGATTCTGGTGTGTAATGGTGAATCTAAGTGTCATCCATAGTAATAAATCGATGCGCAAAATCAGTTTTATTCTTGTTAAAACACTCCAAGCAATATTCAGAGATTTTCATGCGAGTGCATTTTTGATCTGCTGTGAGCAAGCGTGGCACCCATCTTGCGAAACCTTTTTCATTTGCAAGTCTTCATGCAAAATATATTCCACATGTTCTTTTAAAATGCCTAGTCTCAGCAATTTCATGCACTTGATCAATGATTTCTGGTGTTGTTACACTTTTGGACGTCTTTCACGTGGATCATCTTCAAGGCTGGTACGACCACGTTTAAACTCGGCAGATAATTTCTTAATAGTCGAAAATGAAGGAGAAGAGTGCCCATAAATTTTTATGAACTTCGAATAATTTCTTTTTGCGTTAAACCTTCTTTTACAAAGACTTTTATAACCCCATGATATTCAATTTTATCCATTTCAATGGATACAGGCAAAACTTTTGCTTCAGACAGCTGTATAAAACAAACTACTTGATAGAATGACTTGCAATTCCACACGGATGCATATGACAGATGTACCAACTTAGAAAAGAAAAAAAATCTTCCCGAGCGTTGCTGCCATCAATGGTCGAGGCCGAGAACTTTTCCGACCACCCTTTTCAGTTTTCCTCTTTCCTTTTCAGTTAATGTACTCATATCATCTTATTCCTTTTATAGCACTCTTTCCTACATTTCTAAGCTTTTACAATAACCTCCAGATTGTTTTGCCATCTTTGTGACATTTATCTTATATATTGTTACCTAGTCTTCCTAAGACTTGTATAACTTTTACACAGAATAGCATTCATATATTTTTTGGTATTCTCTCAAGGCACATGCTGATTAACTAGAAACTATCAAATGCCTTTTTCAGACTGTCTCTATGTTCTTGAATGTACCATGAAGTCCAGATTTTTCTGTATTTGACAAAGGAATACAATTTAGTCACCTTAATTCCCAACCCATTCCTTAGTGAAGTACAGAAAAATCTGGACTTCATGGTACACTCAAGAACATAGAGACAATCTGAAAAAAGGTATTCTTATAGTTTCTAGTATCCTGGTGGACAGCTACTAACACGGTGGACCAGAACAACACTGTATTAGTAGATGACCACCTGGACATTAAATGAGAAACCCTGGTTGGATGTTTGTGTTCCTTGAGAGACTATGTCAAGGTTAACTCCCTTTTATCTTGTTTTGTCCCTGTAGCAAACCCTAACACAGTTACATGTTGGACAGTGTATTGCAATCTACACATGACCTTTAATTAATTAAAACTAGTCTACAACTGCAATTGATATTTAATTTCTTTAAATCTAACAGAATAATATGATTTATCATGAGGGCTCCAAGTAAGGTCATCTTATAATTGTGTTAGTGCTATCTTTAAGTGGATATCATTTTCAGTGGCGGCTCGTGGTTTGAAATCGTGGGGGTGCTGCAACTTTTGAAATATACATGTACACTGTAAGTACAGTGTATGTATATTTCTAGGTGAGATATATGTATATATATCTCACCTAGCTGTAGAGTAGGTGCCCTCCCTCAGTGAGTCTTTGGTGGTGGTTGATGGTAGCGGCATTGGTGTAGATCAGGGTTTCCCAAACTGTGTTCCGTGAGAAGTTCTGGAATTTGTCATTTTAGTTTTCTAAGCATTTTTCATGAATAAATATTTTATAGTGGAAATATTTTGAGGAGAATAATATTCGTGAATATGTCGAAAAGCTCAGACCCAGAATGCCTAATAACAACTGTGAAGCAAACGTCAGTGAACAAGCAGTGTATTTTTAAACGTGGAAGTATTCATGAATTATTGTTAATTTTCGCACATCGAAACTTTTCAACATTTCGGAAAGGGAATACCGCTGTTTATGACCGGTCATAAAAATTGCCTGCAAGCAGATTATAATAATGGGCGGCATATCCTCTGTTCTCAAAACTGAAGGAAATGACATCTGTGTAGCAATTGTCAGTGACCAAGCGGCATATTTTTAAACATGGAAATATTCATGAATTATAGTTAATTTTCACACATCGAAATCTTTCAACAATCCGGAAAGAGAATACGAACAAATACCGCTGTTTATGACCGATCATAAAAATTGACTGCAAGCCGATTACAACAATTGGCAGCATATCCGCTGTTCTCAAAACTGAATGAAATAACATCTGTGTTGCAAATGTTAGTGACCAATCAGCAAGGAAGTATAAAGAAAATTTTTCCACTAAAATTGAAGATCAAGGTAGTCTGTATCTGGTTCTCAAATCTAGTAATACTGAATACTTTCTTTGCAAGTTCGTATTGTAGGATGAAAGTTTTGAAACTGTAGTGCTGTGATTTTTTAAAAGTAATAGGCCTGCAGATTTAAATTTTAATATGAATAAGAGACAAGGGACTTTAATTTTGGTAGTAAGGAATCTCTTATTGAAGGTGTTTGTGATGCAACAGATAGTGAGTCATCCACTACCAGCCTACAAAAGCGATCTCCAGGATGTACAAAATGAGAGGAAAACTACCAGCACACAGGAGAAAAGGTCTGCATTCACTCATAAGTACTTATTATTATTATTATTTGTCACCTCCAGATAGTCCAAAGACTCATCGAGGGAGGGCATCTACTCTACAGCTCTGCTTCCACCAGTCACAATCCACCAATTGACTGCAAATACACTAACGCCATCTACTGCCGACACTAGTATTTCCACAGACAATCACAAACATCCATGCCCATGGCAGGATGTTTATAATATTTAAAATTTAATATTATAAATTTTTGATCAGAATGGGTATGTCAACGAAAATCAGCACAAATTAATTTAATGATTAATATGTTTAATTGATCTTTAATTAATTATTAATTAATAATAAAGATCAGCTAAATCAACAATTAATTACTAATTAATACATTACAAAATAACCAAGGTGTTCCGTGAAAATTTCAGTAAGTTGAAATGAGGTTTCAATTGAAGAAATTACTATTTTGCCCTGGGCTGGTGACAGCAATCATGCTGTGCTGACTTTGGAAGTAGCTAAGTTTATAATAGTTCCATTCAAAAAAGGTTACATACTTAACTACAAAGCAGGAATTTATGAAAAACTGTGGAGTATACCAGGGTTTTCTGTCCCATTTAAAAATAATAATAATTAAATAATGCAATATCAAAATATTTCCCTAGAGTTAGAACAATAAATAGTAAGAGAAATTGATGTGCAATTTTATTAAGTCAGATTCTTAAGAAAAAGATTATGTGGAAGGAATGCCATGTGCATAAGGATGATGTTAGTTATAAAAATTATAAGCCACAGGCCAGAAGAGTTAGACCTATTGTAAAGTAAGTGACTATGAAAATAAACTAGTCCTGCAAGCTAAAGCCAATTCAAAAGAATATTATCATTATGTTCCAAGTAAAAGAAATAATGAATGTGAAAGAATAACTACTGAATGTAGATGGTATGCAGGCGTCAAATACAGAAGATATGGCTCAGCTAAATAAGTGTCCATTTTGCCAAAAGTTATCAAACCTGGAATATGCAACAGAGCTCATTGATACCTCTACACTGGGGGAAGAAACTCAGGTGTATGAGAAGGAAGTAGTAGGGCCAATGCACAAACTGAATATGAATCTGGAAATATGGGCTGATGGGACATCAGTACAGATGCTGAAACAGTAACTGAACTGGCTCTTCCTTTGACCAGGCTACATAATTAAAGTCTCAGCACAGAGAAGGTTCCACATGAGTGGAAAGACTGTATGATAATCCTATTGCACAAGGGTGATGAAAGGACTGATGTCTTTAACTATCAAGTTAACAGTATCTTGAATAATGAAGAATTTGGAAAGTTGGTAAGAGATCGCATATATAAAGGGGTTGATAGAGAATCTATACTTTGCAATGAACAGCATGGATTTAGTATATCATGCTTGAGAAACCTGGTCACATTTTATAATAATGTTACTCTTGAGTTGGACAAGAGGAATGAATACATCATGATACTTTTGGACTCTGCTAAAGCTTTTGACGGGATACAGCTCAGAAAACTGCTGTATCGAAAAATCGAGACATTTATTTCGCACACGTTGTAGTTTGAGTATATTGGTATTGACATCTCCAGGTCGGAGAAGCATAGGTAAGTATAGGATGAATCATCATTTTATATATAAGTAACTTGATTCTGGTGCTCAATTTACTGTTCCTATTAATTAAAAGATAGAGCTGGGCAATGATTTTTGATGTCTTTAGACAGATAGTCTTGACATGGGAGCTGAAAGTCATTTTTTTTGTCCATCAATACACCAAGATATTTGATCTCAGTAAACCATGGGATTTTTGTGTTAAATAGGAGGATGTCTCCAGTAGGAAGCATAGATCTTTAGGCAAATAGCACTGCTATGTTCTTTTGAGGATTTACTTGGAGTTGCATTTGGTGAAATATTGTTCGATTAGCAGTAGATTTTCCTGTTTTCTTGATTGCTAGATGCGGTTTTAAAGATCTGGCCAGTATCGCAGTATCATCTGCATATAAGGCCTTGCTGGATGACTGTGGGTTGTGCAGGATATCACACATATATATGGAAAAAAGAGTTGGTGCCAGTAGAGATCCTTGTGGAACTCCAGCCAGGATGTACTTTTGTATTGAGAGTGTGCCATTCAACTTGACTCGCATGTGCCTATTGTAGAGGTATGACCTGATCAGTTGAACCATTCCCAATGGTGTACCAAAAGATATCATTTTGTGTAGTAAGCCATAATGTCAAATGCACTGGCTATGTCCAAGAAAACAGTCCCAGTGCATTGATGCCAATTAAATTCTGTATTAACATATTCCACCAATCTATATATCTGTTGTGTGGTACTGTGAGATTGGCAGAACCCAAACTGCTCCTCAGGAATAACGTTTAGCCTGTGCACTAATTCTTGGAGTCTTGTGAGAATAACTTTCTCGGCAATTTTGCACAGGTTTGAGATGAGACTAATTGGTCTATAACTCTGAGGTAATTTCCGGTCTTTTCCAGGTTTATGTATTGGGATTACATCTGTTAACTTCCGGTGGGAATGGAAATATTTGTAGCGAAAGATGGAGTTTATTATGTTAGTCAGATGCACAATAGCTGTGTGGGGTAGTAGTTTTATCACCTTGTTGGTGATTCCATCAGGTCCAGGAGCCTTTTTGTTCTTTAACTTCTTGATTATGTCGTATATTTCTGCAGGTGATGTGGGTGCAATTTGACTAGAGTATATGATAGAAGATTTAAGCGTATATCTGACATGACAGTGGATCTTGTATATGTGATTGAAGTCGAGGTGGTCATAAGAGGATTTATATTGACTCTCTAGATTTCTTGCTATTGCCTCGGCTTTATCTGCATCGGTATGGATGAGGCCAACATCTGTTTGAAGAGGTGGAAGAGGTTTGTTTTTGTTCTTAATCTTTCTGATTAGATTCCATATGGAGTGGTTATCTCAGATAGAAGTCAATTCTTCCTCCCAAAGTTGACTTCTATGCACTGTGAGGGCATCTCTTATTGTGGAGTTAAATCTATTCAAGATTCGTTTATCTTGAGGTGCTCGGGTATTATGATATCTCTTTCTTGCCCTGTTCTTCTCTCTGATCAAGTTCATATGTCTTCTGGCAAGTAATTTGGTCTGCAGGTAGTTGTGGAAGTAGTAATGGCTGTGTTAATTTGTTTAGTTAGATCCTTTACAGCTATTTCAATTTCATCTGTTGAACATTTTATTATCGGCACGGGACCAATATATTTTGGAAGTACCTTGGATAGTTTATCCCACGGTATGAAAGAATGTGGAGGAGGAAACAAATTGTCTTGGTTTCCCAGCTATAATAGAATGGGATTGTGATCGGAAGATAAATCATTGAGTGTCATTATACTGTACTGTAGTCTGACATTTTGTAAGACAGCTATGTCCAAAACATCAGCCCGGCTGTATGTGTTATGATGGGTAGGCTCCGTGGGGCCTGCCACAACCACATTGTTGGACTCTGAGTAGTTGGCTAGTATGTGTCCATTTTCATTGACAGAATGGCTGTTCCAGTCAGGATGCTTAGAGTTAAAGTCGCCAGCCATGATGTAGTCAAGTAAAGGAGGCTGTAAAGTAATCTCTGACGTAGGTGTGCTGAGTGAGTAAGAAAATGTTTCTTACTCACTCAGTTTCTGCTTCTGTTTTTCTATTTCTTGGATTGTGAGCGCATCCTTTGTAATTGGCAGTGTGAGGACTGCCACAATTCGCACATTTAGCCAGGGTAGATTTTGGTTTAGTGCATGTGTTTGTTGGGTGGCTGATCCCACATTTTAAACATTTGAATTCAGCCTTGCACATTTTCTGGGCGTGGCCAAACCTTTGACATCTATGGCACTGCCCTGTTGAAGCCCTTTTTCTTAATGGTTCTATAGTAATTTTCAGTCCACAGATGGATGTCAGGTCATATATGTGCTTATAAGCTTGAGTGATCTCTACTAAAACCAGTGGCATTGGAGTCTTGTCTTTTTTTGTTCATTCTGCTGACCTTAACGGGTGGTAGGTCTTGTTGGTGCAGATCTGCAGCCACTTCTTCTGTGGATACGTCTTCCGAGACACCTCTAATCACTACCTTGAAGTTTTTCTCTGATCCTAGTGAAAAGGTGTGATACTGTATACCTTTGGCATTTAATTCACCAGTTAACTTTCGATAATCCATCACTGCCCTAGGTTGGATTTTAATACCATCTGTGACATTCTTTGCTTGACTGTATGAAATTTGTAAATTAGACATCATAGTCCTTAGGGAAATCCATTTTTTCTTTTCTCGCAGAATAATCGGAGGTATCTTTTCCCTTGAGGAAGTAGGAGAGTCCAGGACAGGACCGTCTTCTTCCATTCGATCTGCTTTGGGTGATTCAGAGGCTGTAGTTTTGCGTTTTTTGCGAGCGTGAACCTCCTGATAATCACTGTGATCTGCAAGGGAATTATCATCAGCTGTTGTTTCTATTTCGCTGGTGCTGTCTTGAGGGGTGCTGGGAAGAAGTTCTGAGAGTTGAGGGTCATCTGTATCAATCTCTTTTATTTGATGAATCATGAATTTTCTTGGCCATTTAGTGTGCAATAGATTGCCTACATGCTTGAAGATAGCCAGAAGTTCTTTAAAATTTAGTTCTTCATATGGTGCCTCCATGGTTAGCACCTACACTTTGTTCTGTTGGGCAGGACATGCCCTTCCCTTATCACAATAATAGATAGACAGTTGCTTACCAAGTACAGTATATGAAACAATGGCAATACTAGCGGCAGTAGGCCTAGTGTATCGCCCTTGTTGTAAATTTGGGTGACTTACCTGGGTAAACCTCTCGATGTATAAGAATAAGAAAGACCTCTTTGAAAATAAACCGTTTATTTATAGTAGCAAAACTATTTACTACTTGTAAATTAAGTAGTCAAAAATTCCTTAAATCACATTTTCTATCAACAATCAAAATTAGAATTCACTTTGTCTGCCATTAAACTGCCATCTGTCTTGCAGAAGTCATATATATCTCATATACAAGTAGACAAAAGGTGCCTGACCTTATTAATAAAAATCTCTGAATGAGAGAAAGATGTAGAAAGTTTTTTACCTTGGGTTTATTATACTTTAAAGATACCAAGAAATTGTATACTTGGTTTTAATCCTTTTCCCAAGGAAGCAAAACAAAGTTTTGCACGTCTTTGACATATAATAAACCCAAGGTAAAAAACTTTCTATATCTTTCTCTCATCCAGAGATTTTTATTAATAAGGTCAAGCACCTTTTGTCTACTTGTATAGGAGATATATATGACTTCTGCATTACTTCAACCTTTGTATCTCTCCCAGGTCTGTCTCCCACTGATGAGACCTCAATAAAGGTCGAAACCAGTTTGAGTAGTGACCCCTTCAATTATGCATAGCATTATATATGCCCGAAAGGGGGTGTGCTTTGCATTATGGGATACATGCTAAGGCAAGTGATATGAAGTCATTAGCCTCTATATACAAGTAGCTCAAATGTGAATATATTTTTCATACGCAAAACTTTGTTTTGCTTACTTGGGAAAAGGATTAAAACAATTTTTATGTTAAAGATACCAAAAATTTCTTGGTATCTTTAACGTAAAAAACTATATATATATATATATAAAGAGGGAGGGGGGAGCCATCCCCAGCTACTATGACATCTGATGTCTAATTTTAATTTGTTTAATTTTTAATTGTCTAATGCCAGCCTGGTTGGCCAAGTGATTAGAGTATCCGCACTCCAGCTAAAAGGCTGCAGGTTCAAATCCCGCCGGGGTCATGGATGTTTGTGATTGTCTGAAAAATACTAGTAGTAATAGTGGTGGTGGTGGGCGGTAGATGGTGTTGGTGTAGATGATGGTTGTTGCGGTCCGTTGTAGTTGGTGGATTGAGTGGCAGAGACAAAGAGTTGTGGAGTAAGTGCCCTCCCTCGATGAATCTTTGGACTCATTGGAAGACCAGAGGATGACATTATGGTGATTTAGTCCATTTCTGTTATATTATTTGATAAAATGTTTAAATTTATGTTAGAAATACTTCTGTACTTTTCAGTAATAATGGAGCACTTCCCTTAACCACGTTACCCGCCAAGACATCAGGATGTGAAGTGTATATTAAAATTGTAATACCATTAACATTACCTTGAAATATTTGATGGATACGAAGCATATGAGGATGCGTATTTGATCCATAATGACCAGTAAGGTGGTTAATAACGATTCTGATAAAATAATTGTTAAAACTTATGCAATAAGAGCAAAAGACCAGAGGCCAAGTTAACTTGAAGTGAAATGTATTTAAATTACTCGTTAAGCATCTGAATATGTTTGCTATTAATAATAAGTATTCAACAATCTTTATAATATGCATATGGGAATTCAACATATGTCGCTACAGAAATAAATCAATTCATATCTACCTTTGTAATGATCTGAATTATCTGCTGTTCTCATAATATCCAAAAGTTGTTGTTCAAGAGGAAATCTGAGATTCTCTAGAGGGCTAGTAGCAATATTACATGTCAATGACCGGTCCTAATAAATAAAGATTAATCTTCGTTCAAAATTTAGTATACAATAAAACAGCAGATACTAGAAAAAAATTTTCTGTATTTCACAGCATAATAAAACTAATTATGGCAAATCACTTTATTCTACTATATGCTTTGATATAAGAATTTTTGAACTGTGACTTCTTTAACTGCTCAAGAAACAAAATTTTAAATAATAAAAATTTCCAAATCAGTAATGCTTGGAATCTGGGACATGTTTTAGAATTTTTGACCTAATAATGTGGAGATCTGGGCAGTTAGTTACTCCAGTGTCTAAAATGTTTCGGACAAATTAATAGCCAAGAAACAATGTCAAGAATGGTGTCTGACTATATGGTGTGAAATCTCAGGTTACTCTGCAACTATCACTGCCAACCATATGGAGTTATTAAAACCCTTACCAAAAACTGCCTAAAAACTAACCTTCCTGAAAAAAGCACACTTTTCCAATAGCAATAATTCATGTAAAAAAAACCATTTCTCTACCTGCTACCAACAAAAAAGGGGCCATAGCAATATAATCTCAATAATAATAAAAATATAACAAATCATAATATTATAACCAAATTACAACCTTCATAGCTATTAGAAAACCAGCATTCTTCATCTGTTCCTGTACCCAACACAAGCCACATACCTCCTCTCCTATACAAGCATCAGGCATCTACAAAATCCTGTTCAGCTGCATGGGATTTTGATAATGAAAAGTGTGCGTGGGGAGGGGAATCATTTTGCTATAGAAAAACAGATTAGAGAATTAAAGATATTCAAATAACTTAGCTTCAGCATGAACAAACATCCATAACTAGAACATATGATTATAAGCTACCGCCAAAAAATCTGGGAGAGGCCACTATTCAATCTCAACAGAGACCAACCAACCCAACAGCCAAGGCCAACAAATAAGAATGCTCAGGGGAGTAGACCAATCAGGATATCAGTCATGTTTTCTCAACACTTAGAAATCATAATTGTTATGTAGTACCAGAAATATATATTATTATCCTATGACCACCATGGAGTCAAAGACACATCTAGGGAGTCCCTTTATTTATACACACACACAAAGCTCATCATAACTCACCTTAAACACACTCAAATTCTCTGCAGACACCACACTCTCAGACAATGCATTCCAATCATTCATAACTCTCCAATGAAAAATCTGCTTTCCATTCCCTTACAGCTTCCAGGGATGACCTCATGTTCTCCCCCCAATCTCCCACTATTTTATGAATTCACTACAACATTAATCCTTTACCAACTTGTATGTATCTATAATATCACCCCTCTTCCTCCTATCCACTAGACTCTGTAAATTGCATCTTCTCAACTGTTCTTCATATTCAACATTCCAGAGATCAGAATCTACCTTAGTCAATTACCTCTGGAAAACCAGGTGTCCAAATCTGTGCCCAGTAGTCTATACCATGTGACCTAATCAAGCCTTATACAATGAAATCATAATCTCCTTATTTCTAGAAGTTGGTATCCTCTGCATCATTCCCAAAATTCATTGTGTTGTCCTCACAACCCAATGTGTCCTCTAAATTTTAGATCCTTATCCACTATCACCCAAAGATCTCTTATTTCCTCCACCTCCAATAATATATTCCCACCAAGCGTAAATTCTACATCCCATCTTTGTTTCCAAAATTTTAAAACCTCACATTTTGCAGCATTGAATTGTCATCCCCACAACCATCCCCAATCACTAAATCTATTCAAGTCTTCTTGTAAGACCAGAACATCTGCTCTTATCCTCATAGTTTATCCCAACTTTGCATTATCACATACATGTGTGTGGTTTCAGATAAGTGTTTTGAAGTGATAGCATCTTCAAGAATCTGAATGATTCTTGAAGATGCTAATGATACTATCAGTACTTTTTCCATTAAATGTGAGACTTTGCAGTTGAAAGCTGTAATATGGGATAGTGTACTCTCTAAATGGAAAAGAACTCAGGGAGTCATTATGAGAGGAATATTTATATGGACTTAACTAGTGAATTAGTTGATCTTATATGGAGGTAGCAGGATTTGTCCAGAAACTCTAGTTTTTCATCCTACATAGAAGCAAATCAGCCAGAAAAGACACAAAAATGTTAGTGGGTGTAGCATGTAGACAGTGGATTTCAGATCATTTTCCAATGATAAGACTATGAAAATGTCACAATAATAAATCAACAAAATCAATAGCCAACACTTAAGTTAGTACTCAATCATATTTGCATAAATTAGAATATTAGTTAAAAAGAGAAACATATAAAGAATTATGAATAACAAATTTAATCATAGTTTCTAATATTAAAAAAAAAATCAAATTGAGTCATACCAGAAGGTAGGTATGATTTCTTACAACATTAAACATTGCAAAATTGACTACTATTTGGATACTCGTAGACAGGCTTATACGTTGGTTATGCATTATTAAAACACTTAAGGAATAGAACAACGTAGTTAAGGATATAAATTAAACTTTAATAAATATTTTCCGATATTTCGGCAACGTCACGTTGCCATTTTCTAAAGGAACTTACAAAAAAGTTACGTGCACGTAGGCACTACAACACAGAAACTGGGAATGAAGAGATGAAGCTATTGTTCTCCTAACAGTCCTGATGGTGCCCTCCAGCAGGCTAAGTAGGTGTTCTTAGCCGTTGGGCTGAAGGTCTGCAGATGTAGGCCTCCCAAATTTGGGGCAGTCACATACAACCAAATTTGTTGAGGTTTGGAGAATTTCTTAGGGCCTACATCTGCAGACCAACCACTTCCCCTAGACCTACCTGGTGTTTACCAAGTCCCTTGCAGTTGTAAACTGTCTTACTTTGGCCAAACAGGCAGGACAGCGAATATCAGAATTTCGGAACACAAGGACTACATCCGTTTTCACAAATACAGTCATTCTGGGCTTGCGGACCATGCTCTGGATACATGCCACAGAATACGGTGAAAGAAAGCTACAGTGACACACCGTAGCAAATACAAATTTGAAAGACTCTTTATGGAATCAGCCCCAGCCCTAAGAAATTCTCCAAACCTCAACAAATTTGGTTGTATGCGACTGCCCCAAATTTGGGAGGCCTACATCTGCAGACCTTCAGCCCAACGTCCAAGAACACCTACTTAGCCTGCTAGAGGGCACCATCAGGACTGTTAGAAGAACAATAGCTTCATCTCTTCATTCCCAGTTTCTGTGTTGTAGTGCCTACGTGCAAGTAACTTTTTTGTAAGTTCCTTTAGAAAATGGCAACGTGACGTTGCCGAAATATCGGAAAATATTTATTAAAGTTTAATTTAATTTATATCCTTAACTACGTTGTTCTATTCCTTAAATGTTTTAATAATACTATTTGGATAAAAGTTTAATAATACCAAAAAAAAATAATAATAATAATAAATTAAAAAATGCCATTTTTTTTTAAGTATTATTTATTCTCCATTTATTCTACACATACTTGGTGCATCTGCAAGTCATTTACAATGAATACTGCAATATCCAAGCTTCTGAGAGAGAGCGAGAGAGAGAGAGAGAGATGGTTTCAGATATTTAATGCAGATAAACAATTGATTTTGTTGATTTATTATTGTGACTTCTTTACTACACCATCTATTAATGCACAAAGTATATTTAAAATTTTCGAGTACATTATTTGAGGGATGTTTGAAAAGTTTGGTAAAAAACAAGTTAAACACATTTTTTTTGGGGAAAAAATCACCTTTACTTCTCAACACAGTCTCCATTGAAGTCGACACATTTGGTCTGGCGAGTTTTCAATTTTTTCATCCCATCTAAAAAAGTAGGATTTGTCAAATTGTGCAAAATAGTTATCGACAGCCTTAATGGCATCCTCATTCGAAGAAAATTTTTTCACACTGAGCCAAATTTTTAAGTTTGGGAACAAGTCACATGGGACCAAGTCGGGAGAATACAGTGGATGTGGAACCAATTCAAACACCTCAGTTTGTGCAATTTTGCCATTGCGACGGCCGATGTGCGAGACGGTGCATTGCCATGACGAAAGAGCACTTTTTTGTGAGCCAATCTTGCCCGTTTTTTCTTCAGTTCTTTTAAATGGTCCAACAATGATGCATAATAGACTCCTGTTATTGTCTTACCCTTTTCAAAAATAGTCTATCATGATAATTTCTTGGGAATACCAAAAAACAGTTGCCATCACCTTTCCAGCTGACAAAAACAGTCTTTGCTTTTTTTCCGGTGTTCTGTCACCGGGCATTGTCCACTGTTTGGAATAATCCTTGGACTTAGGTGTGTAGTGATGGATCCAAGTTTCATCTACAGTCATGAATCGATGCAAAAATCCTGCAAATTGCGATTAAACATCGACAAACACAGAGTTGAAATGCGTTTTTGATCGACAGTCAACAATCACGGCATCCATCATGCACACAGCTTTTTCATGCAGGATATTATACACCCATTCAGTTGAAATGCATACAATCTCAGCAATCTCAAGCACTTTCACTTGGTGGTCTTCTATAACGATACCATGGATTTTGTCAGTCATTTCCTTCGCAGTGATCTCAGCCGGGTGTCTGGAGCGCGCTTCATCTTAGATGGACTTACGACCATGTTTAAACGAGTTTATCGAAAATTAAATAGTCTTTAATGCTGGTGCAGAGTCCCCATGAACTGCATCTAACTCGGCTTTGATCTGCGCGGCCATCCACTTCTTCAAATAAAAGTGTTTTATCACTGCAAGAAACTCGTTTTTCTCCATTTTTATGAAAATGCAAACATGGCCATTTTAAATGTTTGCCAAACGAGAACTACACTTCATACATGGCTAAAATTTTGGCAGAGATCATGAAAAAGATGATACATGCCGACAATGGTATGAATGAATTGTGTCACCATCTATTGGAAATTTACCAAACTTTTCAAAAAAACCCTCGTACTAGCTGTATAAAATTATGAAGTCAGAAATGAGTGGATAAACACTCTTCCATGAATCTACTGTTAAAAACACTTTTGCATGCTTTCTAAGAGGTGGAATTATCATCGCTGCCATTTGCAGATTAAGTTTCAATATGGTTAAATAAACATGAAGCGTATCTGAAATCTTTCTGAAAATGATAAAATCTACCAATGCATTGGTCAACTAATTTTATTCTTATTTTTAAAACAATCCAATTTGATTCTTTGTTAGGGAGAGTTACTTTAAAGTCAAGGCTAGATAGCTGAGAGGATAACTAGACGGACCAATGCCTTAATTCTCACCCTTGTATGGTGCACCCATAAATACTATTCACACTTGGATGTTGTGTTAGAAATGAGGATAGGCCTGGCAACATACTCCCCCCCCCCACACACACACTTGGTTATACTATAAATTAAAGATGCCAAGAAATTATATTCTTGGCATCGTTCATTCTTTATCCAAGTGTATGCAAAAAACGTTTGCATGAAGTCCCTTCGTGACTGGGCTACTTGTATATAGAGGATAATGACTTCACATCGATTGCCTTAGTATCCCATAATACAATGCACATATCCTTGAGGATATGTATGATACTATGCATTAAGTGATGGGACTACCCAGACTGGTTTAGACCTTTACTGAGGTCTTGTCAGTGGGAACCAGAACCAGAAGTGATATCAAGGTCTACAAGTAGCCCCAGTCGTGACGTGACTTCACATGCAAACTTTGTTTGCTTACACTTGGATAAAGGATTAAAAAAAAAAAAAAATGCCAAGAATATAATTTCTCACATTTTTAAGTTATAATATAACCAAGTGAGAAAATTTTCAACATCTATCTCTAATCCAGAGTATTTTACTAATAAGGTGCAACACCTTTTTGGCTACTCGTACAGGTAAATATGACACTGCATTATTTCAACCTTGGTATCACTTCTGGGTCTCGCTCCCACTGACAACCTCAATAAAGGTCAAAACCTGTCTGGGTAGTGGCCCTTCCCATAATGCATAGCATTATACATATCCACAAGTATATGTACAGTTTGCTTACACTTGGATAAAGAATGAAACCAAGAATATACCATTTTTTGTCGTGTAAAGACGAATCCTAGTTTTTCGAAACCAAAATTAAGAAATCAATATTTTAAACACAAAACAGAACATGTTTGATATTTTTTTTTTAGATAATCAAAGTATATTTAGTAATTAGGTAATATTTTTAAGATACATACTAAGAAATCATGCATAACTCTGGGTTCCAGGCATATCATTTTCTTCATCGTTTTTTATTTTCAGACATTTTTATGGGCTAGTGCTCAAAATATTGTTAATGCATTAACTTACCCCACCAACGAGTTGCAGACATATGAATGCTTTCGGAGTTCTGTTTGGTTTATTCAGAATCAGCCGTTAATGATCAATCGATAGAGTTAACAAAGGCTGGTGATTGGTGGAAGCCTGTTTGCGGAGACAAGGTACTGGCAGTTTCGCCACACCAACCGCAGGTATCTCAACTGGCTATCCCCCCCATCCCCCTGTATAAGACAATCCCCAATTTTTGGTCTAAAAATTTTAGAAAAAAGTATTGTCTTATACATGGAAAAATATGGTAATTTCTTGGCATCTTTAATTTATGACATGACACTTAGCTGATCAAATTACAGTAATCGTTCAATTATTCAATCAACTAAAATCAATTTGTTGGCCAGATAACTGATGGGTCAATTAACAATTGACTTATATATTTGTTAGTGACATTGGTTTCCATAAACTAATGAACAAAGAGCAAAATCACGATAACTGTATGATGAATTTTTATGCAATTTAGTGAAAAGTAAATAAAAAAAAAAAAAAGCACGTGCACGTAGGCAATACAACACAGTAACTGAAAATGAAGAGATGAAGCTATTGTTCTCCTAAAAGTCCTGATGGTGCCCTCTAGCAGGTTAAGTAGGTGTTCTTGGCCGTTGGGGCTGAAGGTCTGCTGATGTAAGCCTCCCAAATTTGGGGCAGTCGCATACGACCAAATTTGTTGAGGTTTGGAGAGTTTTTTTTAGGGCTGAGGCTGATTCCACAAATAGTCTTTCAAAGTTGTATTTGCTACGGTGTATTACTGTAGCTTTCTTCCACCGTATTCTGTGGCGTGTATCCAGAGCATGGTCTGCAAGACCAGAATGGCTGTACTTGTGAAAACGGATGTAGTCCTTGTGTTCACATAGCATTTATGTGTCTTGTGTGTACATTCTTCTTTTTATTCTTGAAACATCCCAAAAGATTTAGGGGAAACAGAACCTGACACGTTAGATGAAATAGCTGCTTTCAACAAGTTGGAGATGGTGGTGGTGGTGGGGGGGGGATCATGTTCCTTGCCTAGAATATCATCCCTACACACGAAGCTCTTATGGCTGTTGCTGCTAGATTCGATTCAGAGTATATCATCATCAAAAACATCAAGGATAACATGACAGATGGCAATGTAAATCATAATTCTATTAATAAAACTCACTATGGTCTATACTTACTATTATGTAAGTACAGAATTTTCACCCAAGTATAAAGTGCATCTTCAGTATGACTTTCAAATTAAACAAGCAGAATAGACACTGGAAGAACTCAACAGCGAATATGTATAAGCTATGAATTACATGTACATGATAGCGGCATAAGATAAACTTCATTAAGATCCTGACTATACAACTTTAAAGAAAAGAAAAAACTATTGCTTATGTGTAATGTATGGAGAAGTACATGGATAAAAATTATAAAAATATTATCAAAGTATAATCCATAGTGAATTTTATTCATCAAATATTAAGCAGTTTTCATTCTGATATGACTCCTCTAGAGAAGTTTAATGTACAGAGACAAACTGCAGGTATTCTTTGAAGTCAATTTCCTGAATGGGATTTATTCACAGACTGAGGATCTGGCTAATCCTTCTTGATAAAGGATATTTCCCAACAGGAAGTTGACCTCTAAAACATATTAAAAAAGATAGCATATTAGCAGTGAGGGCTCCAGAAATTAAGTTAAATCTACTAGCCATAAAAAATATTTACTCAAGAATAGTACCAGTCTAATTTATATAAATATTTTTTATAGGTGATATTTAAAAAAAATAAAAATAAAATGTTATTCTGAGAAATACATTCTTTAATTCTTGCTACTCCTTACCACATAATTATACAGAAATATCCTTTCCTTTACAGGTGTTCAAGATGTATGCCATTAATACTTACAGTTCTTCAGTTTTGCACTATTATCATTTCTTGACAGTAGTCACTGTGTCAAGAAAGTGCTCACCAGACTCATTTTTCACAATATAATGTCAGTCACATGAATTGTCTGACTCACCTTTTATAAGATAATTACCATTTTTATTCAACAATATTAAAAAGTTTTCTTTTTATTATGTAAAATGTTTAAGTATATAATTACACTATATTACTTTTCTCCTTTCTTTTAGGCTTGCACGGTGATCCGAATGCATTTTTGGAAATTATGGAGACAACTACCGTGTTTGAATAAAAACTTTAGTTTAATATTACTAAAATTTTACAAATCGACGTTTCGACCTTTATGTCAAGGTCATCTTCTGGAGCGTACAATTATACACAAGAAACAAGCTATACTACAATCATACTGGTTCGTTAAAGACACTGACTAACTGCTACCATAATTGTTGGCCTGACCTCTGGTGGAGAAAAAAAAAATATACATCAACGCTAGAGTCCTATTATTTGTGTTGTCTACTATATACGTATATTAACATCATTCCAGCCAGTTGGAGTAGAAAGGTTTCTAATACTAGCGGATTGGCTAGAGTCCTGACTTATGTTGAATCTTTCATATTAGGTTGGCTGAATGTGTGCCATCCAGATCCTTGGAATTTTCATACCATCTTTATTGTTGATATTTGGGTGGTTTATTAGGATTTCGCAGGATTCTTTAAATTTTCTTTCGTACCATGTTTTTGTGCGGTGTAAGGAGCAGGTGCTTTTCCAGTTGATTTGGTGTAAGGTGTTAAGTGCATGGTCTGAGAGGCCTGCTTCACCATAATGGTTATATTTAATGTGTTCTTTCTTGCGTATAGGGATTGTCCGTCCTGTTTCACCAATGTACGGTAAGTTACAGGTGCAGCGGATGCAATAGACTCCAGTATGTGCTAATGGGAGGAGAGGATCCTTACAGGAGCTGAATATGGTTTTAAGTTTAGTGGGTGGTTTAAAGGTGGCATTGAGGTTATAATGTTGTAGGATTCTGTTGATTTTTTCTGATAACCCTTTAATGTATGGGATGGCTATGGTTTTACTGTAATCTAGATTCGTTTTTGTTGTGGTTTTATAGAGTATTTTATTGACAGTATTTTTGTTATAGCCATTGTTTATGAATGTGTCACTAATGATTTTTAGTTCTTGTTTCAGGGCTTGCTGGTTAGAGCAAATAGTTGTGGCTCTGTTTTTGAGGGTGTTTATGACTCCATATTTTTGTGCTGGGTGGTGGTATGAATTCGCATGTATGTATTGGCCCGTGTGTGTCGGTTTTCGGTAGACCGTGAAGGATAGACTGCCTGAAGGAAGACGTGTAACTAGTGTGTCTAGGAACGGGAGTGAATTTTGGTTTTCGATTTCGATGGTAAATTGTATGCATTCGTGTTGTTTGTTTAGGTGGCTGAGGAATGTGTTTAGCGTTTGTCGCCCGTGCGGCCAGATCGCGAACACGTCGTCAACATATCTGAGCCAGATTGTCGGTCGAAGCGTGGCGGAATCAAGAGCCCTTTGCTCAAAGGTTTCCATGTAGAAGTTCGCGATTGGGGGTGGATAATGGTGAGCACATGGCTGTACCTTCCTTTTGTAGGTAGAATTTGTTTTGCCACACGAAGTAACTGGACTTTAGTACGTGGGCAAAGAGGGCCGTAATGTCGGGCAGAAATTAGTAGGAGAATTGTGTCATTGATGGGGACATTAGTGAAAAGGGCAGAAACGTCAAAACTGACTAATAAGTCGTCTTTGTCGAGTGTTATGTTTTTGATTATGTTTATAAAGTGTTGTGTGTTTTTTATGTAGGAGGGGGAATGACCTACCAACTCCTTGAGTGTTGCCGCTAATTTCTTGGCTAAGTGGTAATTGGGACTGTCTATTCCTTCCGCTATTGGTCGAAGGGGCACATTTTGTTTGTGTATTTTCGGAACCCCATATATTCTGGGGGGGGGGGGTCGTAGTGGGGTTTGAGTTTTTTTAACTGTGTCTGGTGGCCAAGAAGCGACGGACTTTAGTAGTTTTTCTGTTTCGTCCTTTATCCTTTTTGTTGGGTTATAATTTACCATTTTATATGTGTTGTTAGCGGCTACTAGTTGGTTCATTTGCAGTATGAATGTTGACCTGTCAAGGACAACAGTGGCACTGCCTTTATGAGCTTTCATTATTATGTTTTGTTTGGCTTTTAATGATTTATTTGCTGCTAATTCTGTTTTAGTCAGGTTGTTCTGTATGGTTTTCTTGGTATTTAGGACATTACTGGTTTCTAGTCGTATTTTGTCTGCTATGTTGTTAGGTAGGGATCTGATGCCTCTTTCAATGTGGTAGATAAAATCTAATTTGTTTACCTTTTTGGGCGCTATTGCGTAGTTCAGTCCTTTATTCAGCAGCGTGAGTTCGCCGTTGCCGTAAGCCACACCCTGAACATCTGCGAACTCACGTTTTTTATATTAAATTTTTAATATAAAATAAATTAAATAAAATTAAATTAAATTAAATAAAATAATTAAATAAAAAAGCATGTTTTTATATTAAATTTTTTCAAAATTCTCCTTAGTTTCCAGGAGAGCAAGCCGATGTAAGGTAAAGAGATATAACCCTTGGGGTTGTCCTGTGTTGTTTTGAGGATGGCGGTATAGTTGTTTATCGATAGTTTTTGAAGAGTAGCCATTATTTGTGAAGGTTCTTTTGAGATATTATAGTTCATTTTTCAGCTGCTCCTCATCTGACAATACAGACCTGGCACAATGAGCTAGAGTGAAGATGATACATAACTTCTGTGCCGGATAGTGGTGTGAGGATGCATGCTGGTATCTATCAGTGTTATATTTCTTTCATATCTTCTTTCTAAGAAGAATTTTGAAAAAAAAATTAATATAAAAACGTGCTTTTCCACTCTTCCTAAACTCAGTTTGATTCTAAGCCAACCAAAACAGGCTCACAACCATCTTCAGTTTCCAGGTGTATATAAAATAATACGACTGTGGGAAGCCATATTATGGCCAAACTGAGAAGTCCATCCTCCTGCGTCTCGAAGAACATCAGAGAGACATCGCTTATAGTAGAACCAGAGCAAGTGCCCTCTCAAGCCATGTCCTGTTCTCAGTGAACACAAATAATGAATAACCTTAGTTATAGTTTGCCAGACTCACATAGCTCTGCTATCAGATACTGGTGCACTCGTGAAGTCACACGCTCGCATATACCTAACAATAGAACTTTAGCCCTGGACTGTAGCTTCAGTTCAAAGTCTGTTATTGTAGTGGTACAATGTTTCTTATGTTTGCTTTTAATGTTCTCATACCTGAAGAAGTCGGCATTCCAACAAAATATGTTGTGTGTTAATTAAATTAATTTGTTTTTTCTAATTCTCAGAATTCAGTCAGTAAATAATATGAACATATCTACATACCGAGCCAATATAGCTGTATTTAGAAAGAGACTGAAAATTCACTCGCCACTTGTAGTAGATTTCTAAAGCTTTGTTAGTAGCCTTTCCCCATCCCATATCATTTGCTTTCTCTGTGATTTCTGTAACTGGTAGCGCTTTGTTAAGAGCCCTCCCTGATAAATCTGAGAATGAAGAATTCACATTCAAAATCAGGGAGATTTCAGTGTTCTCCCACACATCCACTATGGAGTCCCATAAAAGTGGTAGTTTCTTTCACCTAGAAACTCTGATTTTTCATCCTGAAAATCATGCAAATTGGCCAGAAAACACAATTAAGAGATATACAATGGTATCATAACCTAAGTTGCTTTGAGTGTTATTCCAAAACAATACACAATAGAGCAACAATATCCACTATCATTATGCGCTGGTTCTGCTCATGGAATTGTCAGGACCACCAAAAATGACTTAACAGCACCACATCAAGAGTTAGAACCTCTCTGCAAACCACAAGGAGAATACTTACAGCAAAACTGATGACCCTTGTGGATCAGCCCAGTAGATAATTGATCTTCTAAGATACATCCAGAACCTCCTATCTTGTAGAAGCAGAGTCCAAAGCAGTGCACACACATCACTAGGATCCACCCATACCAGGAGATGTCCACAGGTCCCACCACAATTGTGGCAAGGCATTGGATTTCAGTGATTATTATTATCCCAATACCCCATGGAGTCCAGGTGACCAAATTTGTGCGATGGTTCTATTCTCTAATTTTTAAGGATCTACAGAAATATGATAAGCTAATCAAAATGAAAGAATAAATGCCAAGTTATTATGTATCATTCATAAACTACCAGATTTATAAATACCAAATATTCTAACCAAATTCATGATGGTGGAGTACAAGAAGGTAGAAAAAAAAATCAGGAGAATTAGAGTAAAGAATATGGGAAGACAAGTTAAAAAAAAAAAAAATCAGCACCACTGCTGGGAGATCCCCCTCCACATAAACAGGAATTCAGTAGAACATCATTAAGTGAAACCTATAAACAAAAAATATCTAGTCAAGGGACAATGAAGAGACAGGTTTTCAGCATACAATATAGGCAAGGAAGGTCATGGTAAAGAAAGCAAAATCACATGAAAGGAAATCAGCCAAGCAAGTGAAATGAAATTTCAAAGTGCTCTTTTTGTTATGTGATGATTACAAGGAAGAATGATTGTGTGAAGAATAATGAATGCTGATGGCAGAGTGATGAAGTAAACCGTTCTTGCAGGCGTAGACTTCTGTGGCTAATTGGTTCAAAAGATATATTTCGGTGATTACACCACATTTTTTTTATTATTCAGTTATACAGGGTGTCCCAAAATTCACGCAAGAAGTAATTTTAATAGAAAACACAGGTTTTTAATTAAAAACTGTAATTTCTTATTGATTCATAAAGTATACAGTATAGGGTTATGCATGGAATGGCATATTGGGTAAATGGCCTCCACAGCTTTGCTGGCACATACGCACTCTTTTGTTGAAATTTTCCATGACCGTTTTGCATAAATGTGGCTGAATTTCGTTGATACAGCGCTCAATTTCTTCCTTTAAGGCGTGGGTGGTCGTGAGCTTGTTGGCATAAACCTTAGACTTCAAAAAATCCCAAAGAAAAAAGTCCAACGGCGTTAAGTCAAATGATCTGGGCGGCCAATTCTGATCACCAAAACGGGAAATTACACGACCAGGAAATGACTCGTGCAATAATTGAATTGTTTCTCGGGCTGTATGGCATGTGGCACCATCTTGTTGAAACCACATGTCGTCCACATCCATATCTTGCAATTTAGGCACAAAAAACTGGATTATCATGTCGCGATAGCGAGCACCATTAACTGTTATTGCCTTACCAGCCGCATTTTCGAAGAAGAAAATGGACCGATGATGCCTCCAGCCCAAAATCCGCACCAAACAGTGACACATTGTGGATGCATTTGTTTCTCAACAATCACTCATGGATTTTCTGAACCCCAGATGCGACAATTTTGTCGATTAACGAAGCCATCAAGATGAAAATGAGTCTCATCGCTGAAGATGATTTTGTTCGAAAAATAAGCATCCACTTGTTGTTCCGTAATCCATTCAACGAACTCTCTTCGCTGTGTGTGGTCAGTAGGCTTCAGTTCTTGAGTTAATTGAACTTTGTAAGCAAAAAGATGCAAATCTTTCGTGAGAATACAGTGTAGATAGCTTCTTGAAATGCCCACTTCAAGACCACGGTGCCAAATTGATATTCCTGGCCTCTCAGCAACACTTTCAGGAATTGCTTCAATGTTTTCTGTTGAACGACTTGTTGAAGGACAGCCAGAGTGTATAAGATCACTAATTGATCCAGTTTCCTTGAATTTTTTAATTAATCTTTTCACAGTTGAAGAAGTTAAATCACTATTCCGACCATATTTTGTACGAAAATTGCGAACTGTAGCTGCCAAACCTTCATTAATTTTAAAATATTGCTCAATAATGAAAATGTGTTGTTCTTTCGTGTAGCACTCCATTTTTAATAACCCTGAACTGTCAGCTGTCACGCTGTCTTTTTTTTCTCGTTGGCAACACTTTACTGCACAAATGGCGCTAAATTTAAATCTTGCGTGAATTTTGGGACACCCTGTATAAAACACTGAAATAATAGTTCCCGACAAGTTTCATAAATCGTAGGATTTACATCTTCAGGGGGTAAATAGTATCACTTAAAGTTTAAACAAGAGAATTAATAAATACAAATCATAACCGTCTGGCTATTCATAAAACTCAAATAACAGAATGCAGATATATAACGTTATTGACGTTTTGAACAATACTGGACGATGTCACGTGTTCTTGTTCTCGTTCATACAGTCTGAGCTCAGATTGAGGTAGATTTTTTATTAGAAATGACCACACTTGATGGAGAATTAAACCTTGATTTTTATTGCATTGGGTTGGGTTTTTTAGCATATTAGCAGCTTCTTTAAATTTTCTTATATAACTGTTGTTTTCTATGTATGACATCGTCGTTTTTTGCCAGAGTACATCGTGTCCAGTGGAAGTGGTATGGAAAGCAAGACCCATTTTTTGTTCTCTTTTGTATTGTACGTCTTTTTGGTGTTCAGCCATGCGTATTTCTCCAGATCTTCCTGTCTGTCCTACGTAGCAAATCCCGCAAGAGCAATGGATTTTGTAGACTCCTGGTTTTTTTTTTAAGAGGATGATGAGGAGGTTTTGGTGGATGTAGGAATCTTGAGATTTTTTCCAAAAGATGGAAGGCTACTTTTATGTTGTGTTTGTTCATTAATTTGGCTAGCTTATCTGTAACATTTTTGATATAAGGAAGCGAGATTGCGTTTTTGTAATCCTGTTTTATTGTGTTGTTAGCTGGAGGTATTTTAAGGATTCAATAAAACTCTTCGAGACAGAGCATACAATATCTCCAGCACACAAGAAAGATGTAATGAAGAACTAAAATACTTAACACAAATCCTCCAACAGAATGGATATGAAACAAAAACCATCAAGAGAATCCTTAAAATGCCTCCAGCTAACAACACAATAAAACAGGATTACAAAAACAATCTCGCTTCCTTATATCAAAAATGTTACAGATAAGCTAGCCAAATTAATGAACAAACACAACATAAAAATAGCCTTCCCTCCTTTGGAAAAAATCTCAAGATTCCTACATCCACCAAAACCACCTCATCATCCTCTTAAAAAACCAGGAGTCTACAAACCCATAGACAGAGACCCGACTTGGCCTACACACAAAAAAACAAATTATCTAATAAAAAAAAGTGCCTCTCTAGATGGAAGAACTTAAAAAATACTTACAATCAAAACATCCTTTGATACCAAGAATATATGGTGTTCCAAAGATCCATAAGACAGATATACCTTTAAGACCAATAGTAGATGGAAGAGATTCACCAACTTCCAACTTGGCGAAATACCTCACCAACATGATCTCACAACATATAGGAAAAACATCTTCCTTCATAAAAAATAGTAAACATTTCATAGAAAAAGTGAAAGATATACATACTGGTCCAACAGACATCTTAGCAAGTCTCGACATTATCAGCTTGTTTACAAACGTCCCGAGACAAGAAATTTGGAATCTTCTAGAAGACTTCTTCCCTCCGGACATCTTGAATCTTTTTAAACACTGTATAAACAATACTTTTTTACCTATAAAGATAGAATCTGGGAACAATAAGGACTGGCCATGGGTTCATCATTATCACCGGTATTAGCAAACCTATTTATGGAAAAATTTGAAAACAATGTTCTTAAGAATTACCATAAAAAACCAAAAATATGGCTACGCTATGTGGATGATATTTTCATCATATTCAATGGAACAACAGATGAACTTATCAATTTCAAAGATTATCTCAACAATTTGCACAACACCATAAAATTTACTTTAGAACAAGAAAAAAAATAAAAAACTTCCTTTTCTGGATATTCTATTAGAAGTTAATGAAGAAAGTAAACTCTCTATCTCAGTATATAGGAAACCGACAAACACTGGAAGATTTCTAAATGCAACCTCACACCACCATTCTTCACAAAAAATAAGCTTAATTAAAACTCTTCGAGACAGAGCATACAATATCTCCAGCACACAAGAAAGATGTAATGAAGAATTAAAATACTTAACACAAAGAATGGATATGAAACAAACACCATCAAGAGAATTCTTAAAATGCCTCCAGCTAACAACACAATAAAACAGGATTACAAAAACGCAATCTCGCTTCCTTATATCAAAAATGTTACAGATAAGCTAGCCAAATTAATGAACAAACACAACATAAAAGTAGCCTTCCCTCCTTTGGAAAAAATCTCAAGATTCCTACATCCACCAAAACCACCTCATCATCCTCTTAAAAAACCAGGAGTCTACAAAATCCATTGCTCTTGCGGGATTTGCTATGTAGGACAGACAAGAAGATCTGGAGAAATACGCATGGCTGAACACCAAAAAGATGTACAATACAAAAGAGAACAAAAAACAGGTCTTGCTTTCCATACCACTTCCACTGGACACGATGTACTCTGGCAAAAAACGACGATGTCATACATAGAAAACAACAGTTATATAAGAAAATTTAAAGAAGCTGCTAATATGCTAAAAAACCCAACCCAATGCAATAAAAATCAAGGTTTAATTCTCCATCAAGTGTGGTCAGCTCTAATAAAAAATCTACCTCGATCTGAGCTCGGACTGTATGAACGAGAACAAGAACACGTGATATCGTCCAGTATTGTTCAACGTCAATAACGTTATATATCTGCATTCTGTTATTTGAGTTTTATGAATAGCCAGACGGTTATGATTTGTATTTATTAATTCTCTTGTTTAAACTTTAGGTTATACTATTTACCCCCTGAAGATGTAAATCCTACGATTTACGAAACTTGTCAGGAACTATTATTTCAGTGCTTTATATAACTGAGTAATAAAAAAATGTGGTGTAATCACCGAAATATATCTTTTGTAAACTGTTCTTTTTTATGATGCATCAGCAACTGTGGTTATAACATGCCAGGTCAACTTTTAAGAGCAAAAATATAGCAAGTGTATATCACTAAAAGGAATATTCTGTAAACTGATGGGTTTCAAACAAAATTATGTTTCAAATATTTAAAAACGCCAGATATGTTTGAAGAATCTGATAAAATCTATAACAGATTGATAGAAACCTGAAATTTAGGGGACATATTGCAAAGGTGGTCAAGGTAAATACACAGGATTGCTGCAATAATGAGAAGGACACTAACCTGCAGAGATAAAAGGGTTATCATTCCATTGTATAAGTCTCTGATGAGACCACACTTAGACTATGGTTCTCAGATTTGGTCCCCAGGATTTGAAGGGGATAAATTAACTGTGGAAAGGGTACAAAGGCAGATAACAAAGATGGTTTCAGGACTGTACAATGTTAGTTATGAGGATCAGCTGAGGGAATGTGGACTGTAGAGTTTGGTGGATAGAAGGAGAGGTGATATGATTAAGACTTTTAAACTGCTGAGAGGTGATTATAGGGTTGACATTGGGGAGTTCTTTCGCTTGGTTGAACAGTGGGAAGGAGTGATGACACGAGGCCATCCCTAGAAGTTACGAAAGGAAACTGTGAGCAAGAGAGTGAGGAGTGGTTTCTTTGCATGGAGGGTAGTTGAACCATGGAATGCATTGCCTGATGGAGTGGTAAGAGCGAGAACGGTCAATGAAAGGAGTGGTATGATAGACTGAGTTTCTTTGGGGGGGGGGGGACCCTCCCCTCGATGAGTCTTGATAGACTGTGTTTCTTAGGAAGGATCTCCCATGATGAGTCTTTTGACTCCATGGAGGCCTGAATAATAATAATAATAATAATAATAATAATAAATCTGCCTAAGTGTAAAATATTAGACATATTGCTAAAACTGGTAAACAGTTTTAGTAATGTCTAGTACTCGCACACAGATGTTAATATTCCTCCGTAAATAAGACTGTGCATTGTTGATTATGATTTATACAGAGCCAAACAAAAACAACTTCCTTTTTATGATATTTCAGGCTTAATCTGACAGTTTCTGGTTAATCTAGATTTCATGATATTTATCACTGGGATATTATTATTATCATCATCTTTTGGATTCCAATAGGCAAACATCAAATCAAAACCTCGCTAGATCTGTGAGACATGAGATGTTATACCTTATTAGTGCATGAAGAGAACTTAATCAGTATAATGCACCTTTGGCAGCATTTCAATGTAATGTAAGTAAAAGTTCTACAGTATGCAGCTCAGCATAATACCTGATTGTCACCTGATTAGATATGCAGCCTGGAAAGATTGCTACAGATTTCACTAGATAGTTTTTGAACCATCAGAGTATTCTGATTTCATATGATTTACAAACACAAGTAAAAAAGATTTATGTAAATGAAAGAGCATATCTCAATAACTTTAAAGGTCCTAATGATATTTTTTTTAAAAATTATCTAAAAAATTGTTGTCTATGGCTGGATAATAATTTCCTATATTGTTCAGGTTGTGGAAATATTTATCACAATGAACAGCTGCAAGCCTGCCAGTTTAGCCAAAGTAAAATAATTCACGGGTGAGGGGGATTTGATAAACAATAATGAAGGTAAAAGTATAAGTTTATCCTTTGCTGCACTTAGAAAGGAAGAAAGTTTATTAATGAGAGAAAAGTCACAATGAATCCAATAGATTAAGTAGTTCAGCAATTCTCTCAGAAACAGCCTTGGGGTATGGGATGGCAACATGATTATGAAAAATTACAAAAAAACTTAATGACTTTGAGAATGAACTACAAGGACAGTTCATTAAACAAAGTGTTTAATTCTGTTTGTAGATTTATGATAGTAAGAAACAAAATCTATACATGTTTTTCTGTAAATAACTAGCTTTATCAAGAAGATAAATGTATTAGAGAATATACAAAAAATCTGAACATAGATCATTCACATGCATCATTTAACACACACAAAGTATAAATGTTCCTTGTTCTGAAAGGACTTTCGATTATTGGAATAAATTAGTACTGATAGGTTACAGAGACATATAAAGACTTCTGAATGTTGTGAAAAATTAACTAGTTCATTCATGACATGAAATCAAGCTGTTATGTGATAAACCTCTGGAGATTCCTTAAACATAAATAACAAAAGATGGTCAGCTAGATAAGGCATCGAGGAAGACGACCAATCTATTTCAGGATGTTCTAAACAAATGTGCAGTGAAGCCACTTTTCTACTCGTGTTCTTTTTTTTACTGATATCAAATTTCTTCCAGTCTGTTCAACATAAGCTTTGCTACAGGTACAAAGGAATCTTGTGAATTCAGGGAAAGAAGTTTAACTGCTTATACAAGCTCTGACATGGAATGAACCATTCCTTGCCTCTGGAGAAAGCAGTTGGAAATCTCTCCAATTACAAACTCAATCACACAGAAACTTCCATGTTAAGTAAAAGTTTTGAATTCACAATTACTATTACTCCCCTCCACATTCAAAAGTAGACATGACCAGTGTAGAAAGAGTCACCAAATTTATACTTGAAACAATAGACTATGTACTACATCCTCTTTATTTGTATGCTTCTCACAAGATGCAATTTTAGTTCAATGGACATGGTAGCCCTCAAAAATTTGCATAATAATGAGTCATCCTCAAACAGACAAAGGAAATTCCACAGTTATCTTAAGCTGTCTTCACTATAATGCCAAAATCTCATGTGTCAAGCTCCTACACTCATAAACAGAATGCAATCCTAATTGATCTTCAAATAATCAAACTATTGCAAATGCAACTGGTTTCTAAGAGAATCTAGAGAAAAACCCTTAAATCATGACATCACCTCAAGATTATACTGTTGTGCCTAAAATTCATAAGTGGGATATTCCTCTGTCAATTAAGATCGACTAAGTTCTCACACAAACCTCTTCTCGAAATATTCATCCAAGCTTCACAAAAACTATACGGTATATTTTCAAACTCATTCATAAGATACTCAACTCATTTTGTAGAATTTTGTAAATCTAAATCAGTCCATCAGATATTCTAGCCAGTTTTGACATTATTATTATCATTACCCAAGATCTCATGGAGTCAAAGACTCATCTGGGAGGTCCTTTTATCACACACACATCTCATCATACTGTGTCTTAAACACACTCAAACTCCTTGCAGACACCACAATCTCAGGCAAGGCATTCCAATCATTCACAACTCCGCACGAAAAAACCTGCCTCTCACTCCCCTACTCACACCCTCTTTATACAGTTTACAGGGATGACCTCTGGTTCTCCCCTGATCTCCCACTATTCTCTGTAGAACTTCTCCACCATTGATCTTATAACAACCCCTTACCAACTTGTAGGTCTCTATCATATCTCCCCTCTTACTTCTCTCCGTCAGACTCTGCAAATTACATCTTCTCAATCTTTCCTCATACTCAACATTCCAGAGGTCAGAAACTACCTTAGTCAGTTGCCTTTGGACCCTTTCCAACATCTCTTCATCCTTCTGAAAACCCGGTGACCAAATCTGGGCCCAATAGTCCATGTGTGGCCTAATCAAAGCCTTATACAATGGAACAAGAATCTCCCAACTTCTACACGTCAGTGTCCTCCGCATCATTCCCAGAAGTCTTTGTGTTGTCTTCACAATTTTGGCGATGTGTCCCCTAAATTTTAGATCCTTATCCACTATCACTCCCAGATCTCTTATTTCCTCTACTTCCAACAATATATTCTCACCAAGCATAAATTCTGCATCCCATCTTTGTTTTCCAAATTTTAAAACCTTACATTTTGCAACGTTGAACTCACATCCCCATTTGCTTGCCCAATCACTCAATTTATTCAAGTCTTCTTGCAAGGCCACAACATCTTCACAACTCTTTACGGTTCGTCCCAACTTTGCATCATCTGCAAACAACTGAATATCTCCATCCAAATCATCGCCAATATCATTAATATATAAATTAAATAGTAATGGCCATAAAACAGACCCCTGAGGCACTCCACTAGTGACTTTCCTTTTCGCACCCCCATACACAATTTGTTGATACCTATCAGATAGCCAGTCTCCAATCCAATGCACTAATCTAATATCCAACCCCATCTGCTCTAGTTTGACTGTCAACTTATCGTGAGGTACTCTATCAAAAGCTTTTATGAAATCCAAGTATATTACTGTGTATCCTTCTCCTCTGTCCAAGGAAGCAGTCACTTTATTGTAATAAGTAAGTAGATTACTAAAACATGACCTCCCTTTATCAAATCCATGCTGTCCATCAAAGATTATACCATTGTTGTCAACCCAACTCTGGATCCTAGTTCTCACAAGCTTCTCCAACAACTTAACCACAACACCTCAAACATATAGTTTGATGCTTGAGTTCGATCACCTCCTTTATGAAGTGGCACAATTTTGCCCTCCTTCCACTCTTTAGGAACTTGACCAAGTGCAAGACTCGTATTAAAAAAATATGTCAAGGCAGGTATCAACTCTCTGGGCACATTCCTTCAGAATACGCGGTGATATATTATCAAGTCCCACAGCCTTATTTACATCTAGTTTACTCAACTCCCCAAACACCTCTTGCTCACTTACAGTCAGTCTCTCCTCCCCATCATCAACTGCTCTCAATCTCTCCATGAAGTCATATTCACAAGATTGAAAGATCTTTATGAACTGCTCATTAAGTATCTCCACCACACATTCTGTAACAGCTGTCTTTATACCATTTCCTCCAATCAATATCATCCTTCCATAATCATTCTTTCTTTTGCTCTCTACATATCGAAAGAACTCCCTAGGATTCTTTTTGGCTTCATTAGCTAACTGCTGTTCCTATCTCTCTTTAGCTACTCTCACCAACCAAGTCACCCTCCTTGCCTGGTCTTTGTAGACCTCATGAAATTGGTTACTTCCACTTCTCTTATGCTGCCTCCACAATGCCCTTTTTCTCTGTATCGCATGCTTAATTTCTTTATTCATCCATCTCACACCTACCTTATTTAACCTTCTCACCCTTGGAATACATTTAGACATTGCATCTACTAGATAGTTTTTGAAAATCCCCCAAGCTGCATTGATCTCTTTTCCAGCTAACTCCTCATTCCATGCTACACCCACAAGCTGTCTCCTGAGCTCTTCATAATCACCCCCCCCCCTTGTAGTTCCACATATACCCTTTTCTCATAGGGATTCTTGCACTGCTGGCAACCACCCAGGTAATCACCTCATGGTCACTTTCACTAATTGGTGGATGATTTAACACCTCATTTATAATTACATCCTCTGATGAGATGACCAAATCCAAGACCCTTAATCCTCGTGTGCCCTCTGTTACATACTGTCTGAGGTAGTTATCCCTCAAAAACTCAAGAAACTCATTTTCTTTACTTCCAGTTGCTATCTCTTCATTCCTGTTTATATTGCCATAATTAAAATCACCCATAATGATCACCCTTTTCTTATTTGCTTGGCTAATTTGACTATACATTTCACTATCCCCAATATCCACATTACCAGGTCTATAACAACATCCCACCAAGTATTTGATTCTATTCACCTCTATCTCACACCATACTGCCTCAAAACCACTGGACCTATTTCCATCTTGCATCTCTACCTTGTATGGACATAACTCTTTCTCTATCATCAATAGCACTCCCCCTCCTTTTTACCCCTTCTATCCCCACGAAACATATCATACCCTTCCATCTCTATTCCTGTCAGGATGTCGTCTTCATCTAACCATGTCTCACTTATTCCGACAATCTTTGGGTGAACAGACGCAATTAGTGCAACCATTTCATCCGCCTTGTTTCTTATACTTCTAGCATTGGTATACAAACACAACAGCTCATTCCTGGATCTACAACTAGGTTCCACTGATACCACTCACTCGATGTGATCTCTCCATGCTGGACTGGGGCCATTTCCCTTTCTGCTTCTTCATTTTAGAACCCTTTTCAATTCCATCTGTTTCCTCTTGATCCCTGGTCATCCCATTTCTTTCCTGCCTACACATGCTCTCACCTCCTCTTGGAGCATCCACCTTTCTCACGCTGTGTACCCCTGTCCACCCTTAGCCTCCCCATTTCCCTGCTCCTCTTGCACACCCATTCTCTCATTTTCTATACTCATACCACCCACTTCCCCATTCATATCCACTTCTTCAATCTCTCCTGTCTTACTCTCCTGCTCTTCCACATCACTCCCCTCTCGATCTGATTCATTCTATCTATTCACTTCTCTACCTTCCAGCAGCAGTCTCTCCAAGCGACTCACACCATAACCACTCAAATGCAGTCCATCGCTCCCATACAGCTCACTTCGTCCCTCAACTCATTCCACACATTAACAAACTGTACTCCCATCTCCTCTCACATTTCAGCCAGAATATCATTCATAATCCTTGCTCTCCGCCTCATTTCACCACAGTCATACCTAGGCATGGTGTCATTATTTACAAATGTTCTAATTGAAGAATATTTCAATATCCTTGAACACTATACTCCACCTAACAGAACAAATCTTTTCCAGCATTGCCTTCAATCACCATTATTTGGAAAGAAGTACAGCTAATTCTCTTTTTACACTGTCTATTTTGATCTAACACAGTTCAAATGCCGCTTATTTTTAAAATTTCTGTTTGAATTCAGTTCTGTCAAAAAGGGTATTTTCATTATAATTATAATTTCCTAGTATAGTACATATGTATTTAAACTTGAATTCTGGGGAACCCCCCCCCCCCCGAATGTTTTAAATATCAGGGATTACTCTATGCTACAGAATGTAGACAAATGTAAAGTAGAACTTATATAGTAAAATCACAAAAAAGTGTTGGTGACTTTAAAGCAGCTAAGGATCATGTGACTATTATTTTGCAGCAATGCTTCAGGAGATCATATATTAAAACCATTACTCATTAATCAATCCCCAAGGCCGCAGACAATGAAAGTGTGATTTTAACACGTAACAAGTGCACTGGAAGGCAAATTTAAAAAAAAAAAAAAAGGTTTGGTTACAAAAGAAATTTTTAATGAATGGCTCCATCCAGTAGCGTACTCAGGATTTAATCTTGGGAGGTGGGGGGGGGGGGGTTGAGTAGACGATTTGAGAATACACACTACACATCGCATACGACCTATGACTGAGCATCTGCAATGATTGCTAATTCATAAGTAGTATAGAAATAGAAGACACAACACAACATAAATTTAAAAAAAATTAATTTTAATTAGGAAAATATTTTTGGAAAATTTTCTAGTGTTTGTTTTCCTTTTTCTTTTTTTGGGGGGAGGAGGGGAGGGGGAAAGGTCCTTTGGCCACCTTCTGGGTGCACCAGTGGTCCCATCAATGTTTTGTTCCAGAAGTTAAACACTATTTGATGGGGAAAAATTCTGGACTTTAAAGTTTTATTGATTATAAACAATGTGCTTGTCCATCCTGTTTTAGAACACCCGAATGTGTGGAATTTTGTTTTCTGCCACATATACAACATCCTTAATAACAACCACTAGACCAGGGAGTGATCGCTACCTTCAAAATTACTACATAAGAACAGTCCAATATACATTTTGGATAAACTAGATAAGGATAATTTACTGAGTTATTGATGTGAAGAAGAAATTTTCTATTTTGGATTGCATCAAACTTGCTAAGTTGGCTGTTATCAGAATTGAAACCAACTTTAAATGCATGCTGAAAAGCTACTTGGCCATAATGTGTGAAAAAAGAAAAATCCTGTATATTTGCATACAACTGAATATCATCAGATTAGCACATGCAGTTGGCAAAGAAGGATTTGATGATTTTTCATCTGCAGATATTGAAGAATTGATGGATGACAAGGCTGTTAGTGATGATGAAATAATAGAAGCAGTCCTTGAGAATCTTAATGTAAAAGAAAAAGGTGATGATGATAAAGAGATTCTACTCACTGCAGGATTAATTAAAGGGCTTCAAATGGCTACTAAAATTGCAAAGTCATTTTCTTACACATGATTCAAATACTGAACAGTAATGTGAACTGAAGTTATGTATGATGCAATATTAAAAAATTATACAAAGACCTAGTCAAAACAGGATTTCAACGATTAATTACAAAGTTCATGGTAAAAAAAAATCAACTTTCAGAATTATTGAAAATTAGTGCTCATTTAGTTCCTTTTACTGAAGAAAACGTTTCACCGTTTTCTTCAGAATGAGACTACTGTCAGCAAGTGACGGCAAATAAAATTTAACTAATAACCACATGCATTGGTGTGTTTGGATCTTTTCGAATTTCTGTTTTATCAGTGGGACACTATTTCCTTTAAGAGATGCATATATATATGTATTCCTGAGCCTCTACTCGGTTGTAATGGTACATTTTAAAGAATAAATATTTAATGACTTAAACCGAGATAAAATATGAAGTTTTAATGAAAATGATACAACTAGTTCAGCCTTTTACAGCCTTCTTTAGGTATCCACTCAAGTAGAACACAGTAATAAAAAGTGAAGTTATAAAAAACTGAGAATTACAGGCAAAAAATGCAATACATAATTGACACAAAAACGTTGTATTTTTCAAGTTGTTCTACCTAATGCGCTATTGTTTGTTGCATGCGAGATTGCAAGTTCTCGTGAATGCCAGTATTGAACAACTGCAGCATGGCTATCAGGGATGTTGTAACTCAAATTGCTGTTCAAATGTTTAGGATTAAGGAGGATTTCCCTGGACTCCACAATTTTCCTTTCAAACTCATCACTGCAGCGAAAAATGTTTAGGGATTTATCCCAGCAAACTGAGTGACTCTATAGATCATCATGAGGATTGTTTGAGAAAAGAACATGACTGGATAGGGCAGATGCATGTGATCTTTTATAGGAGATGTCTCTCTTATGCTCCTCTATACGAAGTTCAACAGATTTGTTAGTCTGTCCAAAATAAGGAATATTACAATCGCACCACAACTTGTAAACACCTGGATATTTCCCTAAAGTCCTTCTCTTATAAGAGAACGGACTTTAGGGAGTGTAGTGAAAAACGTCCTGATGTTGTATTTTTTAAGGAGTCCAATTTATTGGAGACTGAACTAATGTAAGGTATTGAGATGCTACCTTTAAAATCAGTAGTTTCTGTAGTACACTGCCTAGGAGGATCCAGAAGAAATTTCTTAATCGTTTTTTCAGAATATCCATTTTGTTTAAAGATAAGAGAAAGGTGATTAATTTCTTTTTTGAGCTCATCAGGTTCATTTAAAAGAGAGCGTGCTCTGTGTCCTAAGGTAGAAATAGTTCCGAGCTTTTGTGGTGGAAAGTGATGAGATTGACAGTGCAGATATCTGTTGGTATGAGTGGGTTTTCTGTATATAGAGATTTTAAATCTATCAGAGCATCGTGTAAGAAATACATCCAGGAATGGAAGGCAGTTATTTCGTTCTAGTTCGGCAGTGAATTTTATATTAGAATGCTGGTTGTTAAGATGAAGAAAATCCATGAGAGATGTGTGTCCGTGACTCCATATGATGAAAATGTCTCCAAAGTTTCAGCTTAAGTGAGAAGGATGATATTGCTTTCGTTTCAAAATCTTCCAGGAAAATGTTTGCTAGAACCGGGGATAAAGGGTTGCCCATTGCTAGGCCTTGGTTTTGTTTGTAAATGGAGTCCCTATATCTGAATTAGCCAGATTGAATGCTTTAATAAAGCAAATATCTTTTTAGACAATTTGTCCTTTAGTAATATTAATACCTCCTCCATAGGGACATTAGTAAATAATGAGATAATGTCAAAACTTGCTATGATATCATTTTTGCTGATTGAATTATCTGTTGAAATATCTAACAAATCTGTTGAACTTCGTATAGAGGAGCATAAGGGAGACATCTCCTATAAAAGATCACATGCATCTGCCCTATCCAGTCATGTTCTTTTCTCAAACAATCCTCATGATGATCTACAGAGTCATTCAGTTTGCTGGGATAAATCCGTAAACATTTTTCGCTGCAGTGATGAGTTTGAAAGGAAAATCGTGGAGTCCAGGGAAATCCTCCTTAATCCTGAACATTTGAACAGCAATTTGAGTTACAACATCCCTGATAGCCATGCTGCAGTTGTTCAATACTGGCATTCACGAGAACTTGCAAGCTCGCATGCAACAAACAATAGCGTGTTAGATAGAACAACTTGAAAAATACAACGTTTTTGTGTCAATTATGTATTGCATTTTTTGCCTGTAATTCTCAGTTTTTTGTAACTTCAATTTTTATTACTGTGTTCTACCTTTAGTGGATACCTGAAGAAGGCTGTAAAAGGCTGAAACTAGTTGTATCATTTTTATTAAAACTTCATATTTTATCTTGGTTTAAGTCATTAAATATTTATTCTTAAAAAAAAAAAATATATATATATATATATATATATATATATATATATAGGTTCATACTAACCAATTACAATGGTTACAACTGTATACAAGGTATTAACCATGCTAGATATTGAGAAGGATAATATTTTTAGATTTTTAGATATTCTAAAAAAAAATAAGGCAGAGGAATATCTTTAGAAGTCAGCATGAAGATATCTTCATGCCAGCTCCTTTCATCATCATCAACAAAAATTAGGAATCTAAGTTCATCTTTATTTCATTTTAGTTATTCTTGTGGGTTCATTACAATTGTCATGATTCCTAATTTTTGTTGATGATGATGAAAGGAGCTGGCATGAAGATACCTGGAGATTCTTTTCCACCAACTCCTTTAAAATGGCTATTCAAAAGTTAACAAATAAATTACTCTTCTGTGAGAAAAATTCCTAAGATTGCAAAACTAAATTATAAAGGAACCATTTCCTTACCTTATATTGGCAAAGTTTAATGTGACAAATAGAAATGCAAGTTTATTTTTCACTTGGTTAGAGTATAATAAATTTAGTTTAATCCTTTATCCAAGTGTGAGCAAACAAAGTTTGTGCCTGAAAGTATCTTCAGGACTGGGGTAAGGTGGTACAACACCAGGGAAACTCCTTGCAAAAGTGGAGCAAGCTACCAACACTCCTATCTCAGTATCTCCCATAATGCAAAACACATCTCCTTGTGGATAACCAAGTGAAAAATAAACTTTCAACATCTTTCTCTAAATCCAGAGTAATTTATTAAAAAAGGGTGGCACACCATTTGGCAACTCCTATAGATAGAGATGACCTTGCTAATGCTTCTGCCTGGTATCTCCACTTGGGCCTGGCTCCCACTGAAGAGACCTCAATAAAGGTCAAAACGAGTCTGGGTAGTGGCCCTTCCCTTAATGCATAACATTAGACATATCCACAAGGAGATGTGGTTTGCATTATAGGAGATAGGAAAGTTGGTAGCTTGCTCCACCTTTGCAAGGAGTTTCCCTGGTGTTGTACCACCTTACCCTAGTCCTGTTATACTTTCAGGCACAAACTTTGTTTGCTCACACTTGGATAAAGGATTAAACTAAATTTATAATAGAAATGCAAGTCATAATGAGATAAATAACAACTAACTATGGATTTATTACTTACACTATACTTTATTTATCATACAATTTTTGCCTTAGTGTCTAAGTTATCTTCAGTATGACTTTCAAATTACAAAAGCATAAGATCTACAAGTATTTAGGATTAGGTGCTGGTGTACTCAAGTTTAATGAAATGAATACAGTGCAGAAAAATAAACACTAGTTCATAAATTAAAAATGCCAAGAAATTATATTCTTGGTTTCATCCTTTATCCAAATGTAGCTCATTGATATCACAGCAGAGTAGCAATGGAATTAAAATCCTTGTTCTACATTTCATATTATGTGAAAAAGGATATTAGCCTGAGCAGTAAACTGGAATTATGAAACCAAGACTATAATTTCTTGGCATCTTTAATTTACAGTATAACCAAGTGGAAAAAACTTTAAACATTCATTCCAATATTTTGTCTATCACAAACATCCTCAGGAATATAATATTAAAACTGTAATAACAAAATATTAAGTGGAAGAAATAAACATAAAGCATACGATAAAGAGCCAAGAGGATATTTTTTTTTTCTTTTTCCGGTGGCGTAAATTAAGTTAAGGGGGATAATAAATCCCTCATTATTTTATTTTAGTGATGGTATATGTAAGTTCGGTTCACTTAAACCTTAGTATTCCAGGTGTACCTACTCACTGATGAGACCTCAATAAAGGTCGAAACCGGTCTGGGTAGTGACCTCTCCTCATAAGGTAAAACACTAATACATCGCCTAGGAGTTGCGTTTTACATTATTAGAAAATATTAAAGATAGTAATGGAGCTTGCTCCACCTTTGCAACAAGTTGCCCTAGTGTTGTACTACCCAGGTGATCACTTATGCCTGGACTCGCCAATAGTTCTTCAGCATGAAACTCTTAGATTTCGATCTCCGAGTTTCGTACCCGGCTTTAAAATAAAATAATGAGGGATTTATTATCCCCTTAACTTAAAACATAAAGCATGTTTTTAAGCCTAAAGTCTTAAAAGGGCTAGCATTAGATGTTGGGCAGGAAGCCTAAGAATTAGTTTCACAAATCTTGGGAAGTTTAAACATAACAAAACTATATTTATTTAAATTATGCTGGTTTTATTTTTAATCTGATGCTATTTCTAAAAAAAAGTCAAACTTGAATTTGCTGAGCTGAAGGATAGTAATTTTTTTTACATCTAATCTTGTGCAAGGTATCAAAAGGATGGTCAGCTAGACCTGATTGACCAGAGTTGTGGTGGCAGATTTCCCAGTTTGACCATAATATGATAAGTTGCAAGAACAAGGAACCTTGTTAACACTTGGAACAGAGAGGAGAGGAAGTGGATCCTTTGGAGAGCAGAGAAAGATAGCTAGCTTTAAATGAGGTTTGAAAGCAGTGCAGAGAATATATTTCTTTAAAGTTCCATTTTCTCTGAGGCATTCCAAATATAGCCAATAGTAATAGCATTACTATAACATATAACATCCTTCTCAACATATAATCCAATATGTTGAGAAGGATGTCAGGAAAATAAGGGAGAACAACTATTTTGTTATTATTACACACACACACACATTTTTATTTTGACATTGTAGCCACTGGACAGGAAGGTTTGGTAAATAAAGGACAGTTCGGTTGTAACAAGCCTGGTTGAAACAGAGGCTGGAGGTTCTGTTGACAAGAGTTTAATTATACCATATTGTTGAGATGGGGGGGTGATGTTTGTGTGTGAACTGGTGACCAAAACCTAAGGGCAAACACTATTTCTGATGATTACAACCACAAATTCAGACAAATCAGCTTGTGGCAATTTGTATAACTGACAATTTCGCATAGAAAGAGGGGTACACCTACAAATTTTAGAATCATGCAAGGGGTCACATGGTAGGACTCAACAGGATAAAAGGCAAAAGGCTGTGCTAAGCAAATTGTGTTTGAAGGAAGCTCTTTTTGTGAAGGAATAAAGTTGCAAACTTGGATGGCTTGTAATGTCTCAAAGACATCATCTTAATCAGGGTGGCCAACTTCATTCTACACGAGGGCCAATATATGATGAGTGGTAGCGTCACGGCCGCAAGCTTTTAGACAGAACTTAAATAAAAATAAACTCTGCATTTTTTTCAAGACAATAGTTATACGTATTGAATTACTGAATTGAATTTTGAATTGAATAAAGAATATAAATTGTTTCCGTCATCAGAAATAATGATAACTAGTATATCAATCAGAAAATATGCGGTCGAAACTAATATCTAAATTGATAATACATATAATTTAATATATTTTTTATCCTGCTGCAGGCCGCACAAAATCATGTTATGGGCCGCATGCAGCCTGCAGGCCTGCTATTGGCCACCTATGATCTAGATGATTTCAGATGAGTAAAAAATATTCAAAAGCTTGAAGAAGACTGCAGAATTACTGATTTGCCAGTGAGTTTGGAATCTCTCACATCACATTGCATCTAGACTCTGGGAAGCCTTTCAAACTAATGGAATGTGTTACAGATGCTTGTTAAGAGGTGCCCTCACTCTACCACAAAGACAGATTTTTGGTTATAAAAGCAAAACGTAATCAATGCACCACAGCAGTTCAGCTTGCAAGTTGGCTCTATTCAAGCACAGGTATGTGGATATTCTCGACAAACTGTGTACTTATTGCAGACTTATCTGTCGGAAGGCCTACATCTGCATCCCTTTATCCACAGTTCATCATAAAGCATATTTTCAGTGGCAGTGTATCCATAAAAATTGGACACAACACTAATCGGCTAATGTACTCATTACAAATGAGAGTCGTTTTAGTCTTTCTCCAATTCTAGACAACATTTGATATGGCGTGAAGTGGTACTGCTTACCAATGCGAGAATGTTCTTGAAAGGAATAGATGTGAGGAGGTATAATGCTTAATGGACGCACCAAGCTAAAAGTGCTGGAAAAAGGGACTATGACTGGTGCACGATATTGTAACGAAGTTTTTCAACGTCATGTTCGATTATTCCATAGTGCTGTAGGTGAATTCATTTTTACAGATGACAACGCCACACCACACACAAGCAGTGGAAATACTTCTGGAGACCAAGGATATTAATCAAGTCGAGTGGCCAGCCTGCTCCCCAGATCCCAACCCATACAACACTTTTGGGATGCAATAGGGAGGTGCATTGCCACTTGGAATTCACTTGAAGAAAGAAAACAAGGCCTTATCCTTGCTATGAAGAGGAATGGGGCAGTATGCCACAAGAACTACTGAGTCAGTTGGTACTAACCATGGTAGTACAACGTCGTGAGAGCAGCATCGCAGTTTGGGGTGAACATATTCCATACTGAAATGTCTCTTTACATAGTTGTTAGCAATGTACATTAATCTAGATGTACTAAGGACATAGTTAAGGAATTAACTATGTCCTTAAGAAATTTGCAACTTTTACCAAAAACATATTGCAATTTAATTTATACAAAATTTATAACACATTTTTTGTGTAATATAATTTATTAGTATGCTGACAATAAATTTATGTCCACATTTGGCTCTAGTCATGAAATTTTTTTCATATACAGGTAAAAATGAAATTTGTCCTTATCTTTTGGGCACCAGGGTACCAATGTGGATCGGTTTATTGTAAACTGAAAAAGAAATGGTGCCCTTGCAAAGTCATGATTAGAGTATCTAGAAAAAGGCATGCTACTTCTATTTTCTTTCTCTATAGTGAACTGGATTCTGGGATGCTGGCCGCTGAGGTGGAGAAAGAAAGTAACATGTTTAAGCCATGTGGCCAAATAGAGAACACATTATCAATATGCATAATAAATTTAGTTTAATCCTTTATTCAAGTGTAAGCAAACAAAGTTTGCACCTGAAAATATCTTCAGGACCAAACTTTGTTTGCTTACACTTGGATAAAGGATTAAACTAAATTTATTATAGTCTAACCAAGTGCAAAATAAACTTCCAACATCTTTCTCTAAATCCAGAGTAATTTAATAATAAGGTGGTACACCGGTTGGCAACTCGTATAGATAAATATGATCTCTCCACTGCTTCTGCCTTAGTATCACCACTCTGGGTCTGCCTCCCATTGACAAGACCTCAATAAAGGTCGAAACCGGTCTGGGTAGTGGCCCCTCCCTTAATGCATAACAGTATACATGTCTGCAAGGAAATGTGCTTTGCATTATGGGAGATACTGAGCCAAGGAGTGATGAGAGCTTGGTCCACATTTGCTAAGAGTTGCCAAGGGATGTACCACCTTACCTCAGTCCTGAAGATATTTTCAGGTGCAAACTTTGTTTGCTTACACTTGGATAAAGGATTAAACTAAATTTATTATAGTCTAACCAAGGGCAAAATAAACTTCCATTATCAATATGTCTTGGCCAAATAGAAGTTTTGAGATGTAACTTTCTTCCTTTATAAGCTCTGCAAAGGATAAACTTCAACTTACAGTATACCCTGGCATTTATCAAATCGCTCAATCAGCCAAACTAACAGGTCTGTGGCTGTTCATAGATTCCATGATAGTTCATAGATTCCAAATCTAAATCAATCTGGAGTTTTGAACATGCCATTTCCAAACATCCGATTCTTTGGAGAAAGATTAAGGTCTTATAAGTCACTTTCTTATAGTATAATTGTACAAAGAAAGCTGTGAAACCTTACCTCATCACCTAATCTGAACAGAAACAATGGACCAAAGTTGTCTCTCTTATAGAAAATTTTATTCAAGCATCCAGCCATAATCAAAACTTTTATTTTTTAATATAACTTGAACTTGTTTAAAGAATGTAATTACAACTTAAAAAATTCCTCGACACTGTGCCTCTCTTCTGCGTATTTCACATATTCTCACTGTTGAATCTTCATTGTTACTTGTGGTTGTTTAATTTGATTTCATACCGACAACATCTTTGAAACTTGGGTGAGAATTTTATTTTATAGAATCTTTCCCTAAGTCGTCCAGTGTTATTGTGTTTAATTCAATGAAGACATCTTTGGCAAAAGTGCATGCAACAGCTTTCTTCTGTATAAATCTAAACCCAGGGGTGCTTAAGGGTCAAAGCTGTATAACTGAGAGGAGACCTCCACATTGCCTTTAAAGGAATGCGGAGAACCGACCAGGGCTTCTGACCTAATGTCCAATCCTCACCTTCTCGTGGTGCACCCTGTTGGGTATCTACTTTGATACTGAACGAACGAGGATGGGCTGGCAATTTGGGATTTAGCCGACCAAATTGTATTCTTATTGGTTAAACCAAAATAAAGAATGATGGTACAACATGACAAAATTTCATGCCGGCTGGGGCGTCGCCCGGTTAAACAAGGCCCGCGTTGTTTTCGCCAGGGAACCAGGGCGAACAGCGAAAAGTCAGCTACTGGAACAAATCTGAAAACAAACCCCAACTCAACATCACCAGAGTTAAAGATCGGTACTATCAACGTAAGAAGCCTGAATGGCAAAGAAATGGAGCTAGCTGAGGAATTAGATAAGTACCAGATCGACATAATAGGGGTGACTGAAACAAAAAAGACCAAAACTGGTGAGATCTTTCTGAGCAATAAATACAAAATGTTATATTCAGGCAATAACAATCAAGGAAAAGAAGGAGTAGCCATAGTATTCAACACAAAATACGAGGCTAATCTTCTTGAATGGCAGTCAGTCTCAAGTAGAGTAATGTGGGCAAATATGAGAATGGGGAACTGGACAATGAGACTTATTTGTGCCTATGGTCCCACAGAAGGTTCTACTAAGGTAGAAGTGGAGGAATTTTTTGAGGCTTTAGAAAATGCAACTGACACAATGAAAAAGGAAAAGTTGGTCCTTGTTGGAGATCTAAATAGTAGAGTAGGAAATGATTGTGAGACATACAAAAATATTTTGGGAAAATTTGGAGAAAAGAGCAAAGCTAATAATAAGCAAATATCTGTTGGATTTCTGCTCAGGACATGGACTGGTTATTACGAACACCATGTTCCAACATAAAAATGTGCACAAATTCACATGGAGAGAAGAGGCTAGGAATAAGAAAAGTCTCATTGACTATGTTATTGTTGATAGTGATGTTTTCTCCCTGGTGCAGGACACCAGAGTGTACAGAGGATTTGAAATTGGAAGTGATCACTATTTAGTCTTGAGCAGGATAAAACTGAATTTCATATTGAAAAGAATAACATGTAAGAAAGTTTTAAAGCGAATAAAAGTTGAGCAGCTCTCAGATGTAAACTGTAGACTAAAATACAGAAATATTATTGAAAAGAAAATGAAAGAGTTTAATAACAGGAATCAAACCTTGGAGATTCAGTGGCAAACTCTGAAGGAAACATTGATTGATTCTGCCAGAGAGGCATGTGGTGAGGTTGTGTGCAAAGATAAAAAAATCAGAACTCCCTGGTGGACACAGGAAGTTAAAGAGGCAGTGAAGGAAAAGAAGAAAGCATATCAAAAGTTCCTGGCAAATAAGTCAGCTTTTACTCTTACAGAATACCGAGACAAATGTAAGAAAGCTAAACAGTGTGTAAAACTAGCTAAACAAAAGTCATGGGAGGACTTTGGCAAGAATATAGAAAATAAATATCAAGAAGGTGGCAAAATATTCTGGAGGTTGTTGAAGAAGCTTAGGAATGGAGGAAAGAGTGCTGTAAAAGGAATTAGAGATGATAAAGGTGAAATGAAAACAGGAGAAAAAGACATCCTTGAAGTATGGAGTAATTACTTTGAAAAACTGCTAAATGAAACAAGCAGTGATGACAGCACAGTGATAAAAAACACTGACCAGGCATGCAGTCAGGAATACATATCCATACTTGAAGTAGAAAAAGCCATCAAAGGCTTGAAATGTGGAAAGGCAGCAGGAGTAGATGATATTCGACCAGAAATGCTGAAGTATGGTGGTATAAGAGTCTTACAGTGGCTGCACTGCATAGTTCAGAAAGCCTGGACAGAGGGACGAATTCCCGATGATTGGAGTAGAGCTCTCATAGTACCCATATATAAAAAGGGAAATAAAACTGAATGTGAGAATTACAGAGGTATTTCCCTACTGAGTGTTCCTGGCAAGATCTATGCAAGTATACTTGAGAAACGGTTGAGAAGAATTGTGGAAGAAAAGCTTGGTGAAGAACAAGCTGGATTCAGGCCAAATAGAGGCTGTCAGGATCAGATCTTCACTTTACGACAAATAGTCGAGAAAGCATGGGAATATAACAAAGATCTGTATTTCAGTTTTGTCGATTTGGAAAAGCCATATGACAAGGTGCCAAGAGAGAAGCTATTCAATACGCCGCAGTTATATGGTGTCAATGGGGCATTATATCAAGCAATACTTAGTCTTTATTTGAGTTGTGAGTCAGCAGTTAGAATTGAAGGAAGTACAGGAAGATGGTTTAATGTTAAATCTGGTGTGAGACAAGGATGTACATTATCCCCTCTGTTATTCATTATCTATATGGATCACATTATGAAGGAATGTGGTATTAAACCTGATATCAAAATTGGAGATGTTAATGTCAGCTCTTTGCTTTATGCGGATGATGTTATACAGGGTGTTCGGGATAAATTTGACAGTTTCGTAAGGAAAAAGAAAATCTTCTTTGTATCTATTAAATTTAATGAATTGACAAAAAACATTACAGGCAGAGTTAATTACAATACTATCAACAAGATTTACTCAAAATAACCACCATTAGCATCGATCACAGCTTCAATTCTGCTTCGGAACCTCGAACAAGCTGATGCTACAGTCTCCCTGGGAAGGGCCGCAAAAACTGTTTTAATTTTATCCATTAACTGGGCTTTTGTATTACTGGAAGTGCGATTGGTGTCTTTTTCAACTGCGCCCCATACAAAATAAACCATGGGGTTAAGGTATGGGGAGTTTGGAGGCCAAACATTTGGACTGGTGAAGTCGTAGAAATTTTCAGACAACCATTTTTGACTTTTCCCAGAGGTGTGGCAAGGGGCCGAATCCTGCTGCCATACATACGGCCTACCATTGGCTACCCTTGTTATCCAGGGCTTGACTACAGTTAGCAACTCCACGAACAAAGCCCGAATTCCAATGCCAGGGTTCTTCAACACCTGTTCCTGCAGATTTGCGAGGAATTCTGCTGTACGAACGCAATCAGATCGTCTGCTAGGGATCTTTCTTCTTGCTACATCCTCGTAGTCACCATTGCAAGTCTCTAGTTCATGCCTGATTGTTTTTACTGTATTCAGGGAGCATTGGGCAGCAGTCGTAATATCCTTATTTTGATGGCGGGCACGAATCATCATGATACAAGTTATTCTCTTCCATGATTCAGGTGGGTTCCAGCTATCCATCCTTTCTGACATCTTGTATATGAATGAAGAAGGGTCCAAACTTTTAAATGAAGAGAAGTGTGTGTTAATACATGTAACTTACGGAAAAATATAATTAATTATAAATATGTCAAATTTATCCCGAACACCCTGTACTTCTAAATAAATCCGCTATAAGTCTGCAAGATTCTCTGACTAAATTGAATAGCTGTTGTAATACATATGGTATGAAGGTCAGCAATAAAAAGACCAAGACAATGAAAATAGGCAGAATCATTGAAAATGTCAACTGTGTTGTGAATGGAGAACCTGTGGAACAAGTAAAACATTTCAGCTACTTAGGCACAATTTTTACTGAAGATGGTAAACTAAATATAGAAATAGACAACAGAATCAGCAAAGCTGGTATCGTGGGAAGTCAATTGAATAAATTCATATGGAATAAGAAAGAAATTAGTCGGAACACTAAATTAGCTGTATACAAGACTGTGTTCAAACCAATTTTAACTTATGGATCTGAGAGCTGGGTCAGAAGTAAAACACTTGACCAAAGACTAGAGACCGCAGATATGAGAGTCCTGAGAAAGATTAGAGGCGTGAACAGATGGCATGAATGGCAATATCATATTAAAAATGAGGATATTAGGAAAGAACTTGACATTGTCAGCATCCAGGAATGCGTTAGCAGAGCTAATCTCAGATGGTATGGTCACATAAATAGAATGGGAGAGGAAAGATTAGCAAAACAAGTGTTCTCTGCCAGGTTGGCAGGAAAACGACCCAGAGGAAGACCAAGATATAGGTGGATTGATAGGTGGATTGATACCTTAGACGATAGAAATATAAGATCTGATAATGTTGGAGTCTTGACAAGTAACAGACTGATTTGGAGGAAAATTGTAGATAGGAAGTTAGTAATGATGTAATTTTTTCATGTAGTACTGTCATATCCTGTACACCCCTTGAGGGTACATGGCAGGAATTTGATGATGATGATGAAATCTAAACCCATTTGCAAGCATCCCAGTTTGAAAGATAGTCAACAGCTTGCTGCAGTTGTCTCTGGATGTTTGCACTCCAAAACTGACAGTCATTCACATAAAAGGCATTACTTACAGTAGGAGGAAGTTGTTCTGTTAGAATTAACTGAGCAAATAGAATAGCAACCCCACCATGGGATCCTCATGCCAATCCCAATCCTGGATAGAGGAGGAAGGTCGGTCAGATGAGTGTCGATGCTCTGACCATAAAGAAAAAACACGACTGTTATCTGATACCTATATAATCAACAGCTAAAACATGATGGCTCAGACGTCACATGGATGAACAAGGCCCGTAATACCAATTGAGCAATCGGAGCTGGATCGAAAAGTGGGACATCGAAAGGAAACAGAACTGTTATCAGTAGAAACATGGAATGTAGAGACACTTTGTTTGTCAGGAAAACTAGAATTATTTTGCGAGTAAATGAAGAGATAGTGTGATATACAGTCATCCCTCGACTTACATCCGTTCGAGTTACGTCCATGATCCCATAAGGGAATAAATAACATTTTCAGCTACACTTTCGAACAAGATGAGAGTAAGGTAAAGCATGCACAGTGGCAACTGTGTTTTCAGCAGCAATCTTCCTCGGCAGTCAGCACGTATCTTCAACAGTTCCTCTGTTGATTTTGTGTTTGAGAAATAGGTTGTGTATTTATCGTTAAACATTTCGTGATATTTTGTGCAACATGGCCCCTACACACCCAATCAAAAAATCCAGTGAAGAATCACAGAAAAAGAGGTGCGCATTGATCTTGAAACAAAGTTGCAAGTTATGAAGCAACATGAAGCTGGTAAGCCCATCAATGTGATTGCACATGACTTCGGATGGTTTCATTCTACAGTGACGACCATTTTGAAAAATAAGGATAAAATCGTAGAGGCTGTTAAACGATCTGCTTCAATTATATCGACGAGAGTGACAAAGCAAAGACAAGTTCCTATCAGTGATGTGGAAAAGCTACTTGCATCATGCATAGAGGACCTGAACCAAAAGTGCATGCCTCTTAGCACTGTGACCATAACCACTAAGTCTCTTCAACATGTTGAGGGAGAAAGCAGAACCCGATTATGACTACAAATTCAACACTTCTTGAATCTCATGAAGAGTTCATGAGATTAAAGCAGCATTTTGTGCTGCATAATGTGAAAATATATTGGAATCTGCAAGTGTTTAGAAGGTTGCAAAGGAGTTTGTGGAAAAATTGGATAAAATTATTACAGAGAAAAATTATTTGCCCCAGCAAATATTTAATATGGATGAGACGTCCTTGTTTCAGAAAAAAAAATGTCTGAGAAAATATTCATCCACAAAAAGCTAAAATCTATACCTAATTTTAAAGCTCTTAATGCCCGTATTATGATTCTGTTATGGGTAATGTGGCTGGATATAAACTGAAACCATTTGTGATATGGCACAGTGAGAATCCACAAATCTTCAAAAACATTAGGAAGTATTAACAAGTTGTGGATGACTCAAAAAATGTTTGAGGATGCCTTAATCAACTTTATGCAAGCAAAATAAATAGCTACTGTGTGAAAAAAAATGTAGAATTTAAAATTTTATTTAATTCTAGATCAAGAGCCTGTGTAGCTCAGTAGAAACTGCGTTTGCACTCTACAGCGCTTGGCTGCACAACGAAAGGCATTCGAATCTAGTCGCTGACTAGAGGAACTTTTTCTAAGCCTTTTTTCAACCGGATCCAGAGTTAGTAACGGGCTAGCAGGTTTTTCTCCCGGAAACTCGGGTTTTTCATCCCATAAACTCAAGAAAATCGGCCTTCGAACCCATACTATTTTCAGACATTAAAAATATTGTGTTAGGGTTATGGACCACCAGATGGCTGCACTTACTAGCCGCCTTCTATACTGCGTGCCGATTAATTTGTGATAGCCTTGGGCCAACTATTTCTGATTGGCTAATAGTGGAGATTGAACTGTCCACTCAGTTTCCAAAAGTTAGATAGTGCTAAAGAACGGCCTCGCCTATTCCCTATACGGGAACAAAAAGATGTTAGCTTATTTATTTATTTTTTTTATTATTCTAGATACTGCTCCAGGTCATGTCTTATAGCAGTGATCTTCACCAAGTTCAAGGTCATGTTTATCCCTCCAAACACTACCTCAGTGATCTGCCTGATGGATCAGAGAGTTCTTGCAGTGTTTAAGGTTTATTATCTACGGAGAACTTTTTCACCAGCCATTTCTGCTAATGAAGGAAACGACCAGACTCTCATGTAATTCTGGAAAACATTGAACATTTATCATGCTATTAAAAATATTGCTGTGGCTTGGGACAAAGTGACCTCTCACTGTATGAGTGGCATATGGAAAAAGACATTAAAAACGTTTGTGCATGATTTTGGAAGTTTGTAATAGTGAGCAAACAATCTGAATCTCGAAGTATATGATGATGACATAATTCAACTCATAGAAACTCAAAGAAGAGAAAGAACAAGAAAAAGGAAAAAGAGAAACAAGAAGAGGTAGTTAAACAATTCTAATTGAAGGATCTTGCAGAAATGTTCTTTTTCAACAGAGTTATAGGGGGTTAAGTCCCTAACCCCCTATAACTCTGTTGACTGAATGTATCAACTTATGTCCAATTCGACTTACGTCCTGCTGGATGGGAACGGAACCCGGACGTAAGTCGAGGGATCACTGTACTGGAATTGGCGGAGATGCGATGGACATCATCAGGAGAAATAAAAGGATGAAAAGTCATATGGTCAGGGCATGACACTAAGGACGAGTTGGTTTTCTTCTTAAAAAAAAAAAAAGCTAGAAAGGCACTGCTAGGTTACAAACCAGTTAATGAATGAATCATAGTAGCAAGATTTCAGGCAAAACCATTTAATATATCAATAGTCTAGATAAGTGCACCCACATCTGACAGCACAGATGAGGATATCAACTTATTTTACAAAGATCTGACAGAGACAATAGAAACAATACCAAAGATGTCTAATTATTGAAGGAGATTGGAATGACATTCCAAAGTCAGAATATATAACGGTTTGGAAAGCTTCATGGAAAAATATAGTTTTGGAGAAAGAAATGAAGAGGTGAAAAAATGTTAGAATTTGCTGTGGACTACGAGATGATCTGTAACACAAGATTCCAGCAAAAGGAGCATAGAAAATGAATGTGGTGATCAAATGATGGGAAAACCAGCATGATTGATACGATTACAGGAAGATGGATAACAGCAGTATCGAACTTTTCAAGCGGATATAGATTCGGGTCATACTTCAGTGATTGCAAACCTCAAGTTGAAATTAAAAAGAAAAATATAACACCCATCATGAGAAACAAAGAGATACAGCAAGATTAAGTAAAGCAGAAATAGGAAGAAAGTAGAGAACAGTGTTAGAAGAGAAACTTAGAAGTGTGGACAAAGAAAAAAATTCGAATCTAAGAGTGAAAGGAGCAATGAAGGCGATAGAAGACGCAGTTGAAGAAACAGTACCAGAAGAAGAGAAGATCAAGAAGAAGCGGATTAGACAAGAAACACTGAAGTTAGCACAGGTGAAGAGAATGTTGAAGATAAGAAGGGATACGTCAGAACAAATAGAGGAGCAATATAGAAGAAAGTGTAATGAGGTGAAAAAGTAGTCAATGGATAAGATGAAATGGTTAAAAGCCCAATGCAATAATATAGAACAGCACTATGGAGAGCATAAAACTACAGAGGTGTACAAAATGATTAGAACCATTAATAAAAGGTGGCAACCAAAACAGTCCACAATTAAAGATGAAAAAGGCAATGTATTGATGAATAAAGAAAAAATTGTACAGCGGTGGCCTGGATACTGTAGTGAGCTATATGAAGAAAAACGAGATTCAGATAGCGTTGAGAAGCTGACTGAAGAATCGAAGCAGATATCACCACCAGGTAATGAGCATGATATGGACACTTTAAGAGGAGAGGTAGAAAAAGCAATAGGAAGGCTAAAACACAACAAGAGTCTGGTAATGAAAACATCGCTGGAGAAATGATTAAATATGGTGGCGAAAGTATGGTTACAGAAATGAACCAACTATGTAATATGGTATGGAAAGAAGGGAAAATGCCAGGGGAGTGGGTGAAATTGATATTAGTGACATTATACAAGAAAGGATTGTAAATTATATACAGTCATCCCTCGACTTAGGTCCATTCGAGTTACGTCCTCTCGAAGATATGTCTGTGATCCCATAAGGGAATAAATAACATTTTCGACTATACTTTCGAACACGACGCAAGCGAGCGTAAAGTAAAAAGGTTTTTATTTAGCAACAATGCAGTGGAAACAGCGCATTCAGTGGCAACCCTTCCTCAATAGTAGGCACTTGGCTTCAACAGTTCCTCTGTTGGTTTTGTGTTTGAAAATTATGTTATTTGTGTATTTGTCATTAATTATTTTGCGATATTTTGTGCAATATGACCCCTGCACGCCCAATTAAAAACCTAGTGAAGAATCACAGAAAAAGAGGCGAGCAATTGATTTTGAAATGAAGTATCCCTGGTTTCAAAGCCTTTAAAGGCCGTGTTATGATTCTGTTAGAGGGAAATATAAGAAGTCGTGGATGAATCAAAAATTGTTTGCAGATGCCGTAATCAACTGTTATGCGAGTGAAATGGAAAGCTATTTTATGAAAGAAAATGTAGAATTTAAAATTTCATTCATTCTAGATAATGCTCCAGGTCATCAGTCGTATATCGGCGATCTTTGCCAAGTTCAAGGTCATGTTTCTTCCTCCAAACACTACTTCATTGAGCCAACTGATAGATCAGAGAGTTCTAGTAGTGTTTAAGGTTTATTATTTACAGAGAACTTTTTCAAAGGTCATTTTTTGCTAATGACGGAAACGACCAGGCTCGCATGCAATTCTGGAAAGCAGTCAATATATATCATGCCATTAAAAATATTGCTGTAGTTTGGGATGAAGTGATCTCTCAATGTATGAGTGGCATATCGAAAAAGACATTAAAAAAAAAAGTTCATGCACGATTTTGGAAGTTTTGAAAAAATATGAAGACCTTTGTAAATTAAGCGAAGAAATAGTGGGCCTAGCAAACAACCTGAATCTCGAAGTGAATGATTACGACATAGTTCAACTCATAGGAAGTGCCCCTGAAGAGTTTACCAAAAGAATTGGTCGAACTGCAGGAACGTGTTGCAGAAGAGGTAGAACAAGGAAAGGAAGAGGAAAAAGAGAAACAAGAGGAGGTAGTTAAACAATTCACAGTGAAAGGTCTTGCAGAATTTTCTCAAAATGGATGAAGACATGGATCCCAATGTTGAACACTACTTATTAATAGAAAGAAGAGTACATGATGCATTTGCTTGTTATAAGCACATTTATGATAAAAAGAAGAAGAGGAATAAGCAAAGCACATCGGACATTTTCATTAAAAAAAAACAACAGAAGAGCACAGCCTGGTCCTTCATATAGGGAAGGTAATGAAGATGTGATTGTGAAGGAAGATTGGGGTGATTATTCTCCTGTTTTATAGTGGCAGTAACGCACAGTACAGTTTTATAATAAGGTTTAAAAATTAAAATGACAATATACTTATTACGGTTAAGTCCCTAACCCCTAGAACTCTGTTGAGTTAATGTATCGACTTACGTCCGAACCAATTTATGTCCTTCCTGATGGAACGGAACCCCGGCGTAAGACGAGGGATGACTATATTTAGTTTAATCCATTATCCAAGTGTAAGCAAACAAAGTTTGCACCTGAAGTATCTTCAGGACTGGGGCAACTCATGGCAAAGGTGGACTGACTTCACATTACTTGCCTCAGTGTCCCATAATGCAAAGTACATCTCCTTGCAAACATGTATAATGCTATGCATTATGGGAAGGGTCACTACCAGACCGGTTTCGACCTTTACTGAGGTCTCTTCAGTGGGAGCCAGACCCAGAGGTGATACCAAGGTTGAAGAAATGTAGAAGCCATATATCCATATACCAGTTGCCAAAAGGTGTCACACATTATTAAATTAATAAGGTGTGACAGTTTAACCAAGCAAAAAAACTTCCAACATCTTTCTCTAATCCAGAGTAATTAATTGATAGAAGATAGAGAGAGAAAGATGTTCATCTGGTTTTACAGCAGTCAGTTGTCTCATGGAAGAAAAGTAGCTTTTATTTCTTTCTTGAATGGCCAAACAAACTTCCAAGCTGTCCTAGGCAAAAAGAATTTCATTTTTTTCCTTTGCTTTTTAGCACCATCGATTCAGAAAAGTAAGAGAATGTTACCGATTTTCAAGCAAAGCTCACAACTGAGAATACCAGCAAGTGCGTTCAGGTGAGCAATTATACATTTATTCTCTTTCGAAATCAAAGAGCGAGTGGTATATCTGCCATTTCATTTTTTATATTTTGTCCCAGACATTTTTTGGCATTGGTTAGGTTAATCTGGTGATTAAGATGAATTGGATCTATGAGTTTTCTTTTTTTGGATGTGATAGTAGATATATAATGCTCAGAGGTGAACATGTTTAAAAGCAATGAGCTTCAAGTTCTGGGTATCTGCAAAGATACCACAAGCACTATGCTGAGCTTTCTTGGCTGTTGTTCTTCTATGGTTTGGAGAAAGGCAGAAATCAGCGAAATATTTAAGGCTGTAAATATCATGCATTCTACAATGCAATCCACTGCTTCACTGATAGGAGAGGAGCTGACTGTTGTAGAATCAATTTCTGATAAGGATGAGAAGATATTCCAGTCTGCTTGATCTATTTTCCCATTGTGATATCTCTGACAAGAATATCATGGTTGCTCATGTAAGAGTGGATATCACAGGAAAAAAAAACATCATCCTATAGATGTTATTTTCTGCTTTCCACTTAAACAGAAAAAAGAGGAATGTGAACAAACTGTTGGGATGATAGCAAGAAACATTCAGATAGGCATCTGGAAGGCATTACTTCCAGTATTCCAGAGGGAAAGATTACTGTTGATGAGCATGTGTTCAACAACCCTTACTCTGATGTCAAGTTCATGCACTATTATACAGAGTACTGTGGTCATTTAAATCTCCTCATTATGAATGCAAGAGATGTTAAATGTAACATGACAAAGTCATCCTGGGTATATGTGTACACATGCACATGCTAGGCACTAATTAGATGCAACATACTGTATTAAAAGGTCCTGCTGAGAGGAGGATGGAAATATGTCCACATCTTCTCATAGATGTATTATTGGCACAAGACAGATGGGTCATTCTCTCACAAAGTGAGAAGAACATTAGGGTTCTTGAGGGCAACCATATCAAAGACCTACCATAAGAATACCATCAACAGACATACCAGTGCCAGGCGAGCAAGTGGTGGCCAACCACAAGCCATTGATGATCAGAGTCGACGTATACTGTCCAGGCTTGTACAGACCAACTGCAGAGCAACGGCACAAATCAGATCCAGTTTCAATGTTGGAGGTCCAAATGGCATCATCAAGCAAATGGTATGGCGTACCCTGCATACTATGAGCTATGGGAGCAGACGCCCTAATTGCATGACAGCTTGTCATTGGGCATCACACCTCAGGTGATGTCAAGACCATCAAAACTGAACCATGCAGAGTGGACCAGTCATGGATCAAGGAACACTCATCTGAGTTTGGGACCATCCAGTGTCCCCAGATTTAAATACAATCGAATCTCTCTCTCTGGGATGCCGAAGGGCGAGACATCAGATCCATATATCCAGGACTGACGTATAAGGTGCAGCTATGGACAATGATGCAAGAGGCATGGCTGGAATTGCAGGAGAGTACAAGATATTATTCATGCTAGAGGAGGACTGACACACTATTAGTTAGGTATCTCTAATGTTTTGTCCATTGAGTGTATATTAATGGGAATATGTGGGAAGTAGTCAATGAAGCTAAAAACTTGGGGTTATTGTTGACCAAGCTAAAGTTCAGGAATCTCACTGCTAAGCTAGTTAAGTCATCACATCAGTTATTAGTTATACTCCCACTTTACAAAGTTTTGATAAGACCATATCTTGATTGCATGTATGGTCACCTGGGATCCAAGGAGATGGCAATACAGCTGAAAAGATTCAGAAGCGAGTAACCAAGATAAGTGGCCTATGGAATTGTGTATATGAGGACACACTGAGGAAATGAGGTGAAAGTTTCAGCAAAAGATAAGAGAGAAAATATGATAGAAACAAGTTAGCAAGGAGATTTTACAGTACAGACAAGAGATTTTGCAGTGTGTGGATGGCACAGGCAGAACTCAGGGTCATCTCTGGAAGCAAGCTATCAAGTTTAACATAAAGTTTACTTAATTCCTCATATACTTTCTGCTCATTCACTATCAGTCCCTTCCCCATCATACATTCTACACTCCAATTTCTCTCAGATGTTGCTTTTATGAGGATGAAATACACTGATAAACTGATAATTGAATAATTCAACTATATCCTCTGCACTGGTTACCAATATGCCAGTGTCAATTAGAATCATCCTCTCAGTCATTTTTTCTTCTACTTGCCACATATCAAAAGTACTCACTAGGATTTTTCATAGCTTGATTGACTAATTGCTTCTCATACTCTACTTTTGTTGCTTATATGAACTGAGTAACCTTCCTGGCCTACTCTTTGTACTATTCACACACTGATCATTACCAACATTCACCTAGTGTTGCCTTCACAGTGCCTTCTTTAATCTCTTCATTCATCCATTTTATTCCTACCTTGGTTAACCTTTTCACCTTTGGAATACACTCATACATTGCTGCTGTTAAACAGCTCTTGATCAATGACAATGTGACATCTATATCCTTCCCGCTCAAGTTCTCTTTCCACACTGTAGCTCCGAGTTGTCTCCTAAACTTTCCATAATTGCCAGCTTTGTACGAGGGTGGTCTGAAATGTTCTTGGCTTAACAATGAAAAAATGAATTTATAATTTCAAAATTATTTTCATTTTTCAATAATCTCCCTTAAGACAAATACATTTATTCCAGCAATGCTCCAGTGCCATTATCTCTTCTCTGTAGTGGTTCTCAGTAAGATCTGCAAAATACCCCTCTACAGCTGCAATCACCTCTTGATTCGAAGAAAAACTCTGCTCAATGAGGAAGGGTTTTGGGAAGAGATAGAAATCAGAGGAAGCCAAATCAGGGGAATAGGGTGGATGTTCCAACAATTCATAGTGCAGATCCCTTAATTTTCCCATTGCCAAAACATCTTTGTGGGCAAGTACACTGCCTGATGAAAGATTTTTTTCTTCTACAAACCAGGTCTTTTCTCGTGAATTTTTTCGTCTAGTCTAGTTAAAAGATCAGAATATTCCCTGGTTATTGTTTTACCCTTTTCAAGATAATTAAAAGATCAGAATATTCCCTGGTTATTGTTTTACCCTTTTCAAGATAATTAATAAACAAAATGCCTTTAGAATCCCAAAACACTGATGCCATGACCTTTCCTGCTGATGGAACTGACTTTGTCTTCTTTAGTGCTGAACAACCGGCTACTGTCCACTCTTCAGACTGCTGTTTGGATTCTGGTGTGTAATAGTGAATCCGAGTCTCATCCATAGTAATAAATCGACACACAAAATCAGTTTTATTCTTGTTAAAAGGCTCCAGGCACTGTTCATAGATTTTCATGCGAGTACATTTTTGATTTGCTGTGAGCAAGCACGCTACCCATCTTGTGCAAAGCTTTTTCATTTGTAATTTTTCATGCAAAATATATCGTACATGTCCTTTTGAAATGCCTATAGTCTCAGCAATTTCACGCACTTTGACTCACCTGTCATCCAGTAACATATCATGCACTTGATTAATGATTTCTGGTGTTGTTACACTTTTTTGGACGTCCTTCATGTGGATCATCTTCAAGGCTTGTACGGCAACATTTAAACTCACCAACCCATTTCTTAATTGTCGAAAACAAAGGAGAAGAGTGCCCATAAACTTTTATGAACTTCTAATGAATTTTTTTGGCATTAATTACAAAGACTATTATAATTGCATGATACTTAATTTTATCCATTTCAAGGGATACCAACAACACTTTTGCTTCAGACAGCTGTATAAACAAACTACTTGATAGAATGACTTGCAATTTTACATGGATGCTCATGGCAATGTACCAATTTAGAAAAAAAAAAAATCTTACCGATAGTGTTGCCATCTACGGTTGAGGCCAAGAACTTTTCAGACCACCATTGCAGTTCCACACATATATCCCATTCTTTATAGAAGTTATCATGTGACTTGCAGCAACCCATGTGATCACTTAATGGTCACTCTCTCCAACTGGGGAAGATTAGACACTCCACTCACAATTACATCCTCTGATGATATAACCAGATCTAAGATGATTAACCCTTGTGTGCCCTCCATCACATACAGTCTAACATTGTTGTCCCTTAGAACAAGAAATTCATTCTCCTTATTCCCCGATGCTATCTCTTCATTCCAATCAATATCAGAACAATGATATTGATTTGAATGGCAACAGTAAAATCTTATGAAAACAATGAAGCTGAATTTATTGAGCTGTTGCAGCCTAACTTCCTTAAACAGTATGTGACTGAAGGAACTCTAGGTCAAAGAGCATTATAATGAATTATAGTATCAGAGGGATTTCAGTAAAAGATGCAACTGTTCTGCCCCTGGTTGCTGACAGAGATCATGCTGTGTGTACCTACCTGGGAATGGCTAGTGACGGCCTGTACAACTTTAACTTCTCAAACGGCAGTGTATTTTTAGTAAGCTTACACGCCTTATTTCTGTGAGATATGAAACATTTATTATTAGTGTGTGTGTGCCTGGTGAACTATTTTTTGTAAATCTTATTTTATTTTGTTAAAATAACATATAATTATTTATTTATTATAGATACAAGGCTGAATTATGACGAGTGTCACTGTTGAAAATATGAAAATAATATTTTTTCAATTATTGTTACACGAAACAAATACACTGTGATCTAATGCCGATATTGCTGTCATTGCATTATGTCATTAGATACACTGCCGCTTGGGCAGTGTATCTTATGCCTGCACTCATTATTTCTGTGAGATATGAAACGTTTATTATTGGCACGTGTTTGTGGTGAACTATTTTTTTGTAAATCTTATTTTATTTTGTTAAAATAACATATAATTATTTATTTATTATAGATACAAGGCTGAATTATGGAGAGTGTCACTGTTGAAAATATGAAAAGAATGATATTTTTTCAATTATCGTTACACGAAACAAATGCACTGCGATCTAACACCAATATTCGTCGGTGTTAGATAGCAATGACAACAGTTATGACAATAGTTATAACTGTTGTCATTGCTATTGATGTCCGTGCAGTTAGCCTAGTGGCTGCGCGCTTCGCAACCATATGACTGGGGAAGGAGTGTCCCAGGTTCGATTCCCGTTGAAGACATGAGAAATTTGAGGATCTTCCTCAGCCATAGCCAAGTTAGTCGGTCTTGGGCACAGGCAGTAGGGTTTTTCCGCCAGTTTATCTGGCGTTTTTCATCCCGCAAGCAAGCAAACTGGCCCCGTGAACACACACGGATCTACAGCCATAAATACTTAACCCCCAGCGAGGGGGCTCAACTCGCCCCAATAGGGACAGGGGAGAAAAAGGGAGGATACCCCATGCGAATAAATAAATAAATTGATACGAAACTTTTATTATTGGTATTTGTTCGTGGTGAGGATGAAATATTTTTAATAAAGCAAATTTTTTAATATGTAAATTTATTTATTAATAAATTCATTACTGATTAGGAAAAATGGTTACATGCTAAACTTCAAAGCAGGAAATTATGACCAATCTCTGCAACTGCTGTATCGTGGAACAGTCTCCCAAGGAATACAATTTACAGTCATTTAAGTCAAATGTAAGCAAGTTCTTCCTTTCCAAACCCACTACCCATACATGGTACTAATGTACTATAGGTTGATCAACCAACCTCTTGTGTATGGGCTCAACATAAAAAAAAAACCTGAAGAGAATACTAGGTTCAATCCCTATGTTACTGGTTGCATAGATGGGAAAGATATCAGCAGTGCATGGGAAGTTTTCAAAAAATGCATCAATGTAGCAATATCAGGACATGACCCTAGAGTTCAAAGAATAAACAGGGTGGTAATGAAATGGGTGTGCATTCTTCTTAAGCAAGATATTATTAAGAAAAAGATAAAATGGAAGAATACTGTGTGCACAAGGAGATGCCAGTTATGAAAATTATATGGAGCAGGCCAAAAGAGTTAACTGTTGTACAGAAAGCCAAGTCTGACTATCAAAAGAAACAACCCAAAAGAATTTATCATTATTCTACAAGTAAAAGAAAGAACGAATGTGAAAGAATAACTGAATACAAATGAGCATGTTCAACTACTGAGTGCCCATTACCACCACACAACAGGAAGAAACTCAAGTATATGAGGAGATACTAGAGCTGATGCATAAACTGAATATGAATTGAGCAATAGGGATATCATCACAGATATTGAAAGAGTCTTCAGCTGAAATGGCTGTATAATTTGAGTCAACACAGGGAAGATTGCATAATAGCACAAAGGTGATATAAAGACTAATGTGTGTATCAATCTATTAGTATTCTGTAAGATATGTTATAATGATGGGATCATGCTAAAATAAACTGATCAGGCTAGAGATCTTGAAGCTTTAGTAGATAAGAAGTTCAAGGGCAATATAGCAAAAATTGTAAATACTACTCAGAGGATAAATGAAATGCTAAAATGAACACTGACATGCAAGAATAAAGAAGTTATTTTGCTTCTTTACAAGGCTTTGATACAATCTCATCTGGACTGGTATGCAGGGCTGATTTCCTATGTGATGCTGATATAGCAGAAAGGGTGCTAAGAAGAGTTGGTTAAAGATACTGAGACAGTGGAATGTAGATTATTAGGAGAGACTGAGAATTTGTGGACTGCAGATGCTAGCAAATGGGAGAAAGAGAGATGATATGATAGACCTAAAAGCTTTTGAAAGGCTCATACAGGATATATTACATGGAATTTTTCATTTTATAGAGGGTGGGGAGGACATGGGTATCCTTGGAAAATGAAGTCAAAGAAAAAGGGGTGCAGTGGGTGCAATGCACCCGGGCCCCCACGATCAAGTGGGCACAGTCGGTACACATTTGCGGAAACGTATGTTTTATTTTATTTTTTTTTCTTCTTCTAATTTTGCTTATAACTAAAGGGATTTCATCGACAGGATTTTAGGGGCCCCGGTAATAATAGTATCACTATGTTTCTCTATTATATTAGCGTTTTGTGTTCAGTAAACGTTAACCTGTTATATTTCGAATGCGTTTTTTTTTTTTTGTTTGTTTTCCTGTGCCAAAATCATTTGCAAGTAAGAGGTTTTACAATACGTTTATTTCGAATCCTTTACCTTTGAAAAATATTTTAGGGCCTCAAAAGGTTTCTTGCACCCGGGCCCCTTTACAAAGAAGGCCGGTCCTGCCCCCTACTATCACACTGCTTTCAAGTTCTGCATTATATCGCATTCATAAGAATAAAATACCTTTGTAAATTGCTCATTAAATATCTCACTAAATATCCTCTGCAGCAGTTACCATTCCTCTGTTCTCACCCATCAATCCTATCCTACTATAATCATTCTTTCTTCTACTGGCCACATATTTAGTGCAGTAACTATTTATGTCAGAACTTGGCAAAATAAAAAACATATATTAGTTCATACAGCCTACTGGACACTATAACTAATGAAAATCAGAGAAAGGCAGATGAATGGATTAATCATTAATCAATGGATTAATGAATTAACCTGCTAGAAAACTTTAAAATTTATAATATTCAAGTGATGATTGAAAGGGCAAGACTACTGAAAAATTTATGCAAATTCTAGATTTTTGATTTCATATTTAATAAGAATTTTTAGAGACCTAAGAGCAATCGGTTGTCTTCACTGTTTAGAATGTAACTAGTGATAAGTCCAGCATCTATCGGTACAGGCTAACATCTAGGTATCAATCCTAAGAATGGATGTTTAATCATTTCCTGTATGTGTATGTATGTGTGTGTGTGTGTGTGTGTGTGTGTGTGTGTGTATATATATATATATATATATATATATATTAATAAAACTAAATTTAACTGACTAGAACCCGAGAAAGTATAACAAAAAACCTTTAATACATCACAACTAGTTTCATCGGTGCTCCGACTTCTTCAGGTGAGAAATAAAAACATAAGATATAAAATAACACGGTAAAAATGAACTTTACAGCTTAATAAAAAGCAGAATAATAACAGTCATATTTGAATAGGTGACCGCGTGCTACCGTTGGCATGAGTAGAATGTGTGCGACAGCTAATTTTTGAGCGCCAGTATTGGATTACTGCGCTATGGGAATCAGGTAGATTGTAGCTAAGATTATTGTTTAAATGTGAAGGGTCCAGAACTATTTCTTTTGATTCGATAATTCTTCTTTCGAATTCATCCTTGCAAATATATAAATTAGTAGTGCGTTCCCAATCAACTTGATGTGGCTGTTCTTCACGGTTAGAGTTTGCCGAGAAAAGGACATGACTGGAAAGGGCGCTCGCTCGTGCTCTACTGTAGGAGATGTCACGTCTATGTTCCTCAAGACGAAGTGAAACAGATTTGTCTGTCTGGCCAAAATAAGGTCGACCACAGTTGCACAAAACTTTATAAACACCAGGAAAATGCAGATGGTTGTGTTTTGGTTTTGGTCGACTCAGAAAAGAACGAAGTTTTGGCAGCGTAGTATAGTCAGTCTTTATGTTGAATTTTTTCAGAATCTTAGCTAGTTTTGGGGTAAGAGTGCTGATAAAAGGTAACTGAATATGAGTGATAGGGTTGGAGTCATCTTCTTGTCGAGGATGTTGGCGTGGTCTCAAACGTTTAGCGATGTTACGAGACGAATATCCATTATTTAAGAAGGTGTTTTTCAGGAAGTTAAGCTCTGTTTGAAGGTCTTCTTCTGTGGAAATGAGACATCTTGCTCGATGGGCGAGGGTGGAGATGATGCCCAGTTTCTGAGGTGGGAAGTGATGAGAAGAACCATGTAAATATCTATCAGTGTGGGTGGTTTTTCGAAAAATTGAAAATTTAAGACAGTCAGGAAATCTACTGATCTTTAGATCCAAGAAGGGGAGAACGCCGTTAATCTCTAGTTCAGATGTGAATTTAATGTTTTGATGTTGGTTATTTAAATGGTTTAGGAAGTTTTGCAGTTCCTCTAAACTATGTCCCCAAATAAGGAAGACGTCATCAATATAACGTAACCACAGTTTAGGTTTCAAAGTAGCTGAGGAAATAGCTTTCTCTTCAAAATCTTCTAGAAAAAAGTTAGCTAAGACTGGAGATAGAGGGCTGCCCATAGCTAAACCGCTAGTTTGTTTGTATATTTTCTCTTCGTAGCAGAAATAGCCAGAATTGATGCAGTGAGTTAGAAGAGCGAACACTTTTTTAGAAACCTTGTCCTTAAGAAGACTCAGAACTTCATCTGTAGGAACATTCGTAAACAGAGATACGATGTCAAAACTCATATATATATATATATATAGAATTAATAATTATACTGACTAGAACCCGAGGAGTATAATAAAAAACTTTAATGAATCACAACTAGTTTCATCGGAGTTCCGACTTCTTCAGGTGAGTAAGAAATAACTAAAAACTTACAAAAACTAATACGGTAAAAAAAAAAATGGGCTTTTCAGTTTAACACAAAAGAGTTAAAAGAATAGCAACAGTCATATTTGAATTAGAGACTGTGTGGAATTATTAGCTTGAGTTGATATTGAGTGATAGCTGATTTTAGAGTGGCAGTATTGGTTTACTGCGCTATGGGAATCAGGCAAACTGAAACTTAAATTGCTGTTCACGTGTGAAGGATCCAGGACTTTTTTTCTTTAGATTCTACAATGAGTTTTTCAAACTCATCACTGCATATATATATGAATTGGTCATGTGATCCCAATCGATTTGGTGTTGATGCTCTTCAAGATTAGAGTTGGTGGAGAAAAGACTGGAGAGGGCGCTCGCTCGGGTTCTTTTGTAGGAGATGTCATGTCTGTGTTCCTTAAGACACAGTGAAATAGATTTATCTGTCTAACCGAAATAAGGTCTACCACAGTTGCACACAACTTTATAAACACCTGGAAAATGTAGCTGGTTGTGTTTTGGGCGGCTCAGAAAGGAATGAAGCTTTGTTAGAGTGGTATATTTTGTTTTTATGTTGAATTTCTTCAAAATTCTAGCAAGTTTTAGGGTCAAAGAGCTTATATATGGTAACTGGATGTGGGTGATCGGGTTGGAATCCAACCCGATCACCCACATCTAATTCAAATATGACTGTTGCTATTCTTCTAACTCTTTTGTGTTAAACTGAAAAGCCCATTTTTTTTTTTTTTTTACCGTATTAGTTTTTGTAAGTTTTTAGTTATTTCTTACTCACCTGAAGAAGTCGGAACTCCGATGAAACTAGTTGTGATTCATTAAAGTTTTTTTATTATACTCCTCAGGTTCTAGTCAGTATAATTATTAATTCTAAATGTATACATCCCAAGTCAACTCTAGTAACAACATACATATATATATACACATATATATATAAGGTTTTTTCAAGTCGGATGCAAAAACTGTTAGTTTTCAAGGGGAGAGGCATTATTTACATTAAAAAAACAAAACAAAATCAATAACAGTGAGTACTAGGAAACATGGGAAAAATAACCCTGCAAAGATACAGACCTAATCAGAAACCACAGTAATTCTAGACTGCATACCCCCCTACAGTACTACAGTCCAAGTTTGAAGACACCATTTAATCCCCTAAAGAGTTGCTTCTGAGGACATTAACATGGATGAGAAATTTAAAATAAGTTCAGTTATGATCAAACGTTTTATTATTATCCACTTCTGGATAGTTATTAGAAGCTATAGAATTCCTGACAAATGTGTGACAACAACAAAAGAAATGTATAAAGGAATTTATGTTACTGAACAGCAAACATCAGAATGGTTTTGAGATAAGGACCAGTGTGAGACTGGATTACTATTTAACATAGCCACTGATTGGATTATGAGAAAAGTTATAGGTAGGAACTAAATGGAATCATGTCAAGCTGAAAGATCTCAATTATGCATATACAGGTATCTTTGATATCATCAAAATACATTGATATACAAGCAAAATGTTGAGAACAAATGAAAAACGTCAATCTTTAAATAAACAAGAATAAAACAAAAATTCATAAACAAATGCAAAAATGAATATTTGCACCCTTGTAAGTTCCACTTTCATTATCAACATTAACTCTCAAACTAAACATTTAGAATTTTACATATTTGAGAGTTAATGTTGATAATGAAAGTGGAACTTACAAGGGTGCAAATATTCACAAAAGCAAATACTTCTTTCAGAAAATTTAATAATACATGGACATCACCTAAATATTATAAAAGCAAAATAAAGATTTTCAATAGCAATGTTAATGCTATATTATATGGATCAGAGATGTAAAAACTGACTAAAAAACAAGAAGCTAAAATAGTTTTCAAAGTATTTGCATAAAACATTAAAAATGTTTTAGTCCCATTGTATAACAATTGATCTATACAAATGGACTGAGCAAAAAGTTTCACAGATGGCAGTGGATTGGACATGGAATGAGATGTGACAGGAGAGATTTGGAGGATAGTTTTAACATGGATCCCAGAATGAAAAAGGAAAAGAAGAAGGGCTAATCTAACTTAGCAGAAAGAAAAGAAGAACGTCTGGGAGAGCAGTAGAATTAGTTGCATATGTGCCATGAAGAGGATAAGTAAATAGCTCTTTATGCTTGGATTCAACATTGGAAAGCCTCTAATCATCTGTTATCTAAAATTTCCTTCATTTCTAGTTGAATTTAAAAACATTTCCATTTGTCTTTATTCTCTAAGTTAAACCAGTCTGGGTTTGTTTTTTGCCAAAGGAATTTCTTCAGATACAAATTAAATAAAATTTATAGGACGTTTTTAAGTTGGAATAAGTGTATTCATAAGTTGGAATATGAAACGATATTTAACAGCTAACAACTTCTCAAAATTTAAGGTACTGCCGAATTATACCAAAAATCACAGGCTTTTTCACATTATAATTAAGCAAATGTGATTCAACACTAGTCAATGATCCAAAACAAAAATGTTACTGCAAAAGAAATGCTATTTTGTATAATAGTGTAATTATTCACTATAACCAACAGAACTTATAGCTGTTTTGTCTGAAGTATAGTGGATAATTTGTCATTTTATGTAGCATGTTCTTCCACTTCGAATAATTTTCGATTAAAATTATTCGAATTAAATGAAAACGGATGGTTTGACAAATGAAAAGCATACTTCAACACAAATTAAATAAATAAAACAGAATATTGCCTCCATTCTACATGTTACACAGCATCAATCACACCACCATAATATAAATGATGAAGTGTGCATTAAACAATCCCACTATATTATTTAGAATGGCAACTCTGCTACTATAGCTATCACTAGTATCAACCTGCCTTATTTTTCTCTTGCTTGCCATGTAGCAGAAAAATTCCCTTGCATTATCTTTATATAGTTTAGATCAGTGCTTCCCAAACTTCTGGATGTCAGGGTCCCCTTTGGAAAAATTAAAATATTTCACGGCCCCCTCGAAAAAAAATCGTAATATAGACATATATTATTATAATAGTTATTGCATTTATATTCAATATAAAACATGCGCAGCGAATATTGCAAAAATAAAATGTAAATATTACATTTTTAGCATCTTACATACACATTTGAAATGGCACATTATGTCATATTTTTATATAGATAGATATATTGTTATTGTAATTTGCAGTACAAGCACATGAGCCGTAAAACGATTAGTAATAAAGAAAGAATTAAAAACATAAAAGAAGTTTACTAACAATTTAATGTGATGGATGTGTTTCAATACTGCTACACAAAAAGTCAATAGCAGGTGAAATATTTGAAACTGCAATTCTTAGATTTCTGCTTTGAAATGAAACTTATATGAATAAGCATATATTTACTAATATTCATTAAGCGCCGAAATACGCAGGAAACAAAATTTGTGAACCTGCACCAATGTGAGATTTTTTCCATTAAAATATAAAAAATAACAAAAAAGAAATAATAAAAATTAAATACTTTTCTTTTAAGATAAAAAAAATCTACTTAGTCTTAAAACATTTTAAATTTGTTTTCATTATTTCACAGCCCCCTCAACAAATCCTACGCCCCCCCCCCCCCCAAGGGGGCCGCGGCCACAGTTTGGGAAGCGCTGGTTTAGATGAGGACAAGGAAGTAAAGTAGTCTCTCATAACTGTTACTAAACCATGGAAATCTCTCTAAAATTATCTGATCTGAAATTATTCTAGGTTTAAATGCATACACGCACACGCAAAATAAGAATAAAATAAGAAGTTTCAAAGCAGGTATGGGTACATATTCTATTGCGTTATTGTGATGTGTGGCAGTGTTATAATGAACAAAGGTAATAACTGTAAAGTTAGTTACTAGAAAGAAACGAACTTGTAAATGCTCAAAACAAAACTTTCAATCCTCGAATTCTAACAAATGAAAGCTTATATAGCCAATGTCTCGTGATCTCGAAGATAACATATTAGGAAGCCGAAGTGCTTAACATAAACAAATTCAAGGCCGCTCCAGTTGTTACAGAATCAGCTGGCAGAATTGCATCATTTCACCGCTCATACAACTGAACCTTACGATACGCGTGAATTATAAGCTGTACAACACCACAGAACGGATCCAAATAATCTTACGTGATGAAGACGCCGCCAGTACACAAGCTATTAATAGTGAAGCCTTGTGAGCCAAGATCATAGTTGCTGGCAGCACCCAATTAGTACTCGAATATCTCTCACATCTTTCTCAAGATAAGGGGGAGGGGGTTCTTGGTTTACTTACCCAGTGTCCCCACAACATACAAACTTTAGAAGGGTGCAATAATGATATGAGATCAAACTACTGTCTAATTCTGCCATGTAAACAAACTAGGGAAGAACGCACAGCGGATTGTGTGAGCGCGCGAAAATATTTGCGTGACGTGAGCGTTGTAGATCCAAAACCTACACTGCTATTTCTTCTACATAAAATAAAAACACGCAATGCTCTTGATAAACAATGTGTTTATGTGATTGATTAACACCCAAAGAAACTACTGCTGTTACTATAATCTGAATTACTAGTTTCATCCAGAGTATTGTCGGATATAGATAAACAGAAGAAAGGGGAGTGGGGCATCACAGAAATGCAAATATTGCAGCCGAAGTAGATGATTTCGGCCACATATATTGTATATGGAGGTATAATAGTTTTACAGCGGCTACACTGCATAATTCAGAAGGCCTAATCAAAAGGTAGACTTCATTCCTGATGACTGAAGCTATGAGAAAGTGGTATTTCTCAGTAGGTGATGGAAAGGAAACCTGAAGAACCTGGTTTCCGGCCAAATAGCTTGAGTTGTTAGGATCTTATTTTTTTTCCACTAAGACATTATTATTATTAGACCTCCAAGGAGTCAAGGACTCATCGAGAGAGGTAATACATCACCCACAACAGCTGTCTTGCCTTCGCTTACACTCATTCAGACTATATGCACATTGTTCCACTCGATCTCACTTCAATGAGGAAAAAATTTTGCTCTTTCCCCTTTAACTACGCACAAACTTAACTTCCACGGATGTCCTCTCTCCACTTTCCATATAACGAAAAATTTTAACAACATAGTTGAGAAATTATGAGAATTAAAACAGATCTGTATTTCAATTTTATAGATCTAGAAAAATGCATATGACAAGGTGTCAAGAGAAAAGCTCTTCAAAATGCTGCAACTGCATGGTGTAAAATGGAACATTATATTGAGCAATACATAGTCAACACTGAGTAGCAGTTAGAAAAGAAGGAGATGCAGAACGATGTTTGATATTAAATAAGGTATGCGACAAGGGTTCGCAATATCTCCGCTGGCATCATATATTAGAATCAAATTATGAAGGAAAGTTACATAGGCCTAGTATCAAAATTGGAGATATTCACCTCAGCGGTTTACTTTATGCAGATAATTGATATATTATTAAATAAATCCAGTATAAGCCTGCAGGATTCCCTAAGTTGAACAACTGCTGTAATTAATTTGGTATGAAAATCAAGCTACAAAATGAAAACGACATAATATTACACCGTAGCGCAATTTGAAGAACACCGGAACGTTGCGCCCTTCGATCGGAAGAGACCCGCGTTCGATTCTCGTCGTGACGAGAGAAATCTTTATATGGGCTTTTTCAATTGATGTTGGGTTAGCTAGCTCATAAGGGGGAGGGGGGGATTGAGTGGTTTTTTCTGTCATAAACTCGTTTTTCAACCCACATACAGGTAAATTGACTATGAGAACACAGTTTACAGACAAAAAATACGGTTGTGTCATTGTGTGTAGTTGGAGGATTAAGTAGTAGGAGAGATGTGTGTATCAGAGTGGAGTGCCCTGTCATGATGAATCCTTGGAGGTGTCACATAAGAATAATAAATAGGCATGAACATTGAAAACACTAACTGCATCCTGAACCTACAGAACAAGTAAAGCATTTCAGCTATTTAGACTATTCAGATATTTAGAATTTTAGTGATGGCAAATTAAATAGTGAAACACACCACATAATTAGAAAGCTACTATAATAAGAGGTCAACTGAAGTTTATATACAATAAGAGTTTAAAACTAACTGTATATAAGACAGTGTACAAACTAATTTTAACTTAGGATTGAGAGCTCAGTTACGATTTAACTGTTGACCAAAGACTGGAAACTGAAGACAGATAGCATCAATGGCAAATCATTAAAAGTAAGGATACTGGAAAAGAATGCTAGCATTCAGGAATGTGTTAGCAAAGCTAATCTAAAGTAATATGCTTGTTTGAACAAAATGGGAGAGGAAAGACTAACAAAACAGGTATTTGTTGCCAGGATGGAATGAAAAAAAGACACAGAGAAAGATCTAGGTAGGTTGATACTGTAACAAGTGCCTTAAAAGACCAAAATATAAGAGATGCCAATACTGAAGTCCTGATGGATAATGGATTCATTTGGAGAACTGTCAACAGGAAGTTAATACCATGTAAACTTTTCACGTAGTAATATTAATATCTTGTATACCCCACCCATACATGCATAACAGGAATTTGATGGAATGATATGAAGCTACATAGCTATGTATTGCAACCATCATTACAACAAGAAAACATCAGTTATTCAAAACGGACATGTTTTCATGCTGACATTGTTGAACTAGAACATATACAGTTTTTCCACTTGGTTATGCTATAAATTAAAGATGCCAAGAAATTACATTCTTAGTTTAATCCTTTGTCCAAGTGTAAAGGGAAGTAACTTCACGACTGGGCAACTCGTATGTAGAGGGATAATGACTTCACATCTTAGTATCCCATAATGCAAAACACATATCCTTATAGACATGTGTAATGCTATGCATTATGAGAAGGGTCACTACCCAGACCAGTTTCGACCTTTATTGAGATCTTGTCAGTGAGAGCTAGAAGTGATATCACTTGCCTTAGTATCCCATAACATGAAGCACATATCCTTACGGTACACATCTTGTACATCCATGTACAAGATGTGTTCAAAAAAAAGACTGAACTTTTGCTATAAAAACTATTACTCATTTTACACATTTTAAGCACTGTTCCCCTCAAAGTAGTCCCCTCTACTGGCGATACACCGTTCCCAACATTTCTTCTGTTGTTGGAATGCACTTTCTGTGATGGCGTGCAGTTCTTTTATTGCATTTTCCTTAATCTCCTCTATATTTCTCTGGTGTTATAACCAGCATTTTCAGAGCACAAAACACAGTTTGTCACATTATGCAACAAAAATGGTGTAATAATGGGACTAGTTTGAAAAATTGTAGCAACAACACAAAGATGGATGTGCTCTATGTTATTAAAAAGAGAGAAAGCAGGTACTAATTATGTCTTAAGATGACTGTCCCCCAAAATCTTAGGCAAATTTATACAGTCATATTTCTTAAGATTTGGAGTATGTTTCAAGGTTTCTGTTGCTTCTAAGATCAATCTCTCTGACTTGTAGAAGCTTCTGTGCAGTACTTTTGTTTTCTTCCAGTTAATCCTATGTGCAGGGGTATCCAGAGCATGGTCTGCTAGGCCTGACTTGCCATAGCAATAGTGCCAGATGTATCTTTTATGTTCACTGATGTGGATGTCCACAGTTCTTCCTGCTTGACCGTAGTAAGCGTGATCACATGAGCAGGGTACTTCGTAGACTCCTGGATATGATAAAGGAGAGAGATGCTGTCCTTGGGTGAATGGATGAGAGTTGCTAATTTCACACATGGTCTGAATACAGTGCATAGCTGATGCTTATTGAGAACTCTAGATATCTTTTCCGATGTGCCTTTAATGTATGGGATGGTGACTGTTCTGTTGTAGTTCTCCGTGGTGGATAGTGGGAGGGGTTTAGTGGGAGCATTTAGTATTTTATCTATCTTGTGAGGATTACAGCCATTGGCTAAGAAGGCATGGCATAAGTGAGCTAGTTCAGCAGCAAGAGCATTGTCATTGGAACAGATTGCTCTTGCTCTGTAGGTTAGCGTTTTTAAGATGCGATACTGTTAAGAAGGGTGATAATACGATTGTTTGTGTAAATATCTCCCTGTACGTGTGTGGGTTTTCTAAAAACTGAGAATGATAAGGAACTATCTGGAAGATGCGTCTTAAAAATGCTAATCCACAGAGCGAGAGCAATCTGTTTCAATGATAATGCTCTTGCTGCTGAAATGGCTAATTGACAAAATACTAATGCTCCCTAGAAACCCCTTCCAATATCCACCAAGGAGAACTACAACAAAACAGTCATCATCCCATACATTAAACACATCGGAAAAGATATCCAGATTTCTCAATAAACATCAACTATGCACTGTATTCAGACCATGTGTCAAATTTGCAACTCTCATCCGTTCACCCAAGGACAGCATCTCTCCTTTATCACATCAGGAGTCTACAAAGTACCCTGCTCGTGTGATCAAGCTTACTACAGTCAAACAGGAAGAACTGTAGGCATCTGCATCAATGAACATAAAAAGATACATCCAGCATTATCGCTATGGCAAGTCAAGCCTAGAAGACCATGCTTTGGATACCCCTGCACACAGGATCAACTGGAAGAAAACAAAAGTACCACACAGAAGCTTTTACAAGTCAGAGAGAGAGAGAGATTGTTCTTAGAAGCAACAGAAGCCTTGAAACATACATACTCCAAATCTTAACAAACAAATATAGCTATATAAATTTGCCTAAGATTTGAGAGACAGTCATCTTAAGGCATAACTAGTATCTGCTTTCTCTCTGTTTTTTTTTTTTTTTTTTTAAACACAGAGGACACCTAATTAGAACTTTAATCTTTGTGTTATTGCTACAATTTTTCAAACTAGTCCCATAATTACACCATTTGGTTGTAGTCTCATGTACTGTGACAAACTGCGTTTTGTGCTCTGAAAATGCTGGTTATAACACCAGCAAAATATCAGCAGTAAGTTAATAAATAATTATTTACTTATCTTTCTGTGTTCTGATTTATTACTGTCAAAATCAGTCAACAGGTGTCAAAACTTTCCCAATTTCATTAATATAAAAGCTGAATAACAATTGGACTAAGTACTGATCCCCCTGTGGGGTCAGACTCCTTGCAGATTCAATTCCCATACACTACTTTTTGATATAATTCAGCTAATTATCTTCTATCCAGGGTTGTAATTCACTAAGCAACTGAAGAAATGCCTAAGAGCTTAAGTTTGGAGAACAGCAGAAACTGATAACTCAATCTTAAACACATTTTAATTTTATATCTTCTTGAATTTAGGGACAGCCATATATACCCTAACACTCCTGCTCTTATGCAGGCTAATAGTTTATATCACATATCCTCCATCAACATTAGATGAGATTAGATTAGCCCATGCTTTACAACAATATGCAAGAGAAATGACAACTTTTCCAGCCAAGCTGTTTATTTTAGGCCTCAGTTCAGGGAAGGTATGTAGAGAGCAAAACAGTTCCATTACATAATGGAGTCTCCAAAAAAGAGGTAGCAAATTATAGGTCAATCAGCATCTCAGAAGTTGTGGTTAAGGTACTGGAGGAGTTAAAAGGCAGAATTCAGAAATGAGTAGACAAGAATATAATATTCTATAGGCGACAGCATGATTTTGTGAAAGGTTACACTTGCCATAGTGATTTGCTCCCTTTTATAATAAAGTGACAATAGAGCTGGATAAAGGAAATGACTATACAGTAACAATGATGGATTTTGGAGAAGCATTTGAAAGGATACTGCATGGAACATTTACACATAAATTGGAGCAAATAGATATATGAAACTAGTGATTCCAGTAAGAGGGAAGTTAATGGACATGGAAGAAAGCAAGTGACTAGTGGTACCCCTGGCTCTAAACTTGGTTCTCTGGTGTTTAATTTGTACATCATTGATAAAGGCAAACACTTAAGGGGAAATATTCAATTGTTTGCCAATAATGCTAAGCTAAGAAGCTATAGAGGTCCTTCAAGATGACTTAAACAGAATGGCAGTAAAGGCAAAGAATAATGGTTGCCAGTTTAACATGGCCAAGCATAACATCATGTACTTTGGGATAAAATCACAAGCTGCATACTACATTAATGAAACTCAACTGCAGGAAACTGAGTACAGAGTTCTGGGATAATTGTCCATGGGGAGTTGATCATTTAGATAGAATATAGCAAAAGATGGCTAAAATAGCCTGTTAGATTTGCTCCCTGTTGAACACACTGACAAGCAGTGATAGGGAGGTTATTGTTCCCCTTTTACAGTATTAAAGGGATATCTACACTACTGCAAAGATTCTGTTGCTTGGATTTCATGAGAATGAGGAGTGGGCCAGAGGATCCAGGAGTGATCGACCAGCATTATGCTAGGTTTATGGAATGTTTCCTGTGAGGATAGACCGAATGTCTATGGGCTACAAAGGCTAGTTAATAATAGGCAAATGCATCACATCATAGAAAGGGATCAACCCTGGGATTGGGTAAGTATGTAAGTTAGCAAGGGTTAGGATTATATTTTCTGCTTGAAGAGTTGCCAGCAGTGGCTGTGATGCTTTGTCAGTGAATAAGTTTAAAGAGGGGTATAATAATTATTGTGTGAATAATGCTGTGGACCTCCTGTGATGAGCGAGCTCTATGGAGATGCCTAAGAAAATAAAAAAAATAAAATAAAAAATAAATTGCTGAATCCTCATTCCATTAGTCTAACTTAGATCATAATGACTGCCTTTCTTTTCCAAAGGTTTAAAAAATTGGTATCCTCAACTGCATTAACACGGGCTATGTTTTGTATCTGGCAGGTACATATTCAGTAATATATATACTTTCTTGTATAGCAAGACCTGTGGAGTTAAACATACGTTATAGCAGAAAATTATATTTTAGAAATATTTCATATTACGTACCATAAACATCAAGTGAGTAAGGAATTTGAATAATAGAACAGTACAGCACATTTGTTAAATTAAAAACTATTGGGCTGAATATAACAATCAAGTTATTTATAATAATCTACTTAACATAACTGAATATATTCATTTCTCAAACTTTTAGGATGGCAAGGCAGCCCTTACAATTAAGGTTTGGTTGATGAGGAGTAGCTTCAATACTTTCTTTGAATAGCTATTCGTATCTGTACATAGATCTGCGCAACAATTTTGTTTTCCATTGGATCATATGGTTTATGTTTTCAATTCCATACTGTGGCCAAGATTTGTGTGGTTTGATAAGTCAGTGTGGTCTTGATGTTTAGAAATAATTATTAACCAAATTCATAATCAGTTACCCTCTATCAAAGACAAACTCAACAGTGAATCTGTTCAAGCAATCTATCGTACTATTATGCTATGAGCAAATACGAAGATCAGTCAGCAAACACACTTCTGAACATAAAGACCACATCTAGCTCAAAACTACACAAACCTGACTTGGCACAGCATGGAATTGAAACTCAAACCACAGGATCCAATGGAAAAACACAAAATTATTGCATAGATCTATGTACAGATATAAAAGAAAGTACTAAAGCTCTACTTCATCAACCAGACATTAATCGTAACAACGCTTACCATCACGCAATTGTTATACTCAAATGTGTTGAATGGATTGTATTATAAATAATTAACTTAATTATCACTTTCAGTCCAATAATTTTTAACTTAACAAACATGCAACTTACATGTAGAGACATTCGAATTTCGCACTTGCAATATAGTGTTCAAATTCCTTACTGTTGTTCTTCACTTGCACTGATGATGATAAGTAACACATCACACAATTTGTTGCATCCACCCCATGGGTGAGTACTCTGGGGTGGATGCAACAAGACCATTTATGTCATTCCCAACATGAACATATTATTATTATTACATGACACCTACAAGTAGTCCATAGACTAATTAAGGGAGGGCACATATGAAGGTGTCTGAAAAGTTCTCACCCTGTAGTAGTTCTCAGTAAGATCTGCAAAATACACCTCTACAGCTGCAATCACCTCTTAATTTGAAGAAAAACACTGACCAGGAAGAAAGACCTCATGTTGGAGGCTTAATGGATTTTTTACAACACTCAAAAAGAATTAAAATAGAATTTAATTCTTCCTATATTTCGTCCTAGTCACTAGGATATCTACGGGGATTACAAAAACAATTAATGTAACATGCACACACAAATCTTACAATACTAAGCCCAACCACGTGGGTGACACTAAAGTCCTATCTAGGTGGAGCGCCCTCTAAGGGCGGTAGTAGGTGGCCTGGAATGTAAGGTGGGACCTCTGGTGATGAGTATTTCCCAAATCTTCGGAAGCTTAATGCAACCGTATTTATTAAGATTTGGTTGGTTTCTGAGAGCTGCTGCTGCTGCTTCTAAGAAAAGTCTCTCTTTCTTGAATTTGCTGTGGTGGAGCATGGTGGTTTTCTTCCATGATACTCTGTGGGTGGTGTCCAAAACATGGTCAGCCAAGCTTGAATGGCCATAGTTGTGTTTACAGATGTAAGACTTGTGTTCCTCCAGGCGGGTGGATGCTGATCTGCCTGTCTGTCCAAAGTACGCCAGCTTACATGAACAGGGTACTTTGTAAACTCCAGGCAGCGAGAGAGAGGAGGGAGCTGATCTTTTGTAGAACAGATAAGGGTAGCAAGTTTGCAGTAGGGCTTATATGCTGTGTGTAGGTTGTACTTTTTTAGTAACTTGGCTATTTTTTCAGATGTCCCACGGATGTAGGGTATGGTGATGGCATTTTTAAAATCTTGTTGACGAGAAGGACGGGGAATGGGCACTTAAGCCTCTACACACGAGCAGCAAGAAAGAGTTTTAGTTTTGGGAAGAGATAGAAGTCAAAGTGAACCAAATCTGAGGAATAGGGTGGATGTTCGAACAATTCATACTGCAGATCCGTTAATTTTTTCATTGCCTAAATGACTTTGTGGGCAGGTGCATTGTCTGATGAAAGATGATTTTTTTCTTCTACAAACCAGGTCTTTTCTCACAAATTTTTTCATCTAGTCTAGTTAAAAGATCGGAATAATATTCCCCAGTTATTGTTTTACCCTTTTCAAGATAATTAATAAACAAAATGCCTTTGGCATCCCACAACACCGATGCCATGACCTTCCTTGCTGATGGAACCAACTTTGTCTCCTATGGTGCTGAACAACTGGCTTCTATCCACTGTTCTGACTGCTGTTTGGATTTTGGTGTGTAATGGTGTATCCAAGTCTCATCCATAGTAATAAATCGATTCACAAATCAGTTTTATTCTTGTTAAACCACTCCAAGCAATGTTCAGAGATTTTCATGCGAGTATGTTTTTGTTCTGCTGTGAGCAACTGTGACACCAATCTTGTGCAAAGCTTTTTCATTTACAAGTCTTCATGCAAAATATATCCTACTCATTCTTTTGAAATGCCTAGTCTCAGCAATTTCATGCACTTGATCAATAATTTCTGGTGTTGTTACACTTTTGGGACATCTTTCACGTGGATCATCTTCAAGGCTGGTACGACCACGTTTAAACTCGGCAGATCATTTCTTAATTGTTGAAAATGAAGGAGAAGAATGCCCATAAACTTTTATGAACTTTGAATGAATTTCTTTTGGCATTAAACCTTCTTTTACAAAGAATTTTATAACCGCACGATACTCAATTTTATCCATTCCAAGGGATACAGAAAACACTTTTGCTTCAGATAGCTGCAGGGGCAGCTCGTGCATAGGCACTGCGGAACTGCAGCACCCCAATTTTTCTCGATATATAAATATATTTATTAATTTATTCATATTTGCTTGTAATATTTAATTTTATCATCAACAATCCTATATAATTCTCTTATTTTGTATAAAAAATAATAAAAATCCATCTTGTAGCACTGTGTTTACCACAGTGTCATATTGCTAGTATTTGTTATGCACAAGCATATGCACGTCATAGTGAAATGTAGTTATTAGCTATTAGTGTAATGCGGCACTGTCTGTCGCGCAGTTCCACTGTTGTTTATATGCAGTTAGCACCAGTAGTAGAGTGTTCATAGTGCTTATCGTGTTTACTCCGTCTCTTTAAATATTTGGACATTACAATTAAAGACATAACATTTGTTATAGTTTTTATTTTAGAACATTATTGGGGTTATGATAATGGATTTTTAAGTAATTTTGAATTATACTAAACTGTATAATTTTACAGATAATGAACAATATTTTTTCATGAAACAAAACAAGAAGAATATATTTTATTTTTAAGTAATTTTGAATTATACCAAACTGTATAATTTTATTGATAATAAACAATATTTTTTCATGAAACAAAACAAGAATATATTTTATTTTTAAGTAATTTTGAATTATACCAAACTGTATAATTTTATCAGTAATAAACAATATTTTTTCATCTTTAATTTTTTTTAAAAATTGTTACCATAATTTTGATATTTTATCCAAACATGTATACATTGTATTTACAGTGTGTATGTATATTTTGAAAGTTGCAGCACACCCACAATTTCAAGCCACAAGCCGCCACTACCCACTTGTTATATTACATGTTATCTGCAAAATCTGAGAATTTCTATAATCTGGAATTTTGAGCAGGCTGCAATTTAGACTCATTGCTTTCGCATATAATTACAATTAAATCTATTATTACCCACTTGTTATATAACATGCTATCTGCAAAATATGAGAATTTCTAGGATGCCATTGGATGTGAAAGAGATGAGGATTTCAAATAAAATAGGGATTAAGTTGCTTAAAAAGAGATCTATGTATATAAGTATTAAACATTTAAAAAAAAAAAAAAAACTAGAAAATCAGAAAAAAATGTAGGAAAGTCAGAATTTTCAAAGTTTCAGAAGAAAAAAAGCAGTAATAATTTTGGACTGCAATTTTGAGACATATGCTGAATGAGATACAGCATTTATAAGCTTTGTTTTTCATTGATTACTACCTGGTTGTTATTTGATTAGCGAAATCTTGATAGGTGCTTAACTTTCTGCAGGTCGTATATAGAGGTGGCAGGGTTTCACCTTTCCAGAAACCGGTGTTTCATACTGCAAAACAGGCATACTTGCTGCAGAGCATATGCAATTAACAGACATAATATATTGGTATTATAGCCTTAATTGCTTCAGCCTTGTTTCTAACTAAACTAAATACAACTTCTGTATAGTCCAGATTGAAGAGATGAATCATAGTCTGTTTATATTGAGATTTTTATGGTAACATGTATAAATATGCAGCCACAGAAACAGACAGTAAAAGACATCAGTGTAAACAGACAGGTCTACAGTGTAATCCTTGATGGCGAATTTACAGAAAGTTAAGTAGCAGTTAAGATTTGGCCATTCAAAAACTGTCCAGCTTAACCAATACAAAATAGTTTATAAATGCCATGCTGCATTTGGCATCAATCTAAATTTAGAAAAGATCTTGAATTTTTATTTATTTTTCAATTATGATCATCTCAGTATGTCAATAGTTTCAATTTTTCTTGAAACTATAGACATACGGAGTTCTTTTCTAAATCTCTGTAATATCCCCCCCCCCTTCTTTATAATCCTTTCCATTTTTACTCATTTTTTAGTTAATCTTTTCTGCAAAATGTTTAATGTTACTATATATATATATATATGTATGTATAAGATCAAGAATAGAAGTAGAACCAAGTAGAAGATCAAGAATATATTTTATATATATATATATATATACACACACACAAACACACACAAATCTTAATATTTTAATAACTTGACGTAAGGAGGTGCTTAAGGATCAAAGCTGTATAACTGAGAGGAGACCTCCACATAGCCTTTAAAGGAATGCGGAGAACCAACCACTGCTTCTGACCTAATATGACTCCACTAAGACCTTTTGTTGAGGGCATAAACTCCCCTACTTACAACCTTTCAAAATACCTAGCAATCCTTTTTAAAAAACCTTTGTGGTACTTCCTTTTCTCATGTAAAAAATTCAGCTGATTTTGTCTCCAAAATAAAAGACATCGAACTCAACACATCAGATTTAATGGCAAGTTTCGATATTGTTTCCCTCTTTACGAATGTATCTACTCAAGAAGTTCTAAATCTTCTCCAGAAGAAACTATCCAAAAATTTTTTTTTCCTTACTTTCTCACTGTGTGAACTCAGGATACTTCAAATATGATAACAAGATTTATAAACAAAACTCAGGTTTAGCTATGGGCAGTCCACTCTCTCCGATTCTTGCTGACATATTTCTTAAGGATTTTGAAGAAAAAGCAATTAATTCTTTGATTCTTAAACCTAAAGTATGGTATCGTTATATTGATGATTTATTTCTCATCTGGGAACACGGTGTCAACAACCTCAACTTTTTCTGGACCACCTCAACAAGTTTCATCAGAAAATCAATTTCACCTGTGAACTGGAATCCGACAACTGTCTTCCCTTTCTGGACTTAAAACTTACAAGATGCACTGAAAATATCAAAATCTCAATTTTTATAAAATCCACTCACACAGACAGATACCTTCATGCTTCTTCCCATCACTACCCTCCACAAAAGTTTGGTATTATTTCAACCCTGGCACATCGAACCAGATCTTTATTAACAGATGACACAAAAATTGAATATGAACTCAATTTTCTTAAAAAGTCTTTTGTTAACAATGGATTCTCTCTTAAAAAAGATTAATAAATTTCTCTCTGTCCACCGCACAACTGCTTTTGAAGATTCTTCTCCACCAAGAGCTTTTATTTCGTTACCATACATCAGCTCTCTCTCCCCCAAAACTAGCCAAAATGCTTCAGAAATTCAACAATAGAACTTGCTTCACTACGTAAACTTCGTTCCATACTAAGTAGACCTAAAATCAAACATCTTCCTACTCAGTATTCAGGGGTCTACAAGATTTTGTGTGGCAAACCATACTACGGCCAGACAGCTAAATCCATCCTTATCCATGGAAGAACACCAAAGAGACATTTCTTACAACAGAACCGGGGCCAGCGCTCTCTCTAGCTACGTTCTCTTCTCTGTCAACTCAGATGAAGGCAGCCAACACCTCGTAGACTGACCACAAACTTCTAACATCCATGTGTGCTATGATGAACTTGAAAGAAGAATAATTGAATCTAGAGAAATATCGCTTGATTCTTCTCATATTAATAACAGCCTTATCTACAATATTTCTGATGCACACATTGCCACTGTCCAATACTGGTGCAGCTCACGCACAGTCAACTTCAGTTGGAACTCAAACACGCATTCCTGTTTTTAAATGTACCTGTGTGTTTTATACTAGATCTGTTAATATATTTTATCATGTCTCTGTTATTTTTTATTTAATTCTTTGCCTGTAATACCTGAAGAAGTTGAATTGCAACGAAACTAGTCATATCTTAACATTAAACTTTTCTTTCTCGGTATAGAGTCATTTAAATTCATTTATATATATATATAAAAATGAAATGTTCAAGTGACTGTACTCTAAACAAATATACCTCTGCAGCTTGCTGATGTCAACATCAGTTTGCTCACACAGTGCAGGCTAAAAGTAATTAATTAGAATGTACAGTGAAACCTCAATTCATTGTTCCCATTACCTTCATTTTCCTGCAGATTTCGTCTGTCTTTTTTTGGTCCCAGAACTAGCCCCATATAAATAAAGCTATTTTTTTCATGGTTTCATTGATCATCGAAATTTCATTTCATCGATCATTTACGAATCACAGTCCTGCCGCAGCATTTTCCCACATAGATGGTTTTTAAAAAATGTGAAACCATGTACTCTTTGCTTTCCATCCTTTTCTTTGAACTAAGTGAAGACACTTGGCAAAACTGTTGTCGAGAATAATGCTTCATCACTGATGGTTACAAGCACGTCGCGTTTGAGCTTTACTTCAATGCAAGTGGTGCGTTCTTGTGTGCTTCATAGTTTCATCCATTTACCATTTTACAAATTAATTCATTCCTATTTTTATTAAAGTACTTCATTATATTTTAATTCCTGCCATTGTTTTATTTCCTTTGTTCCTGTTATTTATTTTATTATCCTTGGACTATGTCCCAACCTGAAAAGCAAAGCAAGAACTCTGCATGAGCAACTGAAAATAGAGGAGGTATAGAAGAATCCTGGAGAAAAATATATCAAAATTGGCAACCATCTTGGGTTGGCTCCAAGCACACTGAACTCCATATTTGCAAAGAAAGATAAAATCCAAGAGCAGATAGAAAAATGTGGTAATGCCAATAAGAACAGGAGATAAGGAGTTGCTTTTGTCAAGTTAGAACGTGTACTGTTCACCTGGCAGGCTTGGACATTGAATATTCTAGATGATGGAACCATTCTTTGTGAAAAGGCAAATATAATTGAAGTGCAGCTGAACACGAAAAGTTTAACTGCATCCAATAATGAGGTTTAAGGAACAGTATAGCCTAGTATACAAAAAGTTAGCCAGAGAAAGTGCTACAGGATGAGTTCTTTCTATATCTCTCCCGTTCCATCTTTGTTACTGAAGTGTGTCTGCATGCACATGCTTAATATGATTGTATTAATCCCTGTAGTTAATGATTTAACTTTGGCAAAATACAGGAAGTAATAATTAAATATTTTAAGTTATTTCTAGTCTATGTTGTCAATTTCCTTAAACAACATGATGCTGAAGTATTTACTAGATTGACATTGGGGAAACTTTTCACATGGCAGAACAAGAGAAAGAAAAGGAAGCCATCCCTGGAAGTTGCAAAAGGATGAGTAACAAAAAGGACAAGGAAGTTAGTTTTTTGCATGGAGAAAGGCAGGAGCATAGAATGCATTACCTTAGAACACATATGGGCAACCCCTGGCCCGGATCCGGCCCTAATCTATTTCAGCAAAGTTTGTCTGATTCATGGTGGGAGAAGACATGGTGTGTTCTACTAACTCACATTAAGCTGATGTCATATGACTTGAGCAAAACACTATGTTTTCTCCAACCAAGGTCTCTTTCTCACTTTGACTAGCGGCGTGTGTGAACGTGTTACGTGTCAGTTCGGTACTTGCATTGGTGTTGTGCTTTGTTCAGTGCCTGCATTGATGTTATGTTCGGTGCCTGCGTTGATATTGTGTTCTGTTCAGTGCCTGCGGTGTAGAAGACAGTTTTGTTTGACAGTTCTGTTGAGACAACTAGATGGAGGATTATTATTTTATTCTGAATAAAGGTTTGCCTGTATGTTTGCTGTGCAACGAATCTGCATCCATCAACAAAGAATACAACTTGAAGAGACACTTTACTTCGAGACATGTGGATCACCCAAAAATTGATGGACAACTACGAAAAGATGAAATACAGAAGTCGAAGAAGAACTTGGATACCCAGCAGCAAACGTTCAACAAGCAAAGAACGCAGCACCACAGCATTGTCAAAGCCAGCTTTGCGGTAAGCGAAAAAATCGCTAAGCATTCTAAGTCATTTGGTGAAGGAGAATTTATCAAAGAATGTCTGCTGGATGTTGCAAGTATAATATGTCCTGAAAAGAAAAAAGACTTCGAGAATATTCATTTTTTGAGACGTACTGTTGTCCGATGGATAGAAATTATGGCTGATGATATCAAAAAAAGTTTAAAAGAGAAGATTGCTAGATTGGAAGCATTTTCAATTGCTTTGGATGACAGCACCGATGGCTCCGATACAGCACAACTAGCAATATTTATTCAAGGAGTTGATGCGGATTTCAACATCAGAGAAGAATTATTGGCGCTTTGGCCGTTAAAAGGAACAACCACCGGTGAAGATATATTTGAAACAGAACACAGTCTTCGAGAGATTTGGGCTTAAACGGAGTTCACTATCTGGCATATGCACTGATGAAGCCCCTGCAATGGTTGGTGCACAGAAGGGATTTATTGGAATAGTTCACGAAAGAGCAATAGAACTACAGATCCATCCGGAAAATTTAACAAATTTTCACTGCATTATCCACCAACAAAATTTGTGTGCAAAATCGATTAAATTCACAAATGTCATGGAAGCTGTAGTAGCCAGTATTAACTTTATTAAGTCACGTGAACTTAATCACCATCGATTTAAGGAGTATTTGGCAGACCTATTTTCGGATTATGAAGATGTGTCTTATTATTGTGAAGTGAGGTGGTTGAGTAAAGGTAAAATGTTAAAACGATTTTATGATTTGAGACAAGACATTGCAGATTTTATGGACATAAAAGGAAACACAATTAACTAAGTAAAAGATGATGAGTGGGTGTGCGATTTAGCATCGTTGTAGATGTCACCAGATACCTAAATGAACTGAATCTTAAATTGCAAAAACAAGGACAATTGGTTCATGAACTGCATGGACATGTCAAAGCTTTTTATAATAAACTAAGATTGTTGGAAAGTCAGATAACAGCTAAAAATTGTTATCATTTTCCTACTCTAGCAACTCATAAAAATATCCCTTATAATTGTTATGGAGATGAATTGAAGGCACTCAGAGCAATAAGGTTTACCAACTTCAAAAACAAAAACTCCACATTCGCTATATATTTGCTCGTCCAATGGACGCTGATGTAAATAATGTGCCAGAAAACTTACAGATGGAACTTATTGAGCTTCAGGCGGATTTAGTGCTAAAATCACAATTTAACAACATTGCTTTGACAGATTTTTATAAATTTTATTTGGTGGAAGAAAAATATACAAATTTACACGCCTTTTCAAGAAGTTTGTCTTTTCGCGGCACATATATGTGTGAACAGTTTTTTTCGAGGATGAAATACAATAAATCAAAGATTCGGACAAGAATAACGGATGAAAACCTAGAAAATTCTATGCGATTATCCTTAAGTAACATTAACGTCAATATTGAGTCTCGTAGTTGAAGTACAAGGCCAATCTTCACATTAAATTGTTATGCCGTTCATTATATTATAAAATTTATGTAGAGCTTTATACCAAAGCATTATATTATAAATAAATGAAATATGAAGTAGCAACTTGTTTTAATTCATTTAATATCAATTTATTTTATTTAATAATTTGGTTTGGCCCTTGACTCAGAGACAGTGATAATTTGGCCCCCGAACTAGGAAAGATTGCCCATGCCTGCCTTAGAGGATAGTGAGAATGCACATAAAGAATGACTAAGGAGTCGTATGATACTGTCATCTAAGGTGAACCTCCCATACTCAGTCATGACTCAGAGAGAGATCCAGAATAATAATTTCACAACTTTCATGAGGAGTTCTATGACTATCGTGGGATGCTTACAAGCTCACAGTACACTTACTTCTCTTTAAATTCATTTCCTATCAATACACTTAACACTCCACAAAAAAAATCTTTTCCTCACTCTATCTCATCAGTTATTAAATTTTCAAAAACTATTCCATATTTTTTTCTTTCTTGCTCATTAAGAAGTGGTAAGATTTTCTTTCTGAGAAAAACAGATAAACCAGCCAGAAAACACAATCAACAGGAAAACCTGGTTTTGTTTGAATTACGGCCAACAATCTGGCCATAATTCTTCTGGTTTTTCTTTTGCAGATGAAAACCTGGAGTTTCATTTTCATTTCAAAAATGCCCTTCTTGCATCCTAGGATTTAAGCCTGCAGCTTCCAACCAAAGGGCAGTACAATACAGAGGCACTTCTGACTCATTCAAGTATATGCTTAGCTGTGCAATACCTATCACACTACAACTTAAACTCATTCAATGACAAGGCACTGAACAATCCCCAGCAGCTCACTCCATTCACTTTCCCATCAAAAAAAATTCTGGCCTGGAGAGAGGGACGAATTCCAAATGATTGGAGTAGAGCTCTCATAGTATCCATATATAAAAAGGGAAATGAAACTAAATAAAACTGAGAATTACTGAGAGGTATTTCTCTACTGAGTGTTCCTGGTAAGATTTATGCAAGTATACAGGAGAAATGGTTGAGAAGGATTGTGGAAAAGAAGCTTGGTGAAGAACAAGCTGGATTAAGGCTAAACAGAGGCTGTCAGGATCAGATTTGCACTTTAAGACAAATAGTTTAGAAATCACGGTTATCATCATGATTTCTAAACTATTTCTAAACTAAAATCATGGGCATATAACAGAGATCTGTATTTAAGTTTTATATATATGGAAAAGGCATATGACAAGGTGCCAAGTAGGGCCACCCTTAGGAATTTTGCCGCCCCATGCAGTAGCATATTTTGCCTCCCCTTTCTCCCTTATTTTTCGTATAGTTTATTCCAATTTTGCCACCCCCATGAGAATGTACATCTTGCACTGTAGGCAGAGCAGGTCCAGGTGCTAATAGAGAGAGAGAGAGAGAGAAAAAAACACTACAGTTACATGGAGTCAATGGGGGCATTATATCAAGCAATACTTAGTCTTTATTTGAATTGCAAGTCAGCAGTTAGAATTGACGTACAGGAAGATGGTTTAATATTAAATCTGGTGTCAGACAAGGATGTACAATATGAAGGAAAGTGGTATTAAAGCTGATAATCAAAATATGAGAGGTTAATCTCAGTTCTTTAAGCAGATGATGTTATACTTCTAAATAAATCCACTACAAGTCTGCAAAATTCCTTGACTAAATTGAATAAGTGTTGTAATAGATATGGTATGAAGGTCAGCAATAACAAGACAAAAACAATTAAAATAGGTTGAAGCATTGAAAATATCAACTGCATTGTGAATGGAGAACCTATAAACACATAAAACATTTCACTACTTAGGCACGACTTTTAGTGACGATCGTAAAATAAATATGAAAATAGACCCAGCTGGTATGGTAGGAAATCAAATGAATAAATTTATATGGAATAAGAGAGAAATTAGTCAAAACACTAAATTAGCTGTATACAAGACAGTGTTCAAACCAATTTTAACTTATGGATCTGAGAGCTGGGTAAGAAGTAAAACACTTGACCAAAGACTAGAGACCTGCAGATATGAGAGTCCTGAGAAAGATTACAGGCATGAACAGATGACATAATCATAAATCAACTGAATCCCAAAACAGTTCATTACAGTAAGAAGCTCCATGAAAAAAAAAATAATAATAATTTGCTTATACTTATTACAAGAGACCTCCAGAGTAAGTGGCTCATTGAGGGTTACCACATATCACTCACACTATGTCATACTAAAATAATTTAAATAATTTCCGTTTTTAAATCAAACTGCCATCAGAACAATACAGAAGTAGATATGTGCAAAACAATTAATATGAATAAGAGAAATTAATTGAAAAAATAAGGAAAATCCTAAAGTCCTCAAATATGTCACTTTCTACATCCTCCCTGGTCAATGTTTTTATTGAGGCATCTATCAGAAGAAAACGTGCTAATCTCCACCCTATCCTAGAGAATTTAGTTTGGTTATATTGTGTAGCTAATATGTTCACCATTAGGCCACATTGCCTGGACATACTGAAGGCCTTTACACATCTGAGCCAACATCTGAGTGAACTCCCAGAATTCACTTTACTTTAAAAAGTAAAGTCTTCCCTTCTTAAACACTTCATTTGCACAACCAGATGGATCCCTGACATCCTCTGTCTACAGAAAACCCACCTACACACATATACAAACAAAATGGATTTGTTTTAATGATAAGGTCCTCAATACTGAACTAAACCAGACACAATGTTTTTTTAGCAAATGACTACACTAACAAAATTAAAAAAAAATGACATACCCACACACTCCCACCCTCCTAAACAAACTACAGTAAAATCACAATCATATCCATAGCACATCTGAAAAGTTAGCAAATGTACAGAAAATCCACCCACCCATATGCACTCCATAGCTCAATCAGTATAGACGAAGCCCTTTGGTCAGAAAAATTCTGGTCCATGACGTGAGGAACCTTTAGCTGGTCTCTTTCAACTAAGGGTGAGTTAATGGTCTCATACTGAGGTGGAGAGTTTTTTCTCCCGGTAACTTTTCATCCCTCAAAACAAACAAACCGGTCCCGTGAACACACATCTAAAGTTGTATATACTTACAGCAAGGAAGATAATGGGAAATCACCTTGCTTCATAATTAGCTCCCTAGTAATCAGCTGCAACCCTCTCAAAGAGAGGAAGCCACAGGATTAGGATTCATATGCACACATAGATGCATTCACTAACAGTCATGACACTACCCCTTCCTACAGAAAATAAATAAATAAATCTATTTACCACCTTCAAGCCACTATAAAATAAAATAAAACAAAAATAAAAAAAATGAAAAACTAAATTAGCTATACAAGACAGTGTTCAAACCAATTTTAACCTAGATAGAAGTGTAAGGCCATGAAAATTAGAATTGTCAAAAATAATGGTATTTCCAGTAGTAATGTATGGATGTGAAAGCTGAATTATTAAGAATAAAGACAGAAAGTTAATTCATTTGAATTATGGATGTGGAGGCAACTATTAAGAATCCCATGGACTGCAAGAATGACCAGTAAGAAGGTTTTAGAGAATATAAAGACAGAATGCTCCTTGGAAGCGATGATTGCTAAACAGTAGTCAACGCACTATGGTCATATTATTTGACGGCCTGGATAGCCGAGCGGATAGTGTATCCACTCTCCAGCCAAAAGGCTGTGGGTTCGAATCCTGCCGTGGGCATGGATGTTTGTGATTGTCTGTGGAAATACCAGTGGTGGTCAGCAGTAGATGGAGTTGGTGCAGTTGCAGTCAGTTGGTGATTGAATGGTGGAGATAGAGGTGTAGAGCAGATGCCCTCCCTCGATGAGTCCTTGGACTCCATGGAGGTGTAAAATAATAATAATATTATGTGAGCTAATAAATCATTGGAAAAGGCAGTTATGTTGGGGAAGATTAAGAGAATACATCTGGTTTCACCAATACAGCCACTCTGGTCTTGCAGACCATGCGCTGGATATCCGCCATACAATACGGTGGATGAAAGCCATGATAATACACCATGAGACTGCATGAGACTGCTCCAAATTTGGGAAACCTACATCAGAAGACCTTCAGCCCAATCACCCAAGAATACCAACATTGCCCGCTAGGGGACACCATCAGGACTTTTAGGAGAAAGAATAGCTTCCTGCTTCGTCCTCATTTACTGTTTGTTGTGCTTGCACGCAGGTGTCTTGCTTTTAAGTTCCTGTGAAAATGGCAACGTGACGTTGCCGAAATATTGGAAATGTATTAAAATTTATTTTAATGTATATCCTAGTATACGTTGTAATTTCCTTAAGCTATTTAGTAAAAATGCATAACCAACGTGTAAGCCTTTCCACGAGAATTAAGAGAATGAGAAGAAGAGGAAGACCACAAAAGAGTTGGATGGACAACATAAAAGAACTTACCAACTTGAACCTACAATTACTGAAAGAAGAGGCAAGAGTCTGAGTGGGATGGAGAGCCTTTATTCACACAAGGTCACCAAGAGTCGAAAATGATTGGTTGGCACACAACAACAAAAGACAAACTAAAATTCTTAGGTTTGCCTGGTGTCTAGCAAGTGCTCTGCAAGATACCCACTACAAAATCCACTGAGAGACCACGTTATTTCGCCGCAACAATATACAGACTAAAAGATGGTTCCTTGAATCTACCTCTACTAAAACACAATCCCAAACTGAATTAATTTGGATGCACAAAATGGCTTCAAATCTAGTCACTTATTCTCTGGTCATCAACTCAATTGCCAAGAATGCAATGAAAGTAACTAATCAATACAATTTACATACCGCTTTGTTTTTTCCCTTAGTTTCTTTTATTCACATAGTGCCTGCATGCACTTATCTTTGTTGGCTGCTAATGGTGTTTAGTTCCAAGTGATGACTCTGGCAAAATACAAGAAATAAGTTACATTATCTACGTTGTCTCAGTGCTAAAATTACCAATGCGAGTCAAACAATCAATGTATAAGCTTAAATACTAGAAATGACAAAGTTACACACTTGATCTGTAGAGCAGTTTTCCAAATCATCTAACACTTAGCCCACCCACAGTATCAATACACTATAGGTTTACAACCTTTCTTGGATATGATTCACATAAAAAACCTACTGCTAGAAATTAGAGAAGCACCAAATAGTTAGAAACAAACATCAGTAGTTGAAGATTAAGTTTCCTGGAAAAGTGTACCATCTAATTATACTATGTACCGTGTACTGATTTAGGAATTTTTCAAAACTTACATGAGTGCCAGAAAAAGTTCAGTTTCAACATTTAAAACTGCACATAAAATGTTGAATTTGAAATATACATTTTTGTCTTCTTTCAGAAAAGAAACCTACTTGAAAATTTATTGCCATTGTAGTTATGAAAAGTGCTTGTCATGTAAATAATCTTTTTTTTTTTCAATGCTACAAACATGTACAAAAGAAAAGCTATTTACCTTTGAGTATAGAGGAATAAACTATTCCACAATGAAAAAGAAGCACACAGAATATGCAATTTATAGGAAATTGATGAAATTATGAAATACATATAACAAAAAATATATATTTGGGTTGGGAGTTTGGCATGAATCATTAAAAGGTCTTTCAGCAATCCATGGATATTTGTTTGTAAACTATTAACAGTAATCACATTGATCTTTAATAGCAAAACTCATTTACTAATGAACTAATTGGGCAACAAAATGATTTCAAACATTTATACATACTGTATACAGAAATGTTGATTAGCATTTCTTTCAAGATTATCCTAATGAAATTTGGTTTACTGAAAGTGATTTGTCCACAATAGGTCACCAGGTTTAATGTGCAAACAGAAAAAAAACAATGTTATGGGTAGTTTAAATTTTGGCTTTATCATTCAGCTTAACACATACATAATTTTGGGCAACAGTCAAGTTATCCAAGGTGAAATGGCTTATATTTATAGTGTACAGAACATTTGATAGTTTTTATATTATAACAATAAAGAAATATTTCTATACTTGGGCAGAGAACTAATAGTGTCAAAGATATTCTGAATTAACTTAATGATATAATATTGCTAAAAGTTTATATCAAGATCTTGAATTATTGCATTGTAACAACCTATGATATTTGCACTAATGAAATATGGCCATAAAAATTAAAAAGCTTAGCAATATATTTATTTTACTAATCTTTTCTTGGCACTTACTTGAAAGGGCAAAATCAGATTTCCATCTCTACTCTCATCCGAGGAAATTATATCAAATGCTGCAGTAGATCCTAAACCATGAGGAAATGGTTTTCCAACGGGTAAAGATGTGCTTCTCCGAAATTTGGACGGAGATATTACCATCGAGTGATGCCCAGTTCCCGATGGTGATTTTTTCATTGGGGAAAGAGGACTAAGGTTTGGCACGGATCGTTTGTGATTTGCTAAGTTTACAGTATTCCATGGTGAAAGCGCATTTGGTGTCTGTGGAGCAGACCACGTTGTTTGGTGAGGGTTACTCCAGTTTGTGTAAGATTTAAATAAGTTAAAAGGAGGTTGATGCCTATTCTGTGCGAAATTATGAGCACCAGTGATAGCTCGCCTCTGGGGTTGATTCTGCTGAGGCATGCTTATTTGAGGTCCCAAGTTAGTATTAAAGATGGGATTAGCATTTGGGGAGGAAAAGTTTTGAAACGATAAAGTGCCATTGATGGCAGATATTCCCTGGATAAACGTATCGTCTGTACTGATAGACCAAAAACTTGGTGATGTTGTCGTGATACAACTGGATGGTTCGGAAAATCCTAAATGTAAAGTGGAATTCACTGTTCCAGATGTTGGCGTCTCTAGGCCTTTTTTATCACTCGGACCATTTACTGCTGACACCGAATCTTCGATTTTCTGTTGCCTCCCCGTAAATTCATCTAAAGCATGCTCACCATTTATTGCGTTCTCTACTTTGGGAGACAGCTGCTGCTGCTTGCCGGCTGACTTCTCGAACAGCAAATCATCCTGCATTGTATGGGTGACCGGCTCAGCACTAAAGAACATAGAAGTGTTTACAGAATTTTGTTGAAAGTCGACTGGAGATAAGGTTCTTACGCCAGAAGCGATGTTAAAATTATAATCCCCCATCAGATTATACAAATATGCTTCTTAAATTATTATTTCCGTCTCTAGAGGGGAGGAGGTTTTAGTAGCCACGTCTCCTACCTCTATCACAACTTTACAAGACCGCGTCTCATACGCACTGCAGAACGAACACCAAACGACCATCCAAGCCTCTTTTTTTTTTTTTTTTTTTTCCACTAACACCCCCAAAAAGCATTAAGCGCCATCTAACTGCGCAAACTGAAGCGAACAATTTACCATAGTATAATCTGAACGATTGTGTTTCTCACACTTCTTCAGACCACTCAATAGCATAGAATAATATATTTGTTATCATGCATACCAATGAAAATTGCACTAAAAAAAAGAAGAAGAAGAAGAAGTTAGACCACGAAAAAACGAAATCAAAATGAAGTAGTTTATTCACATACCATAGCAATGAAGACTTAGCAATCTACTCTTGGTTTTATTAATAATTGAAAATCAAATTACTAATCGTGTTTATTATTATCACGAACTATTCCAAGGAGTCCTTAGACTCATCAAGGGAGGCCCTAAACTTAATCTGTCTTAATCTGTTCCACGGATACCGGTAATTTATTGAGGTAACTTCAACTATGGGACACGGATTGGAAGGTGGAAAGGACGCAGTGATAAATGGAAATGAAATTTATGCAGTTACTAAGGAATAATTACCTGTAGCAGCATGTGATTTAGGGTATCATGGATTTCAGAATCCTAGATCTAGCATATTGCATCGCAGTATTTGTTTGTAACCATGATGACCACATTACCACCAACAGGTGAGAGAGTAATCATGAGATATTGACCTTGGAGGTGAATACATGCGTGGAATTTTCAGTTAAGAAGGGATGTATGGAATAACTGACTCAGGATACTGCTTGGGGAAATACCATGGCATGAGAAACTGCAAGAATTGAATACTGATGATGCATAGGTAGGCTGACCACACGTACCGTTTTTTTCATATTTCGTGGCTGTTCCATCGTTTTAATAAAAATGTCAATTTTGTCCCGCTTTTAATAAAAACTATAAATATACTTTAATATTGGTCAAGCATAAATTATTATTCATAACCTATAATCGTATATCAATAACATGGATACCAGTAATTTGTAGAACCATGAAGTCGCATTGCTCAGAGAAAATAAAAAATACATGTAGCCAACACTTGTGCGTCTCAGACGCGGTGTATGTTCTGCTGTAGCATCATTTTTTTTTTACCTGTACAATAAACATGGGCTTTGTTATTGAATTCCGGTACTTCAAATTTCATATTTTTTAAATCTTTAAGTCTATCAGTGCAATGTCAAAGAGGAGAAACTGCAGTTTTAATGACGATCTCCAAAAAGCATTCAAATTTCTTAAAATGCCCAAGCTGTGTAGTGATGGAACAAGAGTGGTATGCCAACATTGTGATGTCCATTTTTCCGTTGTTCATGGAGGTAGAAGCGACATCAAGCATCTATATACCCGGAAACATAAGGATGCTGACTCAGGAAAATACTCTCAGTAGTAGGGTAGGTACTAGTGACCAGATCAAGATCAAGATAAGATAAGGAATTGTGACGTCATTGGTTGACGTCATTGTGGGCGATTGGAATGTTTGGAATTTCCCTGGGGCATATGTGTCAATGGCTTCAGTTCTTGTAATTTAGTTCGCGTATGGAATTATGGCTGATGGTAGAGATAAGGATTCGTGTTGTGATTGGTAGGGCACTAGTGATCAGATCAAGATCAAGATAAGATAAGGAATCGTGACATGAATGTTTGTTGTTATGGGGTGTAGATAAGTGACGTCATTTGTTATTTGTAAATAAGTGACGTCATTTGTTAGTTGTAAATCAGTGCCGTTGTTGTTTTGAATGGAAAGGGAGATATATTAGTGGATAAGGAATCGTTTCGTGATTGGTGGGACACTAGTGACTAGATCAAGATAAGATAAGGAATCGTGACATGAATATTTGTTGTTATGGGATGTAGATAAGTGATGTCATTTGTTAGTTGTAAATCAGTGACGTTGTTGTTTTGAATGGAAAGGGAGATATATTAGTGGATAAGGAATCGTGTCGTGATTGGTGGGACACTAGTGACTAGATCAAGATCAAGATAAGATAAGGAATCGTGACGTGAATGCTTGTTATTATAGATTTTGGAATGTTTGCAATTTCGCTGGGGCCCTCGTCTGTCAGGGACATCACGTGGTGATTTTGGTTCGCTTTATGCATTGTGGGTGATATTTAGAGATAAGAATCGTGACGTTATGTGTTTGGAAATTTCTGGGAAACATATGTCTCTCTCTCTGTGATATCACATGGTGTTTTGGTTTGGCTATGGAATTGTGGGCGATGTTTTTGAGATAAGATATCTTGGAATTTTCCCAGGGTGACACACATCAGTCATTGTCGTCATGTTTTCTTTGGTTGTCTATAGATGGGTGTACAAATTTCAAACACATTATGGGTATTTCTTTCCTGTTAAAGGTTGGGAATTCTTAGAGTACAGTACAGTCGTCATGGCGGCCGTGTTTAGGGTTTCCTGGAAAATTTTATTATATGCTAATATCACTCAAACATACAGTTTTTTTTTTCTTCTATAGATGGCTGTACTACATTTCCAATACATTTTGCGGTATTTCTTTCCTGTTATAGGGTTGGAATACTTAGAGAAAGTCGTGATGGCGGTCGTGTTTCGAGTTTTTCTGAATAATTTAATTATATGCTAATGTAACTCAAACACACTTTTTTTCCATAGCTCATCTGTATTTTCTTCTATATTCATATTCTAATCAAGTTCATATTTTATTCATAATTCATCCGAATATTTTGATTTGTCTAATTGTAGCTCAGTGGATGTGGCGTTTGCACACCACGGCGCTTGGCCGCACGAAGGAAGACTTAGTTTCGAGTCTAGTCGGCGACTAGAGGAAATTTTTCTAAGCCTTTTTTCGACCGGTTCCCGAGTTAGTCGATCTCTGGCACGGGCAAGCGGGTTTTTCCTCCCGGAAACTCGGGTTTTTCGTCCCACAAACTCAAGAAAATCGACCGTAGAACCCACATTATTTCAGACATTAAATATATTGTTAGGGTTAGGGACTACGAGATGGCGGTACATTTGAGCCTTCTCTCTTCACTGTGTACCGCTTAATTGGTGATAGCCTTGGGCCATCTATCTCTGATTGGTACCAGTGGAGATTGAACTGCCCACTCAGTCTCCAAAAGTTAGATAGGGCTAAATGGCCTCGCCTACTCCCGTATACGGGAATAAAAAGGCGTTAGCTGATTTTTTTTTTAATTAAGATCTTAAAGTTCAATAAATAAATAATTAATAATCAAATCGTGTGTGAATTCACGGTGATTTCAAAAGTGTTCTTACTTAAACATACATAACACATCAAAGACACTGTTTATTCTTTTAAGTTTACATATTTATTTCACAGATATTATTTACAATGCAATATGCCGAAATAGGAATTTACATACTGTATATCACCAATGCAAATGGTTTTTTCTTGGCATAACATTTCTTTGATGAGGCAAGTTTGATTGCCTGATTTTGATACTACTTCCCAAATGATTATGGCAATTTCTGCGGTCACTAATATTAGCAGTACTGCTATAAAAGCAAGTATCTGCCACTTTTGCGATGGTTCTTAATTTAAACCTGCAAAGAAAAAAAATCATTGATGTAATGGAAAAGTTAGTAGATTACTATAATCCTAATACAGTAGTTAGTTTGGAAAGTATCAAAGCTTTACAGAAACATTCAAATTTGCCCATGAAACCGTGAAAAGTTGGTTAGCAACACAACCTACTTATGTGAGACATAAACTCATTAGAAGAAAGTTTAAACGCAATCAAATCAAAGTCCCGACACTTTTACACACTTTTCAATGTGATTTGGCAGATATGTCATCACATGCAAAAGAGAATGAGGGTGTGTGTTTCCTTTTTGTATGCACTGATTATTTTTCCCGATTTACGTGGGTTCGAACACTGAAGAAGAAATCAGCAGACTCTGTTGTTAATGCTTTTGAGTCTATTTTTAAAGAGGAAGTGCCATGTTACATAAACACTGATCAAGGAAAAGAGTTTTGCAACAAGAAAGTACGTGTATTGTTTAAGAACCATAATATTCATTTCTACACGACCAGGAGCGAAATGAAAGCACCCATTGCAGAAAGATTTATCAGAACATTGAAAACAAAGATCTACAAGTGGAAAACGTATACTAAACGTAAAAGTTATACGAATGTATTGCCGATCCTTGTACATACTTATAACCTCACACCACACTGCACTATCGGTATGGCTCCTTCGCAAGTTAACCTTCACAACGAGGATCGTGTTTGGAAATATTTGTACGGAACCCAAGAGGAGACTACCGAACCAAAATTTCAAGTAGGTGATAGTGTGGTTTTAAGTGATGATACCCACAAATTTAGAAAAAGGTATTGGGTTAACTGGACACGAGAATTGTTCACTATTGCTCAGGTTATTAATATAAACCCTGTGGTATATAGAGTTCGCAGTCGGGACGGAGAGATAGTGGAGGGAACTTTCTATGAACCTCAGCTGCAAAAGGCTAATATACCCATTGAACTTCCGGAAGACGTGTATCTAATCGAGCAAGTACTTAAGCACCGCAAACAGAAAGGAAAACTTCAGTATTTTGTTAAGTGGCTTGGTTTTCCCTGATCCTATAATTCTTGCTTTCGTAGCGAAGATGTTTTACTTAACCCTTCCCAGTAATGCCAGTATGAAAATGTTTCCTACAAACACGCAAACGAAATTTCAAGTGGAATTACCACACGAGATCAGACTTAAAAATAAATGGGAAGTTGCTCTTCCTGAAATTCATCTTCTCGGAGAATATGATAACATAGATTCCGGTTACGATGAGTTTCATATGATACGTGGAGGAGGAGTCAACAATATCGGAAACAACAACATCACAGGAAATAAAGTTTTCGAAAAGTCTAAAGAAGGATTTTACAAAGTGTACAAGATTCCCCATGGCAGTTACAATTCACCCTCTGAACTTCTTCAAGCAGTGCGAGTTCTGTGATTACTGGAAAAAGAACCCAAACAACACTATTTCTCTGACAGAGCCAAAAGATTACAACCTATTGTTTCCCAAGGAGGCCTCGGGTTTGGGCCTTCTACTGGGTTTTAATCAGATTGGTGTTAAACTGAGAGGTACAATCACTGGGAAATATCCAATTGATATAAAGAAGGGTGTAGCCGCATACTTTGTTTATTCTGATTTAATCCATGAACAGATAGTTGGTGACACATGTACACCATTGCTACGAGTTGTTCAGTGCAGCACCAAGTGTTCCTTCGTTTTTGCTCAACCTGATTATTATCTGTTATGAAAACAAACATTTCAGTCAATTAGCATTGAAATTCGTTCTGACAGCGGCGAGTTGTTCCACTTTCGTGGTGGCAAGACAATAGCTAAATTACAGTTCCGACAAGTGAAGGATGATTGATTATCTCAGATATTACACATTGCAGGCAGGTGGGGCTCAAATGTTTACGGGGCCCCCAATACAGCGTGGGTACGGATTAGGTAGCATTTTCAGAAGTGTCTTCTCCTTTCTAAGTCCACTTTTAAACCTGCAGCTCAATTTGCCGGTCGTCAAGCTTTAAAAGCCGGTCAGCATATGATAGGAGATGTATTGGAAGCGGTACCTGTACGTCGAGCCTTTATAAACAGAGCATCAGAAGCTGGGAAAACCATTGTTGAAAAGGCTCATAGTCGATTACTTCAGAGAGGTCAAGGAAGCAAGAAGAAAAAAACGAATACTAAAAAGCGCAAGCGAGATGACATCTTTTGCTGAGGATATGCTGTCAGAGTTAGATCTCTTTTCCCACCCTCGTGTCAACATGTGTGTGGAAAGAAGTTCTTATGTCACCTACCAGCCAATATCCAGTACTGACAGTGGAGGTCCTGTGGAATTTTGCATACCAGGTACATCTGAAGAATACTTGGATTTGGGTAATTCATACCTACGCGTTCGTGTGCGCATCACTGACAATGATAATAAACCTATCGAAGATTCTTCTGTTGGTGTTGTAAATAATTTTTTCCATTCCCTGTTCAGTCAAATTGACTTTTTTCTCCAAGATAAACTAGTAAATGTGGCATCAGACACGTATCCTTATAGGGTTTATATTGAAAACCTACTAAATTATGACAGAGATGCTAAAAAGAGTCGGCTGACAAATGAACTATTTGCTAAAGATGATGTGGCTAATGTTACCGATATGTTTACCAAAAGTGAATGTTGGATGCGTAGACGACAAGCTCGAATTAACCAATCGAAAAGTGTCGAGATGGTTGGGCGAATACACGCTGACATCATGCATCAAGACCGGTACTTGATCAATAACGTTACTGTTCGTGTTCGTATGGTTCGCAGTTCTCCTGAATTTTGTTTACTGACTGCAAATGCTGATTCTAAGGCTAAAGTGAAAATTGAAGAGGCTACACTTTTTGTCCACAAAGTCGAAATAAATTCAAAGATTCACCTGGCTCACCTGTCTGTGTTAGACAAGTCAAACATGGTATATCCCAACCATCGTGTGCAAGTGTCTTATTTTTCGATTCCCAAGGGTATGTCAGATGCCACACGTGAAAACCTGTATCTAGGTGAAATACCATCTAGAATAATTATTGGACTGGTCTCTAGTTTTATTGACTGGTCTCTATTTTATTTAATGACACTTTCAACAGAAATCCATTTAATTTTCATCATTTCACTCTGAATTTTCTTGTGGTGACAGCTGACGGTATTCTGTATCCCTCACAACCTTTGACTCCGAACTTCAAAGAAAGGCATTACAGCAGATGTTATATGTCACTGTTCACATCGGTAAGCAAATGGAACAGAGACTGTGGTAATGACATTTCTTATGAAGAATACGTAAAGGGAAACGTTCTCTATGGATTTGACTTATCGCAAGATCAAAATGCCGTTGCCTCCATGTCAGCCTGTTAAGAAGAGGAAGTGTGCGACTCGAAGTTAAATTTGCTGAACCTCTTCCTGAAAACATCACAGTGGTTCTTTATGCAGAATTTGAGTGTACTTTATCCGTAACAAAGGATCGTTCTGTGTTACTGAACTATGAACACTGAACAATTATTAAACATACTAGAGTTAGAACCCACCACAAGAAAAGTGGGTTTAGGAGTTTGTGCTCGTGATGAATTGCCACAACATCCGATCAGAAAACAACAGTCGATGTTTGTCGTGAACACAGATCCGACCTGGTTTCCAGGACAACATTGGCAAGCTATCTATATTAAAGACAAACATGGTGATTTTTTCGATAGCTTCGGTCGTCCACCCGAAAACGATATTGTTAACTTTCTGAATATCAACACTAATAAATGGCATTATAATTCTGGAGCTGTACAAGCTAAGGAATCTGTCGTGTGTGGTTTGCATTGTGTATATGTTTTAATATTGAGATGTCGTGGTCTTTCTATACAAAATATTATTAGAAAATGTTATTCTAAGGATTTGTGGTTAAATGATATTGTAGTAACTTATGCTGTTACAGATCATTTACTAAAAATAAAAAATAATTTTAAAAAAATTACTTTTTTCACTTACCATTTTTTCCACACCAGTTTTTTATTCGCACGCAGCTTTCGGGGGGATAGAGAGATGAATTTGGTATTCCTTCTTCGAGTTCTCTTGCGGGGAGGGATTGGAGTGGAAGCATTTTCTTCACTGGGACTGGCTGACGTTGATGGTTGATGCGAATGGCTCTGGGTATTCGGTTTGTTCAGTAAAGGTTCTGGACGTGGTAGTCTATGTTCCTGTTGCTCTCCTTCTGTGTGATCCAATTGGTTTTTCAACCCTAAATACTTTTGCAGAACATTTAAATACGCTTTTGCTTTTTCATCTGCATGTTTATTTCTTATTTTTAAAATGGCACTCATTTCATCATCGAGTGTGTACAGTTCACGCTCCTCTGGTGATTGGAGAAGCGTAAATTTTTTAAACATATTCATTTTCTAATAAGTGAACTCAATAAAGGAACAATGATACCGCCTAATAATGGTAACAGTGCTCCCCCCCGTGCTGTAAAACCAGTTTTCTTCTGGTAATGAAGGGAAGCGATTTGTTACTTAGTGCTCTTATAATTTTTTTTTTCCTTCGTAGGCGTGACTTCTGATTATGCTTTAGTGGAATATTTCCACATAAAACATTTTTGCAGATTTCACAGAGTGTGGTGATTTGGCTGGAGGTGCAACGTTTTAAATCATCATTTGCTTGTTTGGGAGAGGAATGAGATAAGTACTTGATGAGATATTCATAGCGTTTGAGTCTATCAGCCATTCAGGGATAAACACTGTATTGGGTTCTTCTCCTGTCAAAATCCATGACCTTAAGTGTAAAATATCAGGTGTTTCCGGTCTAAAGTCTAAAACTAATTATGAGTGGGGTTCCCGTGTTGCATCTTTATAAATCTGAATTAACACGTTCGTTTGTCCTGGAAATACTTGGGAAGCTAAATGAGAAAACTGTAAAGAGTCTCGGGGATTTTTAAAAGCAATAACATAATGACTATTGAGAGAAATTGTTCGAAAATATGTACCTTTACAGAATAAATTTTGTGTCAGTAGAATGACACTGAGGTTACGGATGTGAACCTTTTATGAAAACATCAGCTATTTCCGTGCTGTCCTTAGCCTGGTGAACAAAATCATCGATTATGAGTAAATTTCTCACATTAGAATCAAATTCAGGTAACTTCAAACCATTCACGAATTCTATATTGGTAATTTTTTTAAATTTCTCTTGATTTTCGCTGTAACAGTAAACGATTCGCTCCGGTGGTGGTTTGATTAGTTGATTACAATATTCTATGAGAGACAACACGAATGTTGTTTTTCCTGACTGAGTACTTCCGAAATAATACATGTAAATGGATGTATGAAATTATATCCAAAATGATAACATAATTAGACTGTGATTATTTGTATATAATCAGAGATCATGTAAAAACAAAAATATTTGCTTTTAATATCAAAAAAAATCTTCTTGTCAACAATATTTTTTTTACTTTATTATTATTTATTTTTTTTATCACAGTCACCATGTAATCATGCCAAGACGAATTTTTCTTTTTTAATTCTAAGAAAAACAAAACTATTGTGGAATAATAGTAACAATAACATTGATGTGAAAACTGTATAAGAGAAGGGCGACACTGCAAATTATCGTGTTGGGAAACAACCATGGATTTTTACCTACCAGGTAGAATGTTGTTTAGTTTTCTGTCCCATAGATGGCATCTTTTGCTTATGGGGTATGTGAGTGTAAGGAATTATCCTATAAAATACCCATAGGGAAAAGTGCATGTGTCTGTTAATACTATGCGCTTCGCAAAAGTGTATCCAAATCTTTTTGTTACGGAGGTCGTTTTGAGTTGACAGCTCCATTTGTCTCTATGGACAGAAAATGGTACAGGAATTTGGATGTTTTGTGGCTCACCCCTTACTGCTACTATCATAGATTCCAGCTTAATCTCAGTGGCCGCACGAGAATTTAAAGTAATGCCTTTGCATTTGATCACAATCTTATCCCCCCCCACGTTCTGTAGGAATAAGATTTGGGGCCTGTGGTAACAAACTCAACAATAAAGTCACCGTCCAGTTTGTCGCCTAGCACCCCAAGGTTTCTTTCATTTTCATTGAAAATGAAAATGAAAGAATCAGTATCTGTGTATAAAAGCCATCATTGCTAAGGTTCCTTGCCCTCATATAACTTTTTCCTACCATAGGCAGCTACAAATGAGGAGATGAGAGCATTCCCTTTCCTATTTTCAGGCTCAGTGCCTTCAATAGGAAAGTAGGCAACCATCATCTGCTCTTCTGAAACTAACCTGGCATCTTGGATAACTATACTGTTATCTAAAAAACGTTCTACGAGGTCGAGGTCTTCATAAGAGGAAATCACCTGGGTCTTAGTTCTTAACATTCTCATGCCAAGCTTTCCCCATAGAGAATTCAAACAAAGCTTAGCAAGTGAATGTTTACCACGGTTTATACTAATGTGTTCACTATTTAACATAACACCTTCCCTTAGCAAAAACTTGTCCAGATAAGCCTATCAGTTTTGACTTTCAGGCCATCCAGATGCTTCCTGTTTCAGCTTCAGAAAGGTATCAATATAATGAGGAAAGAAGTTTTCTTCCCCTTCAAATTTTTGAGAAAAATGCCACACCTCGTAAAACTCTATAATTTAATAACCGCGAGAACATGCTAAATCTAATTCTGGAGTGCTTCAATAACCTGTAAATGATTGGTCCATATGAGAGCATAATGTGGTCATTTCGGAAGCACACTTTCCACACAGGGGGCAGATTAATTTTATCGTTAACTGTGATGGGAAAAACCGGTAAAAAGAGATCAGTAGCTGCTTCCACTTTTGCATGGCAAATACCAAAGTATACCACAGGAGAATAGTCGAAATTATCGATAATAACATCGGGATGCCCCATAGGAAATACCTGGTATTTCATAACCCCTGGATAAAGGCTATTGAAGTCCAAATAGCGAATAACATCCCCTTCGGACTGAATTTTGTGATACATTTTGTAGCAGTCGGTTCTGCCACCATGCTGAGCACTATGAGGTAATATGGGATCTGGAATATTAAGAGCAGTAATAAAGTTTTTCAAGGTTGTGTTTTCAGAAAGTTTTGCATTAAACTTACATTCCCAAATTGAGATAACGTCGAATCCTTTGCTACGAAAGTGGTTCTCACGATCCTTCGTTTGCTCAAAAAGGGAAATCATGTCTGTGTTTCTGTATGGTTGGAATGTAGTTGCTCTGTAGCACCTTTGACAACCATGGAAGAAGCCACCGTAATATTTAAAAATTTAGTTTCCACATTTCCCATCGACAAAATAAGGTCCGATGCGGACTTCTCCCTCCCACAGAACGTGCATGTTGTATGGTTATGTTGTTCTGTTGTTCTTACCATTTGAGCCATGCCAAAGCCGTTCCACTTTGCACGTTTGCCCCTATGTAACCCCGAGCAGGAAGTATGACCAATATTTTAGGTTTGAAAAAGTGTCGGAGAAATACTCTCAAACATACTCCTGCAATTGTAATGTCATGGAGAAAGAGAGATCAATCTGGGTGAGCTATATGAAGAGAGTGTGAAAAGTATTGCAACTGTCATGCAAAACATGCACGTAATCTTTCGTATAAGCTAAAGGTTTCACTTTCAGACAGTATTCAGTGTCTAGCCGATTTTTGTACCAAGTCTCGAACTTTGTAAGACTTTCTTTATTCATAAATTCCGGCTGGAAATATGATTTTTCGGGGATGACTTCCCGATAATCCAGAGAATCGGATGTGTGAAACTTATGAGGAAAGAAACCCTTACTAACTTCTGGAAGATAGAACACAGCTGGCATTTTCCTAAGAGCGACACTAATGTAGGAAAAACTATCAAGAAATATGATGTTTAAAGGGTCATAATAGATAGCAAGTATCTTTGATCCATCAAATACTACACGGGGTTGGAAATTTTTTGAAAAAAGATATTCCAAAATAAAATACCCTTCAAAACCACGAAAATTGTGTGCAATTACACGAATATTTTCGTATTTTGGTTTGACAGTCTGAAGGATCTTTCCATCTCGATCTCTTTTCATGATATTCTTGACAGAAAACAGCTCTTCTAGGAATGGACCCACACAGTTTTCTCCCCAGAACTCGTGTTCATGACTATCGAAATCAGCTATACATAAGACTGGTACATAATGATGATTTTTAGCTATAGTTTCTGTGTCAAAAAAATCATAGAAATTTGCTTATTTGTGACCTCCGATTTTTGCACAAAGCGCAATTGATTTGGGTGCACTAATTTGCAGTGGGTGCAGAAATTTTCAGGTGGACAGATGTGGCTTTTATCTGTAGAGAAAGTAGCCAAACACTGTCCACAACGATTGAGTTTTGAACAAATATTATTTTGCATGTGCAAATTCGGACACTCGTTGCCGTAGAAAAATCTATTGCATGACTTGCACAAAAGAAGGTCCCACACAATATGACTGGCATTTGTGCGACAGTGTTTGCACACATTTTGGCATCTATGCATTTGCAATTTGATAGATTGTTTGAATGTTTTCAAGCAACTGGGACAATAATAGCTATCCCCAAACAGAGCTGGCACACTACGCACAAAATCATAATGAGAATTGCGGTATAAAAGATAAATCTGTTTACATGCATTTGGTCCCCGAAACACCACAAAAAAATCAGCATCTGCCGAAAAAATTACAATTTGGTATTCCAGAGTCAAATGCTTTTGAAAGAGATCTGCTTCTGGAATACTGCAAGAAATGAGCGGAACCCCTGCAATTTTGTGGAGAGTTAAAGCCCTCTTTGTTTTTATCTGTTTACAATCTAAACGCACTTGTCTGTATGTTGCAACATCATCAGTGTGTGAAAAAACACCCAGAACAAGTGCTCGGGCAATGCAAAGATTGTTGTCGTTGTTAATTTCCACAACAGCTCTTTTGATTTTCATAAATTCATCCAGGATAAGTAGCGTTCCTCTTTTAATATTGGTTCTTCCACCACCATTGTTACAGATGTTAATCAGTATGACGTCGATCACAAGATCATTTGCCAAAAGAAACTCAGGTTTTGATTGGATGACAGCAGAAAATGCATCAACTATCCTTTGGATAGTTAATTCAGAAAGCAACATGAATGGTAAGTTAATATTGCTTTCTAAACTGGATGCACTAACACCCAACCGAACGTGAGAAAAAGTTCATGAACTCGATAAATGCTGGATGATCTCATTGAGCATATCTCGAAATATTTCAAAAAACACTCTGGTGTAAAGAGTTCCAGATCACAAAATCGAACTTGATACGCCAATTGTCGAGTTTGATACTTGATAGAATTACGTGATTGGGCCACAGAAACAGTATAAAAGTCCCTGTAGAGTGAGGTTTCAATAGTAGTAGAAGTAGAGAGTTTAGTTTCACATCCAGAATCTGAATGTGAATTATATAAATTTTGGGGAGAGTCGCAACTTCCTCCAGCCACACCAGCGATTGTTACATGAGGATCAACACCACGTTCTGTGCTTTGTTCATTTTTGCAACCATTTTCTCCTGTGAAATCAACCTCTACAATGTATATAAAAATGGGTTGATGAATAAATATATTCCCATCACCATCGACAAAACGAATAAAAAAATACTTTATAGATTTCAGAAATATCGTTTAGAAATAAAAAATTATAATATGATTTTGCAATTTCGACACTGCATCATGATGTTTTTACTAAAACTATTTTACTAAACATCAGCCCTCAAAATTTTTCCCCAAAATCCTAACAACCAAAAAATAAAAATAAAAAACGTTTTATGGACATTTCACAAAATACGAAACAGTTTGAATTATTTTCATGAAATGTTACTCATCATAATGTTTTTGCAATTTCGACACTATGTGATGGTTTCACTAACGCAATATTACTAAATAACCCAATCAATTTTTCAATCAATTTTTTTTTATTGGGAAAATATCTTTTCCCAATCAAAAAAAAAAAATATATATATATATATATATATATATATATATATATACAGTATATATATATATATATATATATATAAAATGACTTATGGGATTTCACTTATCACAAAACAGATTGAAAATCATGAACATGATTTTTAATTTTCCATTGCAAAAACCACCGTATAACTTTATAGACAAAATTTGCTAATGTAGTAACTAAAAAATCCACTAATGTTAAATTTTCAATGATATTACTATAAAGTGACATAAAATTAACTTACCTTTTCTCCAGAAAAACTCATTTTGAAACTATAATCTTCTAAATGCATACAAATATTACAAATACTAGAAAATCAAATGGAACCAGCGACCCCATTAGTCTATTTATAAAAAAATCAGAACCAATGGAAAACCAATAATGTGACAACATGTGACAATGAATAACTTAGTTCTCAACGATCACACAAGGTCATATTGCGAACTTTGCTATGCATCAGTAGTGTAATCAATTCATGTATCACCTCGAAAACAATTAGTCACAACAGAAAGCTTGAGTAATGCATAATCCTGGGAAAATTTACCTTTGAAGAAACCGCGATACGTATAGGAAAGAAAGTGATTCGAACAAATTAGTTCTCATCATCACACGAGGTCAATGCAAACTTTGCTACCTAACACTAGTGTAAACATTAGTCACATCAGAAAGCTTGACTAATACATAACACTGAGAAAAATTTAACTTTGAAGAAACCGCTATACGGCTATGAAAAGAACAATGACTACCCAGAAATGAGTCACTGGATTATCTACAAACAAGGTTAATGAAAATTAATAGTGTGGGAAAATAATTCACACACAATTTATTTATTTATTTTACTCACTTATTCTGGTTATAATATGTAATTAAGTGAATTTTAAAAGTAAAACCTATAATGAAAAAAGTCAACTGGATTTTCAGACTTCTATTTGTGTTCTGTGCTGTGAATATATGTTAATAATCAACAATTTGGAATATTTAGAAAACCTAGATAGTATCAAAATGTTCTCATTCTGGAAAAATATGTTAGTTAATTTTTTAACTTAAACATAACAATTGATAATTGTAATTTCAATAATCACTGCTCTATGTTTTTAGGAAGCATAATTCTAATACTGAATATTTTTTATTCATAAGAATAATCATAGGGTACATATTAGAGTATCAACATGGAAACATCAGTGAGTTTTCATGCCTAATGTGTGTGTGTTTGAGGGACACCAGCATATAATTAATTATTCAGAAAAGCTCGAAACACAGCCGCCACTAGACTCTACTCTACTCTAGGAATTCCCACCCTTTAACAGGAAAGAAATACCCCATAATATATTGGAAATTAATACACCCATCTATATACAACCAAACAAAACATGATGACAATGATGAACGTGTGTCACCCTGGGAAAATTCCAAGATATCTTATCTCAAAAACATCGCCCACAATTCCATAGCCAAACCAAAACACCCTGTGATATCACAGAGAGACATATGTTTCCCAGAAATTTCCAAACACATAACGTCACGATTCTTATCTCTAAATATCACCCACAATGTATTAAGTGAACCAAATTCACCACGTGATGTCCCTGGCAGACGAGGGCCCCAGCGAAATTCCAAACATTCCAAAATCTAGAATAACAAACATTCACGTCACGATTCCTTATCTTATCTTGATCTTTATCTTGTCAGAAGTGTCCCACCAATCACGACACGATATCTTATCCACTTATATATCTCCCTTTTCCATTCAAAACAACAACGTCACTTATTAGCAACTAACAAATGACATCACTTATCTCTGCACCCCATAACAACAAACATTCATGTCACGATTCCTTATCTTATCTTGATCTTGATCTAGTCACTAGTGTCCCACCAATCACGACACGATTCCTTATCCACTAATATATCTCCCTTTCCATTCAAAACAACAACGGCACTGATTTACAACTAACAAATGACGTCACTTATTTACAAATAACAAATGACGTCACTTATCTACACCCCATAACAACAAACATTCATGTCACGATTCCTTATCTTATCTTGATCTTGATCTGATCACTAGTGCCCCACCAATCACAACACGAATCCTTATCTCTACCATCAGCCTTAATTCCATACACGAACCAAATTACAAGAACTGAAGCCATTGAAACATATGCGCCCAGGGATATTCCAAACATTCCAATCTCATGACGTCACGATTCCTTATCTTATCTTGATCTTGATCTGGTCACTAGTGCCTACCTTACTACTATTCTCCCTTCAGTTAAAACATCAGCATGTTTATGGTGAGGCGTGGTGATATTGAAAGTGATAAAATTGCAGCAAGTGAAGCTCTTTTTGCTTATCATACTGTGCGTCACGGACAAAGTATTCGCGCAAATGACTGCTTGTCGACAAAAAACAGCTAACACATTTTTATTTCCGTATAGGGAGCAGGCGAGGCCGTTTAAGGCTTATCTAACTTTTGGAGACTGAGTGTGCAGTTCAATCTCCACTGCTAGCCACTCAGAGATAGCTTGCCCAAGGCTATCAATAATTAATCGGCACGCAGTGAAGAACACGGCTAATAAGTTCCTCTATCTCGTGATCCCTAACTCTAATGTAATATTTTTAATGTGTGAAAATAGTGTGGATTTGATGGCCCATTTTTTTGAGTTGACGGGACAAAATATCCGAGGATCGGAAAAAAAAACCGCTTGTCTGTGGCAGAGATCGAATAACTCGGGAATCGGTCAAGAAAAGGCTTAGAAAATGTTCCTCCAATCAGCGACTAGACTCCAACTTATAAGTCGTTCTTTGTGCGGTCAACCGCTGTAGAGTGCAAACGCCACTTCTACAGAGCTACACAGGCTACTTGCTTGTCGACATTGATAAATAAAATTGATGAACCAAAATTTTCTTCCGCACGTAACAAATCAAAAGCAAGAATTACCAACGTTTTATCACCATACATATTGTACGAAGTAATAGAAAATTTGAATAAAACAAAACGCATTACTGTTTAGATGCATCAAACAAACAAAAAAAAGACATCAAATCGTTCTGCAGTACTTTTAGCCAAATTGTGATGTTCAGAGAAAATTATAGGCTTTATTTCCTTACTTGGTAAAACATCCGACATACAGTGTGTTATGTTGAAGGAAGTAAGTGGCACATTTGTCTTAAAAACATAATTGTTGCTTTGGGTGCAGATAAAACGAACGCCGATTTCGGTGGTTGCAAAAAACTTGACAAAAATAATGCGTTTATGTAATAAAACAAATTTTTATATCGTCTTACTTTTTCATGAATACAAAATATTACATACCCCCATCCCGTTTTGGCATCCCAATGTCCCGTTTTTATCTCAAGGAAATATGGTCAGCCTATTCACGGGAGGCATAGAGAACTGTTTAAAGTGATAGCAAACATACCTAGGATCAGGAGGATAAATCAAGTGGCAGTTAAATGGATGAATAACATCATCCATTTAACTCCCACTTAACGAAAGTGTTTCTTAGAGTGGATAAAAAGAGAAATGTGATCATTAAGCACAGGCTGAAAAGATAACTATTATGGTAAGAAAATCAAAATCAGAGTATTAGAGGATATTAGCTGTACGACCTAAAGGTATCCAAATGAGTTTTGTAGGTGTTTGGCAAATAAAAGGAAGATTGATTACGATAGAATAATTTTCAGGTCGTCTCATGGGAGATGATTAAAGTAGACGAAATAGTTGAATCAGAACGCTATCACTTTGCAAGGTATATTATCCAAGTAGAGATATTGCTGTAACACGAAACACCATGATTCATGCGGAAATATAGATGGCTGAATTAGGGATCGGGGGTGTATGTATAGCAGGACCGCATTAAGGTTTTCATAAGCCCTAGGCACTCTTGTATTCGACTCCTCGCTTTGCCCGAACGTACCACTAGGGACAGACAGACAGACATCATTTTAAAAATTGTCCTATCGACCTCTATGGACCTCAAAACGTGCATATCTCCATTAAAAACCGGAGGTCGAAAATTTGTCTGATTCCTCAGCCATTGCGCGTCCTTCCCTCATATTTTAATAAGGGATGTGGTAAGGTAAGGAAAGATGCAAAGTAAAAAAAAAGAATAATGTATTGTAGGTGGGAAAATTATGATTTAAGAAAAATTCATGCTTAAAATTATCAATGTAATTTAATAATGTACGATGGTGATTATTGAACTTTTTAAAAAAATCGCTGATCGGTTCGGGTCGGATAAACTGTGTAGCACATCACGGCATTGGCTGTGTTATGTGATTATAATCAAATAGATCACTGTAGCTGGGCAACAATCAATAGTCAATCACATTATTGCACATTACCAAAACTCGATAAAATAGGTAACACATTTATAATCCAGTCCACGTATATAATCAAGATTTAGAAGATTCTTTTGTGAACGAATATTTATTATTTTCAAAATTATTTCTGGAGTGCAAAACAGTATCAGAATTATTTTCAGAACAAACTGAACGAAAACTGGTGACACGTTTCCCGAATACAAATATTACACTTCGAATTTACTTATCAATTTTGGGGATGATTCCCGTTGCAGACGTGAGGAGCTTAAGGATCTTTCTCAGACATAGCCAAGTTAGCCGGTCTTGGTCGTAAACAGCAGGGTTATTCTCCCCAATTTATCTGGGGTTTATCCTTCTGTAAGCAAGCAAACCGGTCTCACTCAAGCAGACACAGCCATAGAATATAACGGGAGGCAGAGAGCTAGTCACCTTATCCTCGTGACGGGTACGACGTAGATGGGCATAAGATAGCTCTGTAACAGGCCAGTAAACCTAACACATAGAAGGTAGAAGAGCTAGAAAAGAAAAAGTAAAAATATTTGGGGGACGAATGCAGAAGGTGAACAAACATTTTCAACATTATATCGCATAACAAAATCATTTGCAATATGGATTATGTCAATTAAAATTGGTCTAACAGCCCCCATGTATGTAGAAGGTAGGGAAATCTGCCCTGGTTAGATCTGATCCTATTTATTTATGACAAAATCTTCCTAGGAACAACAAAACCAGGCTGCAGTGAATAAGGATCTTCTACCAGGAAGCCGTTTGTTGGGAGATTGTTGGACCAGTATTCTCTCCACATGTCAGGTGTTGATGGCAGGGCAGCTAAAGAGAGTTCGTCTATGTACCAGAGAGGTATCTAGATTTTAGGCGAAGATCAGTTGGATTTATGAGAGTCTCGTGCAGGAGCAGGAACTGGTTTCTCAGTGCTTTATTAAATTCTTTATTCAAGGCTTATCTTCTCCATAGGTTTGGTGGAGCAATGTTAGATAGGACAGACAGCCAGGAGAGAGGGGTGCTTCTCACTGTCCTACTAATTGTGCGTATGGCAGAGTTTTGCTGGGTGTCAGTAATGTTAGTTTGTGCACTTCTTTTCCAGACAGGGGCAAAATATTCTGCTGCATAGAATGCAGGGATTAGTTCAGGCGACCTTAGGACTTTTGCACCACAACCACAAGTTGTTCCATCAAGCCTTGAAATGATATTGTTACTCGTTTTAATTTTGTTGGATAGGTTGGTGATGTGCCTTTTATAGGTTACGCTTCTGTCCAGGCTCACTCCAAGGTATTTCGGGTGAGGCTCGTGTTGTAACATTTTCCACAGATGGAAGGTTTGAGGTGTCTATTCGCCTCAGCAATGTTTAGATGAAATACTGTGGACACAGTTTTTGTTGGTTTTGGCTTCAAGTACCACTGCTTGATGTACTCTTCCAGGATGATCAGATCTGTGTTCAAGGTGGATTCCAGGTTGGCAAAGGAGGCAGATTGATGTCGGATCGCTATGTCATCTGAGTACATATACTTGCTTGAGCCGGTGTGTGGTAAGTAAAGCGGATAAGACAGAGCCCTATGGAAGACCGTTGTGAAGGAATCTGGGCCTGCCCTTTTTTCCGCTGTCTTTTTTCATTGACCTAACATCAACTTTTTCATAAGATGATGTTAGGTCAATGAAAGTGGCTCCAGATTTCAGTTTCTTCTGGAAGCCTGCTTCAATCTGTGTTGTCAGGGCCATGACTTGGTTACAGCAACTTCTTCCTGGCCTGAAGCCAGCTTGTTCAATCTGGAGTGCTCTTTTGATGAGTGGTGAAATTCTTTTTAAGCTCTTCACCTTTAAGCTCTTTGAAAGAGCTTAAAGGTGAAGCAAAGCAAGGAGATTGGTTGTAGATTTTTCACGTAATTTGGATCTTTCGCTGGTTTGAACACGGCATTGATTTTGGCTTTCCGCCAAGTTTACCAGTCTTTATAATTTCCGAGAAAAGGGCGGCCAGCCATGTTTGGCCTTGTTTTAGAAACTCAGGAAGGATACCATCCACTCCTGCAGCCTTGCCATTCTTGGTGAGTTGTAGGCTACCTGTACCTCTTCCCAAGATACTGGATGTACAAGTTCAGGAAGCTCGGGTCCCGTCTTCAGGATTTGTCTGATGGAAGATTGCACAGCAATTTTCCTGATAGGGTTGGGACCTATCTTGGAGTTTTCCAATAATTTATTAGCCATTTGATCTGGTGTTATCTCTATTGTTTTGTTTATTATTGGTTCTACCCCACCTGGTTTTCTCAGACGTGACCAGCTTTTCCGGCTTGATGTGGTGAAATCGAGTTCATGGATGTTTGAGATTCATCTTTCCTCTCTGTTTTCTGAGCTCCTTAGCAATAGTTGGGTCTTCAGCTTCCTCGTATTTGACTAAAAGTTCTTAAATTTCTCTATTCTTGCATGGGATATATTGTTTTCTGTAGCCTCTAGGAATAGAGGCTTAGGCTGCAGTTTTGATTAGTTTAACAAATCTAAGATAGCAATTAGGAGTGGGTGGAATTGCTCTAATGGTTTGCTCGATTTGTATCTGAAATGCATTCCAATTGGATCTGCGAAGGTTGCATCTAACGATTCGTGTTCCACTGATGCAGGGATTGATGTGCCTATCTCTATTAATGTAGGACAATGCTAACTATTAGGGAATCAGTTGAGGATGGTTCTGGTTGTTGGCTGAGGGTAGTCTTCGGAGTCTTTAGTGACTATGCGCAGATCTGGGGTGTAGGTTCTGTTCCATCTGGCTGAGTGGAGAATGCCCTCTTGCTTGGCATCGTAAATCAAATACAGGTTATATGTATTCATCCAGTTAGCGAGATTATCACCGTCCCAGTTGTTAGAGGAATAGCCCCAAATGGTGTGATGAGATTTGAAGTACCAACATAGATAGCAGGGTGAGCTGGTGGCTGGTCAATCTGATCAGGTGAGGATTGCGATGATGGTTTGTAGAGATTGTGGATGGTGGTATTTTGTACTTTAATACGTATGGAGTATTCTGTATCAGGTAAATGTTGGGTTAAGTCCTTGAGGCCAGGCCTTGTGTAGGTTGCCAAGCCATGCTTGGGATGGCGATTATAAGATATGAGAATTAGGCCTGGGATCTTTAGTCTATCGAGGGCTGTGTCAGACACATGGGTTTCCTGGAGAGCCAAGACGTCAATTGCTTTTTCTTTGGCTATGACTTCGGCTTTGGATTTAGATAGTCCTCCAATGTTTAGGGAACATGTCTTGAGAAAGTGTTCTTTAGGGGGACTGTAACTTATTTTTCAAAGCTTAACCTCTACCCAAATAAGCAATGCGATGCTTGTTTTTCTGGTCGACGATCGAGCCAGCATGGAGATTTTTAAGTTTTGTATTCATCATAGTTGTTGTAAGTAGTCCAGGAGGCTTGGCACCTTTGGACGCCTTGTTTGAGACATTAGCTTCTTGTTACCTGTGATTTGTCAGACAAAAGAATCTGTGGATTCTTTTGTCTGAAGCACCAACAATGTACCACAAGGTAACACCATTGGCGGGAGGGGGGGGGACGGGAAGGCTGTAAGTTTTAAAATTACAGGCGGAATTTTAAAAGGATGTTTCATTTAGTTAATGATCTGAGCGATAAGTTTAAGCCCAAATTGAATGTTACCAAAGACATGAATGGAAAATTATTATCAAAAGAACTAGAAATAAAAACCAGATGGAAAGAATACTGTGAGAATCTATACAACAGAGAGGATAAATAAATTTGGAGGAACCATCACATCAGGAAAATTTCGATTTGGAACCTCCTTCATTTAGGCATGAATGGAATGAGCAGTTAAACAGCTTAATATCAATAAGTCCTCTGGTGCAGATGGAATCCCATCAAACTTAATTAAGGCTACAGGGGATGGAAGAATAAAAGTGTTCCATCGATTGTTACAAAACTATAGGAGAGGATCATGGCTTAGAGACCAGAAGAAGTCTGTTTTCATACCACCATATGAGAATGTTGATATGAAGGATTTCTAGAAATATTAGTTTAATATTACACACACAATGAAGATTTTATTAAAGATCATTCTAAATAGCATTTAAGCCAAAGTTGAAGCAGAGATGCCTGAGGCAAAAGCGGAATTTAGGAAAGGTAAGGGTACCAGAGATCAGATCCTTTGCCTTAGATAGATCATAGAAAAGTATAAAGAATTCAGTTCAGACTCCCTGTGGTTATTGATTTCATAGAAATCAATAACCATAGGATATTGAAACTGTGGGAAGTAATGAAAAGAATTGGTTCTCCTCAACAGACCATCAGGCTGATAGCTAACTTATACTTGGAGCAAGAAGACATGGTAAGAACAGGTTTTGGATTAACTGATTGGTTTCATTTTGGAAAAAAGGGTTGGGCAAGGATGTTTACTTTCTCCTCACTTGTTTAGTATATATGCGGAGGTCATCATGCATGAAGCATTGGATAAGCTCAAGAAATGATTAGGATGGGTGATAGATTGATCAGTAATGTGAGGTATGCTGATGATACAATATTCTTCTGCAATGACAAGGAAGAGCTAGGACCAATTCTTGACAACAATAACATAGTCAGTGAGACTTTTTTTATTCTTTCTCTTCTCTCTATGAGAAGTTATGCACATTTTTATGTTGGAACATTTTGTTAGTAATAAGCATTCCATCCTGAGCAGAAATCCAACAGGTATTTGCCATTATTATTAGCTTTGCTCATATTTATAATAATAATAATAATAATAATAATAATTTTTTTTAATAATAATTTTTTTTAATAATAATTTTTTTTAATAATAATTTTATTATATTTTTTTTATTGTTCTTTCAAATATTTACATATGTACAATGATCATCTATTCAGTATATTATTTTACAAGGTTCAGCACTTTGTGCTACATATAATGAGATTTAAATAGTAATGATGATAACAGTTTTTTTTTATATAACAATCATAATAATAATTTACAATTATATTGTTCAGAGTTACATAAGTTGTATAATATTACATGTTGTGGTTTACTATTTTTTTTTTTCAAGTTTGAAAAGGTGTGATTATACAACAGTATTTACACATATGCAATCTGAATATTATGTGTCCTTATTTTCACAAACATACGGTGTAAACTCATGATTTACTTTTAAAATATTTTTTTTTTACATTGCATACATTTGTAACAGTTATTATATACATTACATACATTTGTTACAGTTATTATATACATTACATACATTTGTTACAATTATTATATACATTACATTCATTTGTTTACATATGATACATTACTTACATTTGTTTACATGTGATATTTACATTACGTACATTGGTTTATATATAATACATACATTGGTTTTCTTGTGATACGTACATTACATGCATTTGGTTACATATGATACATCTTGGATGAGAACTAATTTTTTTTACCTTTTATCCTCGAAGCTTAAATGTAAGCTTATCTGAGGATGACACCAGTTGGTTATTATGTATTTTTTTTTTCTATGTTAGGATGCTACAGAATCTATGATTGAGAAATTCGCGCGCGCGCACTCACACGCACACGCACGCACGTACACACACACACACACACACACACACGCGCGCGCGCACCTCCCCCACAATAAATTGGACTGTACTGATGCGTTGCTGAACTGGAAGCCTGAGCGAATATATTGTGTTTCATTAAGTTTGTATGGTATTTTGGGTGCGTGTTTCTTGTTCGTAGTATGTCCTAAGAGCTCTTTTCAGGCTATTGTAGTTTGTAAGGTTTCTGTATTCAAAAGTTAATTTGTTTATCATGTCTGGGATGTAGAAGTTTCGCGTGGCCTTTCCGTAGTGATTATTGTATTTATATGTGATATAATTAGTAGTCTGAGGTCTTGTTATACGGTATGTATTCCTAAGTTATTATTATTATTATTATTACTAATAATAGTAATAATAATAATAATAATAATAATAACTGTATTTATAATAATTATTATTATTATTCATTATGAAAATGCTTTTTGTGGCAAACGATCAGACAAAAGATTGTTATTCGACTAGTCTAGATGATCAGAGGAATATTTTCTAGACATTTTTTCAACTAGTTCCATGAAAAGATTTTTCAAGTATGGAATTTACATTCGGAAAAGCGGTGTATTAATTTCTACAATGCAGAAAAATACGACTTTAGAGCTAACTTTATTTTATGCAAACATGAACACAGGACTTAGGAACAAGAGATGCTGTTACTTGCTGATGTGTAGTCTAAAGATTGTTAGGTTTAAAAATATCTGACTGCTTCCTTTGGGAAAAAATGTCATTTGCGGATTTATTTATTATATAAATAATTATATCCAAGAGATGTGCACCTGCTGATATTAAGACATTGTCGTTTTTTTACTACCAAAGCAAATAAGGCTACGAGATCAGTATATTACGACTGTAAATGGCTTGTATTCTCATAGCCTGTTAGCTTCCACCCCCCACCTTGTTCTGGCCCATCCTTTTTTTAAGGATGGGCCAGAACAAGGAGGTAATCCATGAAAGTTTAATAAAGGTGTGGTTAGTACAGATGTGAGGACTGGAATTTTTGCTTGGAGAGTTGTGAAAGTGGAATGGGTTGCCAAAGCCAGTTGTCAGTACTTTATCTGTTAAGAGATGAGATGAGATGAGATGAGATGAGATGAGATGAGATGAGATGAGATGAGATGAGATGAGATGATTGTGTGGATAGTTTCATTCTCCAGCGATGAGTCAGCTGACTCCATGGAGGTGTCTTTACAAATAATAACAACAACAACTCTGTTGTCAGGCATTGTTGATGTCATTCATGGCTGCTGAGTCTAGGTTACTCTCGATATTGATGATGTGAAAAATTTTTTGCATATGTTCATATTTCAGTAATATCTGTAGTTCAATGGAAATGACATTTGCATTCTGTGCGCTAGTTTACCCAAAACAGACATAAGTTCAAGTCTAGTCTCCGACTGGAGGAACTTTTCTAAGCCTTTCTTTGACCGATTCCCGAGTTACTAGATTTTTGGCATTTGCAAGCGTTTTTCTCCTTCCGGTAACTCGGGTTTTTCTTCCGTAATATCAAGTACTCGTAAATTGATAGTAAAACCCACATTATTTTATACAACAACATATCGTACTTGTGTTAGGTACCAAGAGATGGCAGGACTTGTTTGCCCACCTCTTCATCGGTTGCCGATTATATTTATTGATAATCTTGGATGATCTATATCTGATTGGTTACTGGTGGAGACTGAACTGCCCACTCTGTCCCCAAGAGCTAGATAAAGTTAAAAGGCTTTGCTTATTTCCTATAAGAGAATGAAAGACGTTAGCTGATAATGTAACGTAATTGATTTAAATAATTTTTTTCAGTGAATTTTTAGTTTGTCTTTTTATATCATTTTAACCATTAACCTTAAACTTCATATGATTGGATCAGCCTCTCAATTGAGAAAAAATGTTCAGATGTGTTCCCATATGTCTGAGAATTTAAAATATGAAAACCTATATAAATTGGATTTAGTTGTCCATGCTATGTATATGGCAAAAATAAGTGTTAAAATTGTTTTCTAATCTCAGAATGATATTTCCTAAAAACATTTATAACATTTTAATTGTTCCCTGAATATTTATTTATAATTACATTATATATATATATATATATGTTAGATAGGGCTAAAACGACCACTCCTATACAGGAACAAAAAGGTGTTAGCTTATTTTAAAAAATAAAAATAAAAATAAAAAAATATATATATATATATATCAGTCTCCAACATTAAAATGACTGAGATTTTTTTTTTTTTGGCTTATATACGAGGTGTGGTGTGGTACATCAACGATCATCGCAGTGACTATAAGGCATCTGAGGATGCCCATTGAAAATATTATATGAGGGTGTGGTGATTGAACTGTCCGCTCAGTCTCCAAATGTTAGATAGGGCTAAAACGACCTCTCCTATACAGGAACAAAAAGGCGTTAGCTGATTTTAAAAAAAATAAATAAAAAAATAAAAGTGTAGCTCAGTAGAAGTGGCGTTTGCACTCTACAGAACTTGACCGCACGAAGAACAATTTGGAGTTCAAATCTAGCCGCCGACTAGAGGAACATTTTCAAAGCCCTTTTTTCAACCCGTTCCTGCGTTAGTCGCTCTCTGGCGCGAGAAAGCGGATTTTTTCTCCCGGAAACTCGGGAGAAAATATATAATAAAGAAATTAAGCTGATGAGCTTATTTGAGCTTATTTTATTATTAAAAAATAATAAGTGATGAGCTTATTTGAGCTATTGGTAAATGTAATTATAAGTCTGATTAGTCCACTGAAGGCTTCTACGACCGAATTCAGAGCATCTCCACAAAATCTGTAACTGATTCTTAACAAACGGACAATGTCAGTACAGTAGGCTGATCATACCTACCGTTTTGAAAGGGACAGTACAGTTTTTTTGTTTCCCGGCCGTTCCGTCGTTTTAATAAAAATATCAAATTTGTCCCGTTTTTAATAAAAAATATAAATATACTTTAATATTGGTCAATCATAATTTATTATTCATAACTTATAATTGTATATCAATATCATGGATACCAGTAATTTGTATAACCATGCAGTCGGATTGTTAGATACTAAATATGAATATCTGCAGCGATCTATTCAGAGAAAATAAATAATAATAATAATAATAATAAATGCATGTTGGCCACTTTTGCGCGTTCCGGACGAGTCGTCTGTTCTGCTGTGGCATTAGTTTTTGTTTTTCCTGTATGCTAACTGGTGGCTTTGTTATTCAATGCCGGTGGTTTAAATTTCATATTTTTTTAAAAGTTTTAAGTCTTATTTTTTAAAGCTTTAAGTCTATCCTTGCAATGTCAAAGAGGCGAAACTGCAGTTTTAATGATGATTTCAGAAAGAATTCAAATTTATTAAACTAGACAAACTGTGTAATGATGGAACAAAAGTGGTATGCCAATATTTTAATGCCCACTTTTCCTTCGCTCACGGAGGCAGAAGCGACCTCAACCTAGATCTACATCTACATAGCCAGAAAAATAAGGATGCTGAAAAGACTCTGGCTTCAGTTAAAAACATCAGATAAAAAAAAAACAACTGAAATTGTTAGTAGATCCAGGAGAAATTAATTAGGCCAGGTTTTTTCAGGTAGTTGCGAATTTCTATGAAACCAGCTTAGAATATGTCAACAAGTGGAGGTAAGGTTTGGGAAACACTGAGAAGTTCAATTGGTTGCTACTAAGGAGGACACCTGAATGGAAAGAAATAGAGGACAGCCTGAACTATAAACTCATCACACGCACAGAAACAGAAAAAACGCGTGTAGCAGATCAGCGGATCGCTTAAAATCTATAATTGTGAGGCAGTTGGATACATGTAATAAAGAAAACATTCCTTTATTTGATAGATGGGGTACAGATTTTTTCTGAAATAAGCGAAAAACTGCCTGACTTTCAAGATATGTAATATTGTAGAGTTTATTCTTCGAAGAATGAGAGCTATGTTAGTTGTAAGACAAAATTGTGTCACGATTGGAAGAAGTTTTATGATGAGGTGTTCAAAGACCGAAATTTACTCTGTAAGATCACTTCATCGAAGAAATATTCATGGTACGATCGTGGTGAAATACAATCTCCCTCTAGGTCTACCTACATTTTTGTATGGGTTCTGTCACTGAAGAATAATGGTGAGCTCAGTATGTTCATGTAATAAAACTTTTTTTATGGTCTTACGGTTTAAGACATCATCATCATCAACACGAACCATGGACTCACTGCCCGTTGATGTCTGATTCCTGCTTCACTATCTTCTTCCACCTTTTTTGTGCATTTTTGATCTGCTGTGAGCAAGCGTGGCACCCACCTTGCACAAAGTTATTTCATTTGCAATTCTTCATACAAATATATCCAATACCTCCTTTGGAAATGCCTATGGTCTCAGCAATTCACGCACTTTAACTCGCTTGTCATCCAATATCATATCGTGTACTTGATCAATGATTTCTAGTGTTGTTACACTTTTTGGAAGTCCTTCACGTGGATCATGTTCAAGGCTGGTATGGCCACGTTTAAACTCGGCATCCCATTTCTTAATTGTCGAAAAAGAAGGAGAAGAGTGTCCATAAACTTTTATGAACTTCGAATAAATTTCTTTTGGCGTTAAACCTTCTTTTACAAAGAATTTGATAACTGTACGATACTCAATTTTATCGATTTCAAGGTATACAGACAACAGTTTTGCTTTATAAAAAAGTACTTGATAGAATGACTTGCAATTTCACATGGATGCGTATGAGAGATGCGCTAACTTGGAAAAAAATCTTGCTGATAGTGTTGCCATCTATGGTCGAGAACGTTTCAGACCACCCTCGTGTATATATACTGTATATATATGTGTGTGTGTGTGTGTGTGTGTGTGTGTGTGTGTGTGTGTGTGTGTGTGTGTGTGTGTGTGTGTGTGTGTGTGTGTGTGTGTGTGTGTGTGTGTGTGTGTGTGTGTGTGTGTGTGTGTGTGTGTGTGTGTGTGTAGAAAATATTTTACCTTGGGTATAATAAATGTATACATATATATATGTATATAGATGTAGAAAGTATTTTACCTTGGGTATAATTATTATTATTATTATTATTATTATTATTATTATTCCGGGAAACTCCAAGGAGTCGACAGACTCATCGAGGGAGGCCCTAACATCATGTCAAGAACAACTATTCGACATTCACACAGTATCTATCATACCTTGCCTTGAACTCATTCACGGTCGTAGCCCCCACAACAGACTCTGGAAGCTTATTCCACTCATTCACCACTCTCCAAGTAAAAAACCAAGTTCTAACACCCTTGTCAACCACACTCGTGCCCAGCTTCCATGCATGGCCACTAGTCCTCCCGCTTAGTAATAAATTTAACATAATTTAACATAATAAATTTCACATAATAAATGTTAAAGATACCAGGCTATTTTAAACCTGGTTTTACTCTATTTCCCAAGTAAACAATCAGACAAACAAGTCAAGTTTGCGCCTGCAAAGGTTGCAAGTCTAGCTGACCCTGCATGTAGTGCAAGACCAAGGCAACTCATGGTAAAAGTAGAATAAGCTCTGATCACTAATCTTAATATTTACCCATAATGCAAAGCACGTCTCCTGGAGGAGATGTATGATGCTTTGTATTAAAGGCAAGGGGCCACTACCCGGACCGGCTTCGACCTTTATTGAGGTGTATTTAAGTAAAGAGCTCTCTAAAAATTAGGACGATCCCTAGACCACTCCATAATGGTCGAAAGACCGTCCAACTCAGCGTTGTTGCACTCGGTGACAGTCTCACTCCGTCACCGAGAACTTCTCAGCATTGTCTCTACCCAGTGGCAGGCTCACCCCACCACCACCAGCCAGAGCCATACTCTCAGTGGTGGCCCTACTCAGAGACAGGCAAAAACCTATCCCGAAGCAGAGCCTCTCAAAGCCATCCCCCACCAGTTCCGATCCCCCCTATCAAGGTCTCATCAGTGGGAGCTAGGCTAGAAATACCAAGATTTTAGTAATACAGAGCTTATAAGTATTTTATCAGAACAAGTTACCATAAGGTGTTATAACCTTATTAAATAAAAATCTCAGCAGGAGATATAAATGTAGAAAGTATTTTACCTAGGGTATAATAAATGTTAAAGATACCAAGCTAATTTAAACCTGGTTTTACTCCATTTCCCAAGTAAGTAAACAGACAAACAAGTCAAGTTTGCACCTGCAAGTGTTGCAAGTCTAGCCGAACCCTGTGGAGTAAAGACCTCAATAATAAAGTCCTGTTCTCAAAAATATCTTCTGAATTAATCTTATAGAAATCCTTCTGTAATTTGCATGTCTCTATCATATCACCCCTTTTCCTCCTGTCAACCAATTTTTGCAACCCACAAATCTTCAACCTGTTCTCATAAGGTTTCAATAGACCTGCTATCATCTTGGTCACTCGTCTCTGGATCCCCTTCCCCTCCTCTCCATCAAGAAGAAACTCTGGCGCCCATATCTTGGCACAATAATCTAGATGGGGGCGGTCTTATCAAGGCTCGATACAGAGGAACAATAATTTGCTTGTCTCTGCTCGTCAAAGTATTCTTCAGTAACCAAGTGATTTGAAGGGATGATTTAGCCACTTTTGCAATGTGCCCCCTAAACTTGAACTCCCTATCTACCAACACTCTTATATCCTTGGCCTCGTCAATCTCCTGGAGTACAGTTCCACCAATGTGGTATACTGCTGCTAATCTTTTCACCCAAAATGCATAACCTTACATTTTGCCACATTACATTGACATCTATTCTCCTTAGCCCAGACCTCCAATCTATCCAAATCATCCTGCAAAATTTTGACATCCCATGCATTCACTATTGCTCTACCCAACTTTGCATCATTAGCAAACAAATTAATATTTCCTCTCAGATCCTTTCCTATATCATTAATGAAGAAATTAAATAGTAGTGGTCCAAGAACAGAACCCTGTGGCACACCACTAGTCACATGCCGTGTTTTGGACTCTACGCCTGAATAAACTACTCTCTGATATCTCTCCATCAACCACCCTGCTATCCATCTCACCAACCTTATAATCATCCCCATATGCTGCAGATTACTGATTAGAATTTCATGTGGTATCCTGTCAAAGGCCTTATCAAGATCCAGTAGAATCACTGTAACTCCATTACCCTTATCCTGTTCAGCCATCACTGTGTTATGAAACATGAGCAAGTTACTAAGGCATGATCTACCTTTCACAAACCATGCTGTACCCCCATACACTATCCCATTTTCATCTATCCAATCCTGTATTTTCCTCTTGACTATTTTCTCCAAGACTTTGACAACGACTCCTAATACACTGATCGGTTGGTAATTTTCAAGAGCAGTCTTAGAACCTCCTTTATGCAGTGGAACTATTTCCCCCTCTCTCTGTAAGCTTTGAGTGCATCTCTCACTGCACCATTTAGTCTGTTAAGAACAGTTTTGTCTTGTGGAGCACGTGTATTTCCTTGCTCTGTTTTTTTCTCTTATCGAAAGCTTGCACTTGAACTTGAAATGTCAGAGAACTCTCGGTTGGTTCGTGAAAATAATTATTAAAATAAAGAGCCAAAAGACTTCACTTGCGCTATGAAAAATTACACAAACAAAACGGATATTAGATCCTGCATTATTTCAAAGCTGAATATATATAATGTATTAAAGTTTCGTAAGTTAACCCTCGCCGAACTGAAGTCTTTTGGCTCTTTATTTTAATAATTACTTTTATGCATCAACCGAGAGTTCGCTTAAGAAAAATACATTTCTCTGACATTTCAAGTTCCTTACTGCTGAACGAGAGTGTTTGCTATCTTAAGTTTTCTGCCTGGTTTCTGAAAAGAACCAACTAGTTCTAAACAACTGTTATGCCAATGAAACCTTATCAAAAATGGACTATTAAAAGGCGAAAGTATAGATGCTTGGACTGCGCCTGTGTCTTTTTAGTAGGCCGTACTAAAGCAACTTGGGGACGCCGAGGAATGTATTCTCGCAAGCTCTCTGGTTAACTTAGGAAACTTTCATAGTTTCTACATTCGGCTTGGAAATAATGCTGAGTCTAATATCCGCTTTGCTTACGTAATATTATAAATATTTCTGTAGCGTTCAGCGTGAAAGTGTCAATTCTAGTGACAGTGCAGCGCTCCTGGTGGTGTACTTTGAACTACTTTTAGACCTAGGTTTCGAGAAGCACTGTTTTATTTTAAAATTTTTCATGTGTGATATTTAGTTTAGATAACCATTATTGTTTCAAATTTTTATGCACCTGGTTTAGTCAATTAACTAGGTTTATTAGCGAAAAATATGAAACGAATCTTATTTACTTCGAACTGGTTGCGCAATATCTTATTCGTAAAACTGAAGATTAACATATGGTAAATCTACTAAACATATGCTGGGTTTCTCGATTAGCATTTATTTTATATATTTTTAAAACCGTACTAAAGATTAGGATTATATATGCGGTGAGAATCAGAAATGTAAACTAGTGTTGGAGAGATCTGTGTATTCATCAATCAGATCATGTCTGATCACTACGAGGCTCAAGACGGTGAGGTTTTGCGGAACGAAGTTACTGTGAGAATTGAGGATATGACTGATAATTCAGATACGTAAGTACAAAATAAAGCATATCAAGCTGTAATTTTCGTATTCAAGTCTACATGCTTTTTCAAGTATTGTTTCTGAGTAGTATATGGTGTGATTATGATTTAAAACTGTCCAGTATATTAATATGAATAAAAGTATGTCCAGCCTGCTTAGCCGATTAAATAGCATTATACGATCTGAATTCTACATGTTGCGGTAATTTTTTGTGAATGTTTTTAGAAGACACATCACCTGGCGTGAGACTATCCCTGCCTCCACATTATATAATTTAAGAAAATAAATTAGGTTTCCAAAATTATATCTAATTCTTATCCCACCCAGATTGTAAATGTGCTATAGGTTTACCACCTTTCACGGATAGGATTCTTAAATTAGACATTTAAACATTCTTCTAATCAAGGATTAGAATTTGCTGTTTTTCTTGATTCACTTCCATTTTTCCAAGTGGGCTTCTGAACCTCTCTCTCTCTCTTGGTCGATTGGTAGAGCCTCTGCTATTAATCGCCCGCAAAAACTTAAGCAAGTTTGAGCGCGGTTAGTAGTTGGAAGGGATAAATCGTTCGATGGTGTTGGCACACTCTCCCTCGATGAGTCTTTGGACTCCCTGGAGCGTGTCACATAATAATAATGTATTTATCCATTTCTTTTGGTAGCTGATATCTTCCATTTTACATAAACACCCAGTCCATTTTTCTCTATAAATGCCTAGCTCTCTTCAAATATTTCTATTTTTTTATGCTCCAATTTTGTGCTTCCTTTTAATTGTTCTTAAAAATAACATTTTTGTTACCTGTATTCTACTTTGATCTCTCTTCTTAACAGTCCACATTTCTGAACCATATAATAGTGGCCATTACATCATAAATTTTAAGTTGGGTTTCTTTCTCTCTCTTTTATATATATATATAAAATTATTATAATTCAGTGACCATTTAATTGTTCCAGAGATTTTATGAAATTTATTTCTTCATCATCTTTGTCTTTTCGGTATGTTACTATTACTATGCAACCTAAATAATTGAACTGTCATCTGTTCTATTATTTTATTTTCTGTGACTATTTTTAATGTAATATAATCTCTGATCCATGATATTTGTTTTCTTTTGTGAAATCTCTAGATTGCACTGTTGGCTTATTTTAGTTATTTTTATAACTCATGTTCATTGTCTTCTAACATAATCTAATTATCTGCATACAACATTGTATTGGATGAAATAGATACCTTGTATTATTGTTGTTTTCCATATTTTTTTTAATATGATCAGTATATAAATTGAATAGAGTTGGAGGCAAACTACATCCTTGTCTTACACCTTAATTTCAGTCTTATTTGTTTATTTATTACCTAATTGTAACTATGTCTTCATGTAAACTTTGTATAGCTTTACTGCATGTAATGGATATTGTTGTGTTTTAATTATTATCCATAATATTTCTTTTTCTTTTATCAAATCTTTCTCATAATTTATTGCGATATATGACTCTAAATAAAATTCATCTTTTTTTTTTTTTTTTCAATAATTTGTTTTAAGTTAAGACAAATATTATCTCTGCATGTTCTTCTGTGTCCAAAATTATTATTGTTGTTATTGTTATGTGACACCTCCAGGGAGTCCAAAGACTCATCGAGGAAGAGAGTGCCAACAGCATCGAACGATTGAACCCCTTCCAACTATTAACCACGCTCAAACTTGCTTAGCTTTTGCAAGCCATTAGTAGCAGAGGCTCGACCAATCGACCAACCCTTTGCTTTTCTGAGAGTAGATTGTTTGCAATCTTTCCAAGTCTGTTATTCAACATTTTACTATATATTTTGTATTCTGTATTCAGTAAGCTTATTCCTTTATAATTTCTGCAGTTGTCCCCCTTTCTTAAGTACAAACCTTGAAGAAATGTGAAGGATGGAACTTCACATTTCTTCCAACAGTTATTTATTAATTTTTAGACAATACATCCCCCCCCCATGCAAAAAACCTGCTCGTCACTTCCTGCTCCTTGTTCATATCTTCCTTATACAGCATCTAGGGATGGCCTCTTGTTCTACCATTGTCTCCCTCTACTCTGTGAAAAATCTCTTCCACATTAATCTTGTGACATTCCCATTAAGAACTTGTACATCTCAATCATATCCTCTTTTATTCTATTTACAAGCCTTTGCAAGTTGCATTCTCTCAGTCTGTTCTCATGTGCCATATTCAAAGACCTGACACTGACTTAGTGAACCTTGTTTGGATCCTCGCCAATATATCCTCATCTTCTTTGAAAACCAGGGGACCACATCTGTGTGGTAGTCCATATGTGGCCTGACCTTACAGTTTCCTTATACAAGGGAACTGTAATCTCTTTGCTTTAGTATGTGCCAAGATCCTCCTCATCATTGCCATAATCCATTCTGATATACAATTTTAGCAATGTGACCAAGTCTGTCCACCATTACTACCGGATCTCTTTCACCTTTAACGTTTCTCCATGAGTTGTATACTCTGCATCCAATTTTAGCTGACCAAATTTTAAGACCTTATATTTTGCAACATTAAAGTGATAGCACTTTCACTCTCTCTTGTGCACTCACATAGTCTAAGATCCTTCTGCAAGACTAGAACATCTGCTCTGCTCCTCATAGTTCTTTCATCTTTGTGTTATCAGTAAAAAGCTGCATATCTCTAGTTAAGCCTATTGCAATATCATTAAATACAAGTTAAATAATAATTGCCCCAAAACAGACCACTGAGTACTCTGCTAGTGCACTTCCACTTTTGGGATACTACTTTCCCCACACATCCTGATGATACCTATCTGACAGCCAGTCACCTATCCAGCTCATTATTTTTGTCTTGTCCATCCATTTCGGTTTAGTTAGCAGCTTGTTGTGTGGTATTCTATCAAAAATCTTTGAAATATCAAAGTATACCATTGTACAGGGTGTTTCAAATTGCTCTGACTAGGAAGTATCCTAGTCAGAGCAATAGAGAGAACTAGTTCTGTAGAGAGAATTAGTGGGACAAAATACCCCCAAACTTAGTGGGTACTCTTACCAGATTATGGAGAACTTTTGACAAAACAAAAAAAAAATTAATTAAAAATGAAAAAAAAATGACTATGTGAGAAAAGATGGTGAATTTTGCAAACCACGTGAGTTGTAAGGTGGTATAAACAGAGAAACAAGAGACTGACTTGCTTTTCTGTTTATGGTCGTTTGACTTGTGTGATGGATGGGTCTCACTGTTCTTGAAGAAGCCTTGCTTGTGAAGTGCTTCTGTAGGAATTGGGAAAATGATGCAGTAGTATTTTTCGAGTACAAACACCTAAAAACTTTGTGAAAAGGCCCAGTGACACCAAATATGATTCATGGTTCATCAATTTGAAGAGAAATTCAGTTTGACACTTCAGACAGGAAGAGGGTGTAAATCTGAAATTCTGCAAATGACTGAAGATGTTACAACTGCAGTTAGCATTCAAATGCGAATGCTATAGGTTTGTACAATGTACGTGCCATAGCAAGAGTTAGATTTGCTATACAGAATGGTATCGAGAACTTTGTTTAAGCATTGCAATATACTTGTATAAACTCAGCGACAGCCAAGAATTACAAACAGGAGATGCCAGCATCTGAGAAATGTTCATATTGATGTTTCTGGCACACATGGAGGTGGATGAGGATTGGCCTTAGAGCATTCCATGGAGTGAAGAAGTGCATCTTCATGTTTGTGGAATAGTAAACATTCAAAGCTGCTTTATCTGGACTACAAAGAATCCTCATGCATTTCATCAAAGTTCTCCTAGATTTGCTGAAAGTCACAATATGGATAGGATTCACAACCGAGTTTTTTATTGGGCCATTTTTCTTTGAAGAAGTCTATCAAACCAGACCTATGACCTGCATGGTCATGACTGCATGTTATCGGGACATGTTGAGCAGTTTCGTAATACCACAACTGCAGCAAAGAGGGCACCTTAATACAGCAGTGTTGATGCAAGATGGAGCACCTCCCCACTTATTGTTAAACTTCAACAATAATTGTTGAAGTTCAACAATTATTGTGTCAAAATTTCAAGAGGATAAAGCAATCACTAATTTTCTATGAAATGGCCACCATGTTCACCAGACCTTAACTGCTGTGACTTTTGGCTTTGGGGTTACTTCAGAAGCATGGCAGAGTTCTTTATCTGGCAGATTTGAAAGACAAAATTGCACACCATGTGTGAAATCTTTTGACAGATAGTTGCATTTTACTGTAGACAATGCTGTATGGCAATATCAGGCTGTTCATTTTGCACAAAGGCCAGCAAATCAGATGTGATCTCCTTGACAGCTCCTTGCAGCAATGAACTCTGTGCAATATTTTTTTTTTTTTGTGTGTGTGTCACATTATTTTAGGAAATGAGCAAAATAAACATTGAATAACTTTGTTTGTCATCAACTTTAAATAATTACGCATACATTCCACCTAATATGCATTAATGTAATTTTCTCCTGCTCACAGTGACATATTTCACCTGTCAATCATTTTTTGTGCTTTTTTGTCAAAATCTCTTTCCCCATGATTGAGTTAAGATACCTACCAGTTTGATGGTATTTCATCTACTGGTTCTCTCTCTCTCTCTCTCTCTCTCTACAGATTGCTGTGAATTAGGGGTACTTTAATTTGAAAAACTCTGTGTATTTGTCATGGTGTCATACATAAGCAGATTGCTAAAATATGATCTCTCCCAACAAACACTAGCTGACCATCATAGAGAATCCTGTTATCAACCTAGTTCTGGATCGTAGTTCTTATCAGCCTCTCTCTAACATCACAACTTTCAGACACACAAATTGGCCTATAATTTGTAACTCTAGTCTTATCCTCCTTTGTGAAGTAGAACAATTTTTCTCCACTTTCCACTGCTTTGGGACTTTCCCTGTTGCAAGATATATGTTAAACAGATATGCCAAGGAATGCCCTAGAGCGTTTTTTCGTAAGACATATGATGATATATTGTCAAATCCTACTGCTTTATTAACATCAAGTTTACTTAAATACTCTGATAAACTGCTCAAAAGAACTCACTAGGATTTTTCTTCATTGAGTTGCTAATTTTTACTAATATTCCCTTTTTTCTATCTTGACCAATTGATTTTATCTTCCTTGGCTGCAGTTTGTACTCTTCATGCAACTGATTATTATCAACATTCATCTTGTGTTGCCTCCATGTTGCCATCTTCTTTCAGATTTTGTGCTTAATTCCTTCATTCATCCATATTTACTCCTACCTCATTTTGCCTTTACAACTTTGGAATACACTCAGACATTTTTGTTGTTAAATAGTTCTTGACCAGTTCTCAAGCAGCATCTGTCTCCTTTCCACTCAACTCCTATTTCCATGAAATAGCTCCCAGATGTTTCCTAAGCTTTTCATAATCACCAGTCCTGTAGTTCCATACATATTCCTTCTTCACAGAAGTTTTCATATGACCAGCTATAACCCAGGTAATCACTTCATGGTCACCATGGCTCTCATTAACTGGAAAAAGATAGGACACTCCATTCACAATCATATCCTCTGATAGTATGATCAGACCTAACACTCTCAGCCTTCATGTGCCCTCTGTTACACATTGCTTAAGATAGTTGTCCATTAAGAACTCGAGAAATTCATTCTCTTCCTTCCCCGATGCTGTCTTTTTATTTCAGTCGGTATTGCCATAATATAAATCATCCATTTCTTTCTTACTTAGCCAAGTTTCCTATACATTTTTGTCTTCACCCCACCACAGCCTATAACAACACCTACTAATCAACCTCCACCTCTTACCATACTGCTTCAAAACTTTCCTACTATATCAGAAACTGAGCACCATATGCCTCTCCATATCTCAACTTTGTGCAGACATAATTCTCCACTATTATCAGTAGTATCCCTTCCCCTTCTTGTCCCTCATATCTTTACGAAAAATATCACATCCTTCCATTTCTATACCTGTCACAATATATGAATCTCGTCCAACCATGTTTCACTTACTTCAGCTATTTCTGGGCAAATCAACTCAGTCAACACAAAAATTTCATCCTCCTAATTTCTGATATCCCTTGGCATTCGTAAGCATAGCAGTTCATTTCAATGTCTATAACCAATCCTATCCGAGCTCCCCTTTATCTGTGACTGCTCAATGCCTGCTTTTGTCTTCCTACCTTCATAATCCTTTACCCCATATATCTCTCCAGATCAACTATTTCCCCATGCATACCCCAGATAGTTCCATTCTTATGCTTCATAACTACTTCAAGAATCTGCTCTCCTTACACCGTATCCCCCTGATGTGTGACTTCTCAACCCCCCCCCTCCCATTTCCCTGCTTATCTTCCATTCCTGTTCCCAAATTCTCATATCCATTGACAATCACTTTGGTCTGACTTGGTCCACTCTCTCTCCCTCATTTATATCATCTCCTTCTTCCACTTATACTTTGTTCACATCACTCATTATACTTCTCTCTAGCAACAGTCTTTCCACAATCCATTTAAATATAATCCATCTCTTTTATACAATTTCATTCTAACAAAATCATTCCATACATCAATCTGCACCAGGGGTTAATTCTCCATGCTTGCTGCGCAAGCTCATTAATTGAGAAAGAAGTAATATTTATCTGTTAATAAATGCATGCATTTATAATCATTTTATTTAGGCTTTTATTTTTGTAGACAGAAGACGTCTTAAGCTTGCGCGGCAATAATTGAGCTTTGCGTTGTGTATCGAAGGCCGATGCTTGCTCGGTTGTAGGAGCTTCCAGGTCCTCGCTGCAGCACTGTGATTTCATGTGCACGCATAGCCATTTCCACCCCTTCACGTCGTCTTAAACACAGGCCATACACAGTCAAAGTAGCTCTAGCCAGTGAGCTTCAGCCAGTCTTTACAAGTGTGCGTGTTGCTTGGGAAAATTAAGTTACAACCAACTTATTATGACGATGTTATTGACCAGTTCATAAAGAAGAACCGTAGGGTAGAATTTGTATTCAAGTAGCTAAATTGAAAAAGATAGAATATCATTTGTAAAATAAATGTTGTATTTGTATGATTAAATGTACATACATTTCTAAATATAGTTTTAAATGGTCGGTAATTCATTATTCCGCTAATCAGAATTCAATCACACCTCTCACTCCCTGAATGATAACAAGAGCAAGCGTGAATTTCAAGACCAGCATTCGTCCCTGATCTCCACTCTTTTTTCCTTACACAACCCTGCTAGCATACCATTCATGATTTTTGCTTGCTATCTCAACTGAATCATTGATTGTTGTCATACCTGGGTAATGCCAGCTACTTTTCTTACCACACTGCTTTCTCTACCATACTTCCAGAGTTAAGTTACAAATATAATCCATCAAGAATTTATGTCATCTAATCCAGTTGATTTTCTATTTTTTTAAATGTTTATTGCTTCTTTTAGTTCTTACCAACTAATTGGTTTTATATTGATTTCATCACATTGCTATTTTCTGTTGATAAATTTGGGTCATACCACAAATTATCATAATATTCTGTCTCTTGAATTATATTGATTTGTGCTTTATCTCTTTCTTCATTATTTAATTTCCTTAATATTTTGTAGGATATTTTTTGTCTTATACAAGAAAAAAAAGATCTTATATGTGATTTCTATTACCACTGGCTGCTTTCTTGCTGCACAAAAACTGTTCAATGACCTCACCCAGCCTTTCTTTTGCTCTCTGTTCTCCCTTCAATAAAGCAGCTCCTGTACTTGGGAAAATGCATCAACAGCCTCAAACATTGGACAAAACATTCTCCTCAGAATCAGAACACTAGGAGCCTAACTTGAATTGCTTGATGATCAGTTCCACAATTCAAATATACCCTTCCTTAACAAAACTAATGAACTCTGTAATGTCATTTGCCAATGGTACATGACTCAATTGAGGCCACAAACAAGAAATTCATTTCCATCATTTTGACCTTTCCTACAGAAACAGATAAGTTGCTGCAGGATGATATCATTAAGTTAGTGGGAGCATGCAAATTCAATCCTAGAAAAATCAAGTACTATCATTTTGGTCCCAAGAATAAAAGAAAGGACAGAACGAACTTCGCACATCTCGTGACTTGTGGCATTCCACATTAAAACTAATAACAGTGATTAACAAGTTCAAAGACATTTGGCCCTTTCACGCATATGAGCTCGACCCCAGCTAAAATTTGCTCAGAGAGAACATGGACCTCAACTATAAAAACACATAGAAGAAAAGTGGCAAAATGGTGATCAAAGTTGAATTATCATCTACAAGAAAAATTTTCAAAAAAGAGTTCAAAAGAGCAAAAAACAGGAATCTTGTATCTTGTTCAAATTGCAGCACCAACCTCAATTCTGATTTTTCATCCTTCAGTGGAATTCAGATAACCTCATCAATTTCATTGCTAGAAAAACACAGTTTTGCCTTATTTCTCACCAAAAAAAAAAAAAAGAATTTCCTTCCAGTATTAACTTTGACAACACTCAAATCTCTTAGCAAGATGTGATTTCTCTTCTTGGAATTATTCTGACATCCAGCTTCTGGCATAAACACATCACAACCAGTGCCTTCTTACCTTCCAAAAAAACTAGAATTTCTCTTTCCCATAAGGCACTCTTCCTCTAAACAACTGTTAACGTATACAAATCACAAATCCACTTATCTTTTGAATACTACTTTCACATTTGAGGTGGAGCCCTAAGAGTCCCCTAAAAATATTTAACTCTTTACAAAGGAAATCCCCTATGTATGATTTGCTTTGGCTTAAGATTTCCATACGTCACTTTTTTTTTGCCTTCAGCCTTTCTCCTAATTCCATCACCAGTCTATCTGTATATCTCTGAAAGTCAATCACATACAGTTTGATTAACATTGAGATAATTTTTCACTTGGTTTTCACTGTCTATAATTCTGACTTGCATTACAGAATCCAGCTAGAAAAAAAAGCTCAACTGTTTGCTGTCAGTAACGATTTAACACAAATTGTCCACCAATCTATCAGAAAAACAAATAATCCTCAATATTCTGTCAATAACCTGCACCTTTTCTTAACCAGCTCTCCCTCCAAATGCGTCACAGATGTTAGATCTCCTCTTGCCAGTTCTAACCATAACCTTGTTCAAGTCACCTTTTCTGCAGGTCATCCTTCTCCCTCTCCTCTCTCTCAGCTTCGTATCCCGTTCTACTACAATGGTGCTGATTGGGATGACCTTCAGGACTTCTATGCTTCTTTTCATGGTCCAGTTATTTGCTTTTGCTTTTCTGATCCTAGCACCTTCTCTGATTTAATAACAGAAATTATTCTTGCTGGGATGAGTGCTTTTATTTCCCATGCCTCTCAAAACCCTTGATCTTTATCTAAACCCTGGTTCTCCAACAATTGTGCTAAAACCGTCCAATTCAGCATTTGACCAATGGCTCAAATCATAAACTCCAGCCTCTCGCTAAACTCTTACACTGTAACTTATAACCAGATCCAAAATAATAAATAAATAATAATGAAAAAAAAAATCAATAAATCCAAACCAGACTTTGTAAAAGCCAACTTCTGTACTTCCATGTTTTCACCTCCCTCACATCATGATGGTACAGTGGTAACATTTAAAGATAAGGCAGATCTCTTGGCATCAGTTTTCTCCTCAAATTCATAGACGACCAACAGATTACTTCTCACCATTCTGTAATCTGTCTCCAGTATGCCTCCAGTGACAATTTGCCAGGACATCAGAAAAAAATACGCAGCAGCTTTTATACTAAGTTTCCTGGCTCTGATGATATTCCTTCAGTTGTACTAAAAGTTTGTTTCCCACTCATTGTGTATCATCAATTCAACATTTCATAATTTCATCCTCACCCAGTATCTATCCAGAAGCTTAGAAGCAAGGTTTTATCCAGCCTATCCCGAAAAAATAATAATAGTCAATCATCCAACAATAATAACTCTGACTTAGTTACTCTCTAAAATAGTGGAAAAAAGGCATCAACAGCCAACTGCTTCACTACTTGGATACTCACAAATTACTTAGTGATCACCAATATAGATTCTGCCATTCTCATTCTGCAGTAGATCTAGTCAGTGTCACCCAATTTTGGAAGCAGGTCATGAAAAGTTAAAGAAACTCTAGTGGTCACTTGGATATTTCCAATGCATTTGATTCAGTATAGCATTGTGACCTTCTTAGCAAGTTACCGTTTTATATAGTATTCCTCTTTTCCTTTGTGAATGGATTGCAGGTTTCCTCTTCAGATGATGTGGCTCATAATGAGTGGTTTTCTTTCTTCAGATTTTTCGTCAGTGCAGATGTTCTCTTCTGACTGTGCAGACAACAATACTCTCTACTCCTATTTTCTAAACATAGCAATGCTCAGATATGTATCGCTTCAAAATCTTCTTTAGCTAATACCTTAAAAACTGATCTCCTTGTCATTCTCAAGTGGGGTGAGGATAACCTTTCAAACTTTAATGCCACCAAAACACAGGCCTGTGTTATTTCCAGGAAGAAAAACCACTTGTCCCCACTTTCAACAACATTCTACTTGTCAACCAGGAAAGTTTTCTTTTCTTGGTTAACTTTCACATCTAGCCCATCCTAGCATAAGCACATCAAGTGCATAGCCTCTTCAGTATCCAAAAAGTTTGGTATTCTCTCTTCTTCTAAACAGTACTTGTGCTTTTCTCCTGACACTTGACAAATCTGAAATCTGCCTGACCTTAGAATGTTGTTCTCCCATTTGGGGTGATGCCTAAGGACTTCCTCAGAATGCATGATTGTATTCAGAAGCAATAATTTGATTAATTGGCGACCCCTCTCTCACTGAGTCCCTACAGTTAATTTCCCATAAATGCTCTGTTGCTTGATTGTCTTTTCTATAGGTAGTTCCACGAGTACTGCACCATTGAACTGGCTGCTATCATCCCTCCACTTTCCTCCAATTATATGCGAACATAAGCAGCTGCTGGTCAACACCCTTAAAAACCTTTGGAGATGAACCTTAAAAAGTTCATTTCCAAACTCATTGAACTAACTTTTCATTCTCTGCTTTCATTCCTAATACCTCTACTCTCTCAAACAGTTCCCTGTGCTGTTTTTCCCCTAATGAGTATATAATGAATATATAATCCTCAGGTGCTCATTAAAGACATCAGCAAATTCCTTTCTTCTTTCTAGCCCCTTGCACACATAGCACTGTCATGTCATGTTTTGGGACCTTGCATGTGTATGGCTGATCTCACAAAAATCACTTTTTAAATTTCATTTTTCCGGTTATTATCAATGAAACAGGCCACTCCACTCAAAGCTGATGTGTTGGTCTACTCTACTACATAATGTAATAATAATATTATCATTCTAAGACTCCCCCCCCCATGGAGTCAAAGACTCATCTAGGAGATCCCTTTGTCATACACTCTGCTCGTCATACCTTAAACACATTAAAATTCTCTGCAGACATCACATTCAGCAGTGCATTCCAATAATTCACAACTTTCCATGCAAAAAACCTGCTTCTCACTCCCTTCCTCACAACCTCTTTATACAGCTGTCAGGGATGACCTCTTGTTCTCTCCCGATCTCCCACCAGTTTATGAAAAACTTCTTCAGTACTAATCCTATAGCAACCCCTTACCAACTTGTACTTCTCTATCATATCATCCCACTTTCTTCTATCTACTAGACTCTGTAAATTGCATCTTCTCAACCTTTCTTCATATTCAACATTCCAGAAATCAGAAACTACCTTAGTCAATTGCCTCTGGACACTTTTGAACAGCTCTTCATCCTTTTGAAAACCAGATGACCAAATCTTTGCACATGTCCATATGAGCATAATCAAGTCCTTTTATACAATGGAAAAAGAATCTCCTTATCTACAAGTCAGTTTCCTCCACATCATTCCCAGAATCCATTGTGTTGTCTTCACAATTTTGGCAATGTCTCCTATAAATTTCAAATCCTTTTCCACCACCACTCAAAGATCTCTTATTTCCTCTACCTCCAACAATATATTCCCACCAAGTGTAAATTCTATATCCCATCTTTGTTTCCCAAATTTTAAAACCTTGCATTTTGCAACATTGAACTGGCATCCTGCATCCCCACTCTCATTCCCATTCACTCAATCTATTCAAGTCTTCTTGTAAGGCAAAAAACATCTGCTCTACTCTTTATAGTTTGTCTCAACTTTGTATCATCAGCAACAACTGAATATCCTCATCCAAATCTTCCCCAGTATCATTAACTTACAGGTTAAACAGCAATTGTCCTAAAACAGATACCTGAGGCACACCACTAGGGACTTTCCCCTTTCAGGATACTGCTCCCTCATACATAATTTGCTGATACCTATCGGACAGCCAATCTCCAATTCCATCCACTCTATTTGACCATCAACTTATCATGCAGTAAATCTATAAAGCCTTTGCAAAATCTAAGTATACTATTGTGTATCCATCTCCTTTGTCCAATGAAGCTGTCACCTTATTGTAATAAGTAAGTATATTACGAAATCATGACCTCCCTTTAGCAAATCCATGCTGTCCATCAAAGATCCTGGTTCTCACTAGTCTCTCCAACACTTTAACCACAACAGCTGATGCACTTAGATGGGCCTATAATTTGATACTTGAGTTCTGCTACCTCCCCTTGTGAAGCAGCACAATCTTGCCTTCCTTCCACTTCTTTGGAACTTGATCCAATTTAAGAATCATAATAAACATGTCAAGGCAGATGTCAACTCCTTGGTACATTCCTTCAAAATACATGGATATCATCAAGTCCCACAGCCTTATTAACATCAAGTTTACTCAATTTCCCATATACCTCTTGCTCACGCACTGTCAGCATCCACTGCTCTCATAATGTGACATTCACAAGAATGAAATACCTTTATGAATTGCTCATTAAATATTTCAAATATGCCCTCTGCAGCAGTTGTTCTTATACCATTTTCTCCAATCAGTGTAATCCTTCCATAATCTTTTTTTTTTTTTTTTGACTGGCTACATATTGAAAGAACTCCCTAGGAATTTTTTGACTTTATTAATTAACCAATGCTCATGCTGCACTTTTGCTACCCTTACAATTGAATCACCCTCCCTGCCTGTTCTTTGTATTTGTAATCCTCATAGAATTGATTATTACCACTCCTGTTATGTTGCCTCCATAATGGCTTGTATTGCATGCTTTATCTCTTCATTCACACTTACTTTATATAACCTTTTGACTCTTAGAATATGCTTAGACATTACTTCTACTACACTGCTCAAAAGAATTAGGTGATATTTTAGTTTCTGTCGGATAATTATAAATTTCTGCAAATAATTCTAACTATTGGGTACTTTATATATGAATAAATATTTCTTACTTATGGATAGGGCATAATTGATGAGATATTGTTTAAATGATCAATATTTATTATAAATTTAACAAATTATACATTTTAGTATGAAATAATTTTAACAAGAATAGCCAAAAATGCTTTTGTTAATTTTTAATAGGGTGTATCATCTCCAATAACAGCCAAAACAACAGTACATCTTGATTGCATGGACTGGATAAGATGATCAAACAGTTCTTGTGGGATATTTTCCCACTCTTTTGTGAGAGCAATTTCGAGCTCTTGAAGCGATTGTGGTGGCACCAGTCGAGCAGAAACGTGACTACCTAAAGTATCCTAAGCCTGTTCGATTGGATTACAATCTGGTGAACAGGCAGGCCAGTCCATTCATTCAATACCTTCTTCCTCAAACCACTCTTGTACCAAATTTGCATGGCGTGGACGAGCATTGTCATCCATAAAAATGAATTCTTGGCCAATTGCAGCAACATATGGACAAACTATAGGTTCCAAAATCTCATTGCGATACCTTTGGGCTTTAAGGAACCATTTCTGATAAAATAGAGATCAGTATGGCCACCTATACTTATTCCAGCCCATACTATCAAACTCCCACCTTGACGTTGGGGTCTTTCACAAATAAACTGGATTATTTCTTGTTCCACTTTCATGCCATATCAAGATATGTCGGTTATCTGGTTGCAGACCAAACCTGGACTCGTCACTAAAAGTACACTAGCCCAATCCTCATTTGTCCAGTTGCGGTGTTCCTGTGTCCAAATTCTTCGGGGTCTTTTGTGATTTGCATTAAGTGGAATGCAAACCATTGATCTTCGAGTATATAAACCTATGGCATGAAGACTATTTTGAACATTTCCTGTCTCCAGAAAGCGTTCCAAAGTTGCAAAATTATGCTTTGAGATACACAACATTCTTGAGCAACAAACTTGCTGCATTTGTCCAGCTTCTAATCGACCAATCGCTCTCCAAGCCATGGATTCTAGGATATCATGTTGCGCTGCCATTTTTAACAAAATAATGGGTGGTAGGTGACACAAATTTACAATTGAAGTGATAATTATGCACTGTGGAAGTGAGTGCAACAAGCCACGCTTTTATACTCCCTACATGCTAATGCGGCTAAGACACGTTTCGATAAGTCTTAACATGATTTTGTATACAGTTCAAATATTGTTTGATATACAACAGCATATAATACTAAAAAGTTATACATTATTACTGCATAATATATTGTTGTATATTATGCAGTAATATACAGTGTTGTATATTAAGAATATTTTAAAATAAATATGTTACATTTGTAAATTATTTTTATAACTTCATAATTTACAAGAAAACCAAAATATCACCTAATTGTTTTGAGCAGTATAGTTCTTGAAGATCACCCAGACATCATTGATCTCCTTTTTCACCCAACTCCTCATTCCATGCTATAACTACAAGCTGTCTCTTGAGTTTCTCATAATCCTCAGCCTTGTAGTTTCGCAATATACCTTTTCCTCTCAGAAGTCTTCATGCTGCTGGCAACCTCCTAGGTAATCCCTTCATGATCACTCTCACCAACTGGAGGATGATTTGACACCTCATTTATAATAATCTGTATCTTTTGTCTTAACAAAAGGACCTTTAGCTTTGTTTACATTTTATGTCTATTATCATTGCTATGTTAATATGTTTTTTTTTTAGTTATTATACTAATGTCATTTCCTTTGTTATTATACTTTGTACATTCCAAGTAATTGTCATTAGAATGTGCAAGGTTCCTGATCTTTTATCTCTATCCTTTCCTGGTTGTGATTTGTTATTTTTGTTCACTAAATTTTCCATGCTTTCGGGAGACACCTGTAACCCCCTAGAAAGCACATCCCCAGGTGGCGGATCGGGGAATGCCTCCCAGAACTGGGTGGTAGGAGGGAAATACCTCTCCAGACCAACAGGTATGCAGCAGAGGAACAGCAAGCCAGCTGCATTAATTGCCTAAAATCTTTAAAGATGAATTGGCCAGCAAATAGAAGCAGAAATAATGCTACCATGTACGGGAGAGCCGATGCACCTAACTCAAGTCCATAGAGTAGGCGAGAAGACAGCAATATAGAATGCAAACTGCATATATAATATTTCAACCATTAATATCAGAATGTTGTACAAACCTGGCAAATTAAAACTGTAGAGAGAAAACTTGAACTGTTCAAATGGGAAATAGTGGGAGTTGCAGCGACTCACTGGACAGGCGAGGGCAAAATCAACATAAAAAACGCAAAAAAAAAAAAAAAAAAATATATATATATATATATATATATATATATATATATATATATAAATATAGAAGTTTATGCCCAGACCAATCACATGAAGAGGAGAAATATAGCCAATTTCTTGAACAGCTGCAAGAAGAAATCAGGTGAATAAGTACGAGAGATATCCCGATTATTATGGGAGATTTTAATGCAAAGATCAATCAGTACTCTGATGATAAATCAGAAGTAATGGGAAAATTTGGTCATGGAGAGATGAATGAGAGAGGAGAGGACTTGATTAATTTTTGCAAAATAAATCAACTGTTAATCACAAATACTTTATTCTACCCACAGGCCACAACACAAATACACCTGGACATCACCAAACAATGAAATCAAAAACTGTATAGACTATATAATCTTTAATAAGAAATGGAAACATTCCTTCCAAAATGTCAAAACATTAAAAAAAAAAAGATTGACATGGCTACAGACTATGAACTACTATCAGCTAAACTAAAAATCAATTTCAAAAGAAAGAGAATAAACCACCAAAAACAAAAGAAGATAGGCATATCAAAACTCAATGATAGCTTGACAAGATCTAACTCTCAGAGAACATTAAAAGAAAAATTAAATAATCTTGCTTTAGATACTGTCTCAGCGTCTTGGAAAAAAGGTAAAGAAATTATTAAAGAAACAGTAACAAAACACCTGGACTACCAGACAAGAGTAAATAAAGATTGACTTACACCAGAGATTTTGGACTTATGGGAGAAAAAAAAAGAATATCCAAAACTAACCTCTCGAAAGAAGATAATGAAGAAAATAGAATATTAAACAAAAATTTGAAAAAAGAAATAAGACAAAAAAATGCAGATTAGTAAAAATCACATATTTAGAAGAAAAAGCAGGAATATGTGAATAAGCATACAAAAAACATGACTCTAAGACCATTCATGAAATAGTTAAAGAAATAACTAGAACATACTCACTCGACCCAGTTTCAATGTTGCAAAAAGATGGAACCGTGAAACAATAAAAGAAATATGGACTAATAATTTTAAAGAAACATTTGCACTGAAGAAAACGTTGGTCAAGATGCCTTCAACTCAGAAGAAACTTCTGACACAAAAGACATACTAAATGAAGAAATACACAGAGCAATCAAACAAATGAAAAATAATAAAGCACCAAGCATAGACAACATTCAAAAAGAACTACCAGAAAAAAGGGGAGAAAGCATTATAAATTACCTCAGAGAACTGTTCAACAAAATACTAAAGAAAGGAAATTTACAAGCAGAATGGAGAACAAGCCAGATCATACCCATCCACAAAAAAAGGAGATGTCAGATCCTGCACTAACCATTGCTATGAAATATTCATCAGGATTCTTCAAAACAGAGTTAAACATTCATATGAAGAACAGATGGAAGAAGAGCAAATGGGATTTAGAAATAGCAGAGGATTTAGAAATAGCAGAAGCACAATAGATGCAATTTTCACATTAAACAGATTAACAGGTCTTATGAGAGACAAAAATAAAAAAACTACTGCTGTTTTATTGACTTCAAACAAGCTTTTGACTCGATAAACAGAAGCAAACTTATTAAAATTCTAGAAAACAGCGGGATCAACAAATACCTGTTAAATTGTATCAAGAATTACTATTCAAAAACACAAGCAATAGTGAATTACAAAAAAACATAGAAACAGATCAAATAGCAATTAAAAAGGGAGGTATGCAATGCTGTCCATTGTCACCATATTTATTCAACCTGTACCTAAAAGAAATAGTAGACGAAGTACTACAGATGTGTGAAGGCATAACTGTAAATGGAAGAAATACAACACATTTAAAGTATGCTGATGACATAATTATCACTACAGATAGCCAAGAAAAATTAGATAATATCCTGACCAAGCTGCATCAAACAAGTAACAAATATGATATGAAAATCTATTTTAGTAAAACAAAACTAATGGTAATAGGAAGAAAAAAGGGAAGCAACCCAAATGAAAATAGGAAACAATAATATAGAACAAATAAAGCAGTTCAATTGCCTAGGATCAATGATCACTGAAGATCTAAACTATTTTGAAACCATTAAACACAGAATCAATAATGGATGGATAACAATGGGCAGACTACAAAAAATATGGAACAATAAAAGATTAAGCAAAAAACTCAAATTAAAGATATATAAAACAATGATAATTCCCACAGTACTCTATGGCTCAGAATGCTGGATCTTAAAAAAAAAAAAAGAAACTGATAAACTCAATGCTTTTGAAATGAAATGCCTAAGAAAAATCAATGGAACAAACTGGACAGAAAGAAAAAACAAATGAAAAAGTCAGAGAAGAACTTAACTTTAAAGAAATAATAATTACAGCACTAAAAAAGAGCCAACTAAGATGGTTTGGTTTCAAGAATGAACCCAGAAAGACTAGCAAACATATTAAATGGTAGAATTGAAGGACAACCCAGCAGAGGAAGACCAAGAAAGAAATGGATTGACAACATTAAAGAAAGCACTCACTTAAACTCCATAATAAAACTTCACAGAAAGAAATGGCAAAAATTCGTCTTTGAGGAACTCATCCCACCATGAGCGGAAGAGAAATTTTCCATGTAAATTTTTCTTTGAGTTATAAAGATTTTTATTTGTTAGGGTAACCCACCTTACATAAAATCCTGAACCTGAGAACCTTTCTCTCTTAGCTTGACACCTACCTCTTGGATAATCCAACTAGGGAGGCTCTACCAGTAGCTTAGCTACTCCTGGTATAGCTTCAAGGTCATTGGTACATAGATACCTCCTTACCTCTTCACGGTGGAGATACTGTGAAGAGGCAGTTAAAAAATTATATATTAAAAAATAAACATTATGATGTCAAATGTGTATTTGATGCAGCAAGAGAATTAAAAATTATCTCTTTCTTACTTTTATAATTTGCTAGCAAATCTAATATTACAAATGGTCACTGAGATATGAATATTTTATACTTACAGAAAGGCTTAGGTGTGATTGATGTTTTATAGTATAAACAACACCAAGATGAAAAAAATATGTTTATTAAACTCACTAATATTTCGCTCGTTTTCTAACTAGTATCAATAGAGCACAATTATAACTGTGATAGGTACACAGCACTAAACTATGCAGTTAACAAAAACAGCTTGAATTATAACTGACAATGGAAGCAAGGTCCTTACATTGTGCTCTGTATGGGTTGGATAACCACAGAGTTAATTTAGAAGTCAGTCTGTTGGGTTTTAAAATGAGTCTTCCAGATCATATTTATTGAGATTAGAAGAGTGCTTCATAGCTGATGCTGATTCTAAACATAGTCTCTCAGACCTGTAACAACTCCTGTGTAATAAAGATCTTTTTTTTTCCATTTCATCCTGTGTGAAGGAGTATTCAGAGCATGGTCTGCAATTCTGACTTGCTATACAGATGGTCACAGATGTAATTTTTGTGTTTTTCAAGGTTAATGGATCTACCAGGATGTACAAGAGGATTCAGTTGCTCTTTAGAAGAATGTATTGAGGTAGCTAGCTGAATGAAAGCTTTGAAAGGGGCACTGAGATCATATTTGCAGAGAATGTTGGCTATTTTTTCTGGTATACGTTTAATATTTGGGATGGGAATGGTTTTGCTGTGATCCTGTGTTGTAAGGATGGGGGTGCATGAAATATTTATACATTTATCTCTTTTATATGGCCTGTTGCCATTGGCTAGAAAGGTGTTGCAAAGAATCCTGAGCTCAGTTTTAAGGGCTATGTCATTTGAACAAATAGCCTTGGACAAATAACCTTCCTTGGTGAGTAAGTGTTTTGAGGATGGCCATACTAGGTAAGGTAGCAGTGTAAGTGTTTATGTGAATACCTTCCTGTATGAATAGTTTTTCTGTAAATGGAGAGGGATAATGAGCCGTTAGGAGTTCTATCACTAGTGTATCTAAAAAGTGAACACAATTGTTACTTTGAATTTCTTTTTCTGTGGTGAAGGATGCTAGCTGTTAAAGTGTGCCATTTTGTATCTAATGTGTCTGATAGATCAGTTAACATCCACCTTGAAGAACACAAAACTTACATCCATGTTCATCTGTATAGCAAGTCAGGATTGGCAGACCATGCTCTGAATACTCCTTCACACAGGATGAAATGGAGGAAAAGATCTTTATTACACAGGAGTTGTTATAGGTCTGAGAGACTATTTTTAGAATAAGCATCAGCTATGAAGCACTCTCCTAACTCAGTAAGAATGCTTGCATTAATTTACCAAAGATCTGGGCGACAATCATTCTAAATCCCAATAGGCATCATCATCAAATTCCTGCCATGTACCCTAAAGGGGTGTACAGGATATGATAGTACTACATGAAATATTTACATCATTACTAACTTCCTATCTACAATTTTCCTCCAAATTAGTCTGTTACTTGTCAAGACACCAACATTATGAGATCTTTAGTCTGTTACTTGTCAAGACACCAACATTATGAGATGTTATATTTCTATCATCTAAGGAATTTTGTACAGTATCAATCCACCTATATCTTGGTCTTCCTCTGGGTCGTTTTCCTGCCAGAGAACACTTGTTTTGCTTATCTTTCCTCGCCCATTCTGTTTAATCATACCACCTGAGATTAGCTCTGCTAACGCATTCCTGGATGTTGACAATGTCTAATTCTTTCCTAATATCCTCGTTTTTAATATGATATTGCCATTGATGCCATCTGTTCATGTCCCTAATCTTTCTCAGGACTCTCATATCTGTGGTCTCTAGTCTTTCTTCAAGTGTTTTACTTCTGAACCAGCTCTCAGATCCATAAGTTAAAATTGGTTTGAACACTGTCTTGTATACAGCTAATTTAGTGTCCTGACTAATTTCTCTCTTATTCCATATGAATTTATTCAGTTGAGTTCCTACCATACCAGTTTTGTTGATTCTGTTGTCTATTTCCATATTTAATTTACCATCTTCACTAAAAATTGTGCCTAAGTAGCTGAAATGTTTTACTTGTTCCACAGGTTCTCCGTTCACAACGCAGTTGACATTTTCAACGATTCTACCTATTTTCATTGTCTTTGTCTTTTTATTGCTGACCTTCATACCATATCTATCACAACAGTTATTCAGTTTAGTCAAGGAATCTTGCAGACTTGTAGCAGATTTATTTAGAAGTATAACATCGTCTGCATAAAGCAAAGAGCTGATATTAACATCTCCAATTTTGATATCATGTTTAATACCACTTTCCTTCATAATGTAATCCATATAGATAATGAATAACAGAAGGGATAATGTACATCCTTGTTTGACACCAGATTTAACATTGAACCATCTTCCTGTACTTCCTTCAATTACTGCTGACTTACAACTCAAATAGACTAAGTATTACTTGATATAATTAGACACCATATAACTGTAGTGTATTGAATAGCTTCATTCTTGGCACCTTGTCATATGCCTTTTCCAGATTGACAAAACTTAAATATAGATCTTTGTTATATTCCCATGCTTTCTCAACTATTTGTCATAAAGTGAAGATCTGATCTTGACAACCTCTATTTGGCCTGAATCTAGCTTGCTCTTCACCAAGCTTTTCTTCCACAATCCTTCTCAACCGTTTCTCAAGTATACTTGCATAAATCTTGCCAGAAACACTCAGTAGGGAAATACCTCTGTAATTCTCACATTCAGTTTTATTTCCCTTTTTATATATGGGTACTATGAGAGTTCTACTCCAATCATCGGGAATTCGTCCCTCTGTCCAGCCTTTCTGAACTATGCAGTGCAGCCACTGTAAGACTTTTATACCACCATACTTCAGCATTTCTGGTCGAATATCATCTTCTTCTTCTGCTGCCTTTTTCCACATTTCAAGCCTTTGATGGCTTTTTCTACTTCAAGTATGAATATGTATTCCTGACTGTATGCCTGTTGAGTCTTTTTTACCACAGTACTATCACTGCTTGTTTCATTTAGTAATATTTCGAAGTAATTACTCCATACTTCAAGGATATCTTTTTCTCCTGTTTTCATGTCACCTTTATCATCTCTAACTCCTTTTACAGCACTCTTTCCTCCATTTCTAAGCTTCCTCAACAACCTCCAGAATATCTTACCACCTTCTTGATATTTATTTTCTATATTCTTGTAAGGTTTGGTTGCTGTTCTCAAACTCTTTTATTTTTTCTTCAATAATCTTTGTGTATTTTAGTCTACAGTCCACATCTGAGAGCTGCTCAACTTTGATTCTCTTTAAAACTTTCTTACATGTATCATGGTGTATAGTGTTTTCAGAGAGCTCCCGAAAGCTAGGTATTATTTTGAGTGAAAACTGGAATATTGGTTTAAATCTTAATATAGTATTGTTTATTTTTGGTAGCTTGTTGTGTCTGTGTGATTTTGGTATGAATTCTGTTTTATTTAACTTAGTATTTTAATGTTACGTTTCATAGAATAGCACATGGTGCCAATGTGACAAAAGATAATGGCGTCCAAAAATACGACGCCTTTGTTCAAAAACTGTAATGTGAGGGAGTTTGTCCAGTGTGATATGTGTGGGTTTTTTGGGGCTTTCCCGAAAGAGACTGGAGTTTGGATGGAAAATGATTGTGGTGGGAGAATGTGCAGAAAGTGTAAGCAAAGTGTGAGGAATTGAAGTATGTGTCAGGTCGTGAGATTGTTGTGGTTGAAGAAAGTCAGAATGTGAGTGAAAATAGTGACTTGATAGGCAATTGCGATGTTGTACAAGATGGCAATGAGAGCGTGATCAAAGAGAGAGTGAAAGCAATATACAGAGAGAGAGAAAATGGTTTAAATGAGGAATTATTTGTAATGAGTGAGATCGCTAGGTTACGCAGAGTAAAATACAGTGCACAGCGGCAGTTGGAGCACCTGCAAAACTTTTCAGAATGCCTCGGCTAACAGAAATAAACAAGTGTTTGAAAGGAAAAATAAGCGTTAAAGTGGGAGAGTTTCAGAAATGAAGGAAAGAGTGTTGTATGGTGACTCATTATTAAGAGGTGTGATAGATGGGAGTTTAACTAAATCGTACCTACCGGGTGCGAAATTTAAGGATGTAAGTGATAGTATTAGAGCACAAAAACAGAGGGTGAAAGAATTGATAGTTGTGGCAGGTAAGAATGAATTGAAAGGAGATAAATTTTTTATGAGAGAGGACTTGAAAGTATTGTTAAAGGTAGCGAAAGAAAAGAGTGACAGAGTTAAGATGGTGAGTCTGTTGCCACGGTACGACAGAGAGGAGTTTAGAAGGACCATAATTGCAAATGACTATGCCCAGGTTATGCAGATGGTGTGGAATTCGTGACGTGTGGAATGAGTTTGATGGGCGAAAGGATTTATACAAGATGGATGGCCTGCATTTGGATGGATTTGGTGTGCGGAGACTGGAAAAAGTGTTGCTGAATGAAGTGAAAATGGATGTGCAGAACCAGGGAAACTAGAACTACCAAGGGGTGTAGGGGAGTGGATATGCGGACATCAGTGAGACAGTTGAGTGTAAGAATGTATATAATGTACCCGAGCCAGTACTAAGGACAACTAATTGGAATGGGATAGTTAGAATAATGCATCAATATAGGGGTGGGACAAAGGGACCTCTGCATTTCATGTATACTAATGCGAGGAGTATTAGGAACAAGAAGGAAGAATTTTTGGCCTTGGTTGGCTCTTCCTGGCCACAGTGAAACATGGCTGATGGAAGATGATATAGTTAGTGGGATAGAATGTGTAGGTTATAGTGTGTTTAGGAGGGACAGAGAGAATAAAATGGGGGGAGGAGTGTTATTGATGATAGCTGATGAACTGCAGCTAAGGAGAATTGAAGTTGTATTGCAGGATAGTGAAAAGAGCTCATTTGAGGCTATTTGGTGTGAGATTGAGACTGGCAGAACAAAATATACAGTTGGGTGCTGCTATAGACCAGGTGATTCAATAGATGGTGGAGATAGTATGCATAAGCAAATAGAAAGAACGAGTGGAAGGAGGGTAATTATTATGGGGGATTTCAACTATGATAACATTGATATTGGAAAGAGGAGAGGACATATGTGAGGAAGGAAATGGATTTTATTCAATTAGTAAGGGATAACTATCTGAGACAGCATGTAATTGAAAATACTAGGGGTTTGAGAGTGCTTGACCTGGTAATAGCATCTGAGAATTTGACTGTAATGAATATGACGATGTTGCCACCTATTGGTGAGAGTGATCATAATGTCTTGACCTGGGAGGTGGCTAAAGGTGTGGAATTTTCGATTAAGACAGGGTATATGTGGAATTAACGTGCTGGCAAGTATGACAAGCTTAGGAGATTGCTTGGTTCAGTGCCATGGCATGTAAAACCTCAAGGGCTGGATGTCGATAGAGCATGGGAAGTGGTCAAGGAACATTTACAGGAGGTTATGGCTGATTGTATACCTAGGGTCCAAATAGTAAAACAAGTAGGGGTTAAATGGATGAATAACACCATTAAGCTTGAGCTACAAAAAAAGAAACAAACTGTGGATGAAATTTAAAGAGAAAGGTGACCTGCAGGCACACGAATGGTATAAAGTGCAGGCCAGAAGGGTAATGAGTGTGGTAAAAAAAGCAAAAGCGGATTATGAAAGGAAACTAGCTGTGCAAGCTAAAGAGAATCCCAAACAGTTCTTTCAATATGCTGCAAGCAAAAAAAAATAAAAGCTTTACACGGGATAAATGATTTTAAGGAATGCTGATGGTAAGGAGGTCACTGAATCAGTCGATATAGTGGAATTACTGAGCGAGCACTTTGTAAGAGTATATCATCGAGGTGGTGATATTGAAAAAATGAAGGAACCATTGGTTTATACAGGTATTGTGATGAATGAAGTGGAGGTGAATAGTCTATTACAGAACCTTAATGTGAATACATCTGTGAGATTGGATGGTATACTGGCACGGGTCTAAGGAATTATCAGTGCCCTTGACCATGTTGTTTAATCTGAGTCTTGGGTCTGGTTTAGTCCCGAAGGTGTCGAAAGAGGGGAAAATAGTTCCACTGCATAAAGGAGGATCCAAGATTATTGTTGCAAATTACTGACCGATCAGCATATCAGGAGTCGTTGTCAAGGCCTTGGAGAAAGTAGTCAAGGGAAAAATACAGGAATGGATTGATGAAATTGAGATGCTGTACAGGGAACAGCATGGCTTTGTGAAGGGTCGATCATGCCTCAGTAACTTGCTCACGTTTTATAACACAGCGACGGCTGAACTGGATAAGGGTAATGGGTTTACAGTGATATTGCTGGACCTGGCTAAGGCATTTGACAGGATACCACATGGAATTCTAATCCGTAAACTGCAACATATGGGAATGGATATAGGGTTGGTGAGATGGATAGGTGGGTGGTTGATGGAGAGATTTCAGAGAGTAGTTTATTCAGGCATAGAGTCCAAAAGACAGCCTGTACTTGGACAGCCTGTACTTGCTGTTTAATTTGTTCATTAACGATATAGGGAAGGATCTAAGAGGAACGGTTCATTTGTTCGCTGATGATGCAAAGTTGGGTAGGGCAATAGTGAATGCAGAAGATTTCAATATCTTCTGGATGATTTGGATGGATTGGAGTTCTTGGCTAAGGAGAATGGATGTCAATTTAATGTGACAAAATGTAAGGTTATGCATTTTGGTTGGAAAAGATTAGCAGCAGTATTTCTGGCAATGACAATCAAGGAAAAGAAGGAGTAGCCACAGTATTCAACACAAAATACAAGGCTCATCTTCTTGAATGGCAGGCAGTGTCAAGTAGAGTGATTTGGGCAAATATCAGAATGGGGAATTGGAGTACAGTTCCAGCACATTGGTGGAACTGTACTCCAGGATATTGATGAGGCCAAGGACTTGGGAGTGTTGGTGGATAGGGAGATGAAGTTTAGAAGGCACATTGCAAAAGTGGCTAAATCAGTTCATCAACTCACTTGGTTGTTGAAAAATACTTTGATGAGCAGAGACAAGCAAGTTATTGTTCCTCTGTACCAAGCCTTGATAAGTCCTCATTTTGATTACTTGCCCAGATTTGGTCACCTAGGTTTTTTCTTGATGGGGAAAAGGTGGAGGGGATCCAGAGGCGAGTGACCAAGATGATAGCAGGTCTATGGAATGTACCTTATTAGAACAGGTTGAAGATTTGTGGGTTGCAGAAATTGGTTGATAGGCAGAAAAGGAGAGATATGATTGAGACATTCAAATTGCTAAAGGGTTTCTGTAGTATTAAATCAGAGGATATTTTTGAGATCAGGACTGGTTGTGGGAGAACTAGAGGTCTATGGAAGCTGGGCAAGAGTGTGGTTAGCAGGGGTGTCAGAGCTGGGTTCTTTACTTTTAGAGTGGTAAATGAGTGGAATAAGCTGCCAGAGTCTGTTGTGTTGCCATGACAGTGAATGAGTTCATAGCAAGGTATGATAGATACTGTGAGAATGTCGTATAGTTGTGTGGACATGATGTTTAGGGCCTCCCTCGATGAGTCTAAGGACTCCCTGGAGTCACCCATAATAATAATAATAATATAAAATTCAATTTTATCCTGCTCAAGACTAAATAGTGATCACTTCCAATTTCAAATCCTCTGTACACTCTTGTGTCCTGCACCAGGGAGAAAACATCACTATCAACATTAACATAGTAAATGAGACTTTTCTTATTCCTTGCCTTTTCTCTCCAATTTAATTTGTGCACATTTTTATGTTGGAACATGGTGTTAGTAATAACCAGTCCATGTCCTCAGCAGAAATCCTAGTATTTGCCATTATTATTAGCTTTGCTCTTTTCTCAAAATTTTCCCAAAATATTTTTGTATGGTTGACAATTATTTCCTACTCTGTTATTTAGATCCCCAACAAGGACCAACTTTTCCTTTTTCATTGTATCAGTTGCTTTCTCCAAAGCGTCAAAAAATTCCTCCACTTCTACTTTAGTAGAACCTTCTGTGCGACCATAGGCACAAATAAGTCTCGTTGTCCAATTCCCCATTCTGATATTGCCCAAATCACTCTACTTGACACTGCCTGCCATTCAAGAAGATGAGACTCGTATTTTGTGTTGAATACTGTGGCTACTCCTTCTTTTCCTTGATTGTCATTGCCTGAATATAACATTTTGTATTTATTGCTCAGACAGATCTCACCACTTTTGTCTTTTTTGTTTCAGTCACTCCTATTATGTCGATCTGGTACTTATCTAATTCCTCAGCTAGCTTCATTTCTTTGCCATTCAGGCTTCTTATGTTGATAGTACCGATCTTTAACTCTGGTGTTGTTGAGTTGGGGGTGTGTTTTCAGATTTGTTCCAGTAGCTGACTTTTTGCTGTTCGCCCTGTTTCCCTGGCGAAAACAACGGAGGACCTTGTTTAACCAGGCAAAGCCTCATCTGGCATGAAATTTTGTCATGTTGTACAATCATTTTGTATTTTGGTTTAAGCCAATGAGAATACAATTTGTTCGGCTAAATCCTAAATTGCCAGCTCATCCTCGTTCGTTCAGTATCCAGGTAGATACCCAGCAATGTGTACCACGAGAAGGTGAGGATTGGACATTAGGTCAGAAGCTGTGGTCAGTTCTCCTCCGCATTCCTTTAAAGGCTATGTGGAGGTCTCCTCTGTTATATAGCTCTGACCCTTAAGCACCCCCCCCCCCAATCTCAATAGACTAACTTCTCTAAATTAACTTTGTGGCTATCCATCCCATACAGATGTAAGGACACTACTTCTGTTGTCACTTACAATTTAAATTGTTTTCGTTAATTACGTAGTTTAGTGCTGTGTGCCTATCACAGTTATAATTGTGCTCTGATGATGCTGGTTAGAAAACCAACAAAATATTAGTGAGTTTAATAAATATATATTTTTCCTCTCTTGGTGTTGTTTATGCTGTAAAACATTATTATGAGTACAACATTTTGATCTGCATGACAAGCACCAATAGGATAATGTAATTAACACCAATCACCATTCACCGGTATCCAGCAGTACCTCATAGGCATTATGTGATATATCCAGCAGTACCCCACAACTTCCATAGGCATTGTGTTATATATGTGTGTGCTATAAAATTGGTTTGTAAGGTGAAATACTGGCTACTTTTTTCAGCTTTATAAATGAAAGTTTATGTAACTCCTTATTTGTTAAAAATGACTGAACCAACAGAATATAAGAAATGAACCAAAACACCTGACAGATTTTTGATACCATCTTAAAGTATGGCTGATGTTAACAGATTTTGATAACATCAGCCATACTTTAAAACATGAACAGCAAAAATGAGACTTATAAGCAGTAATTAACCAACCTAATAATGTAATTAACCAACCCTATAATTACATGCATGTTTGTGTTTTTAGTAATTATATTTTTTAGAAAATGTCTTGCAGTTTGCAAACATCTGAAAAGCATCCTGTGTGGCTCTTCAGCATAGGAAACTTGGTCACTCCTGACTTATTGCAGTAACATTGAAAGTGGATTTGTGGGGCCTTGAGCAAGCACATTTTTTTATGGCTAGTAAGATTTTACATAATTTTTCGAGCTCTAGGTATGAGCATTCTCAGAAGCATTGGAAGAGCACTGCATCAACAATAAATTTGCCTTTAACTGTTTTTTAATTAGTCATTAATTTTTGATAGCAACTATATTGATAAAAGTTTGGGCCTTAAATCATTAGAACTTACAGAATTGAAGCTAGTCACAAAATCTCATATTTTTATAAACTAAATACTTGATAACATTTTTAGCAATTTTATATCAGTTTCATGCAGCAAAATTCTTTAACAGTGACATGATATCGTACTTTGAATTAGAAGTGGTCATTCAGTACGTATGCAAGTGAGACTTCTACATATTTTGAAGAGTTGCAGTATATGAATTTCATGTACGGATTAATATGTCACAAGAAATTTACAATTCCCTATTTCAAACGGTCATGCTATAATTTCATTAGGGATTTCATATGTAGAACTTGTGCAGATGTCACTTGCATTATGCTAAGTTATTTACAGGTTAGCAAGTACTTAAAAATGATAATTTATTACTTTCAGCAAACGCTACTGTTGGGTATGTTTTGCATCAGAAGATGATGATCTGTGTGCTGAATGGGCTCAACCATGTCGTTGCCGTGGTACAACCAAGTGGGTACATCAGAGTTGTCTTCAGCGATGGATTGATGAGAAGCAACGAGGCAACAGCATGACAAAAGTGTTGTGTCCTCAATGTGGGACAGAGTATTTGCTAGTTTTTCCTCCTTTTGGTAAGTGACTATATTAGAGAATTTACATGTCTAGAAAGGCTCTGGTATATTATCATTCATGTTAACTCATAGTGAACAGTACCACACAAACACAAAATAAATATAATAATAATTTTTTAAGCTGCTTACATTTTACAGGATATCTAGTCAGCATGCTCAGAGTGCAGAAACAGAGAACAAGGCATTATCAATCAAGTAATTGAGGGAAACAACTTCAATTGTAATGGAGGCAGATAACTAATGTCGTCATGCACCCTCTAATGCAGCATAGGATACTTTGGCCACTGTATTGAAGATGGCGTAAAATGATACTGCAGCCATACATGGCTCCAAATTATTTGGTAATTGCAGTTTATCATGAGAGCCAGATTTAGAAAGATATTGAGGTTAAATTCATATAGAGGTCATATATTTTCTTCATATGAACAATTATGTATCTGCTGAATGGATACACCACACTTTGGGTTTGGCATTTTAAGTGCATGTGAGGAGGGAAGAGAGAAAGTTGCCCAACTGGGCCAAGAAGACTATATACAAATGCCAAGAGCATTAAAAAACAAAGTGGTTGAGTTTGTTGCTTTGGTTAGAATTCATTGTGGCCTGAAATTGTTGGCATTAGTGAAATCTGGCAGTCATAGTCAGATGATGATGTAATAGAATTGAGTACAAAGGATATAGTATTTTTAGGAATGACAGAAGAGATAGAAGAGTGTGTGTGTGGGGAGGGGGGTGCTGTAAATGATATCGGATGAATTGAGTCAGTCCAGTTAGGACTCAAGAAACACATGAAAGCAATAATGGTAAGAATTTCTCATGTAGCACAGTTTGAAGCTATCTGGTGTTATGTTGCAATACATGGTGCAATGTTGCTACAGGCCTAGAGGTTCAGTTGCTGAGGAAGAAGAAAAAATCACTGCCAAATTACCCAGATGAGTACTAAATGAGTAATTACTATGTAATTTAGATTATTATGATACCCAATCAAATATTGATTGGGTATCAGAGAAAAATCATAAGAACAAAGGAGGATTTATTGAGCTGTTGCATGACAACCTTTCAAGCAGCACGTGAAAGAAGCAACTTGACATCAGTAATATCAATAAGTGTCTCAGTTTAAGGATGTGGATATTTTGCCACCAGTTGGTGGTGATGATCATGCCATAATGACCTTGGAAGTGGCCAACTATATGAATGTTCCAATTAAGACATGCTATATACTGAAATACAAATCTGGAAATCATGACAAACTCAGGAAAATACTGTCTTTGGTTCCATGGTATCAGTTGTGGAATGTGAATGATATCATCAATGCATGGGAAGCTTTTAAAATATATGCTTTATTGATGTGGTATCCAAATGTGTCCCTAGAGTTTGAGAAACAAATAGAATTGGTGTAAATTAGATGCGCAAGCTTGTTAAACAAGCTTGCGCATCTAATTAGAATTGCACATCATAAGAAGAAGATGTGGAAGGAATCATGAGAATAAGAGTGGGAGAAGTTATGAAATATGTAAGTCCAGAAAAGTTAAGAGTGTTGGAAAGCTAAGTTGGAGTATGAAAAGAAATTGGCGGCATAGGCTAAATTTGCCTGTTTCAGTAGTATCCAAATGTTATAAGTCATCATAATCAAATTCCTGATATGTACAATTGGGGGGGGGTGTACAGGGTAATTATGATAGTACTACATGAGAAAGTTACACCATCACTAACTTCTGATCAACAATTTTCCTCTAAATTAATCTGTTATCTGTCAAGACTCCAGTATTATTGGATTTATTTTTCTATCTTTTAAAATGCTTTTTACTGTATCAATCCATCTAGATCTTGGTCTTCTTCTTCTGGGTATTTTTCCTGCTAACCTGGCAAAGAACACTTGTTTTGCATCTTTCCTCTCCCATTCTCTTTAAGTGGCCATACCACCTCTTCTGCTAGTTTCATTTCTTTTCCATTGATGCCTCTTATGATGATAATACCAACTTGAACTCTGTTGATTTTGAGTTGGGATGCATTCCGTGATTTGTTCCAGTAGCTGACTTTTCACTGTTCGCCCTAGTTCCCTGATGAAAACAACGGGGGCCTTGTTAATCAGGTGATGCCCCAGCTGGCATGAAATTGTCATGTTGTACCATCATTTTACATTGTGGTTTAAGCCAATAAGAATACAATTTGGATGGCTAAATCCCAAATTGGCAGCCCATTCATTCAGTATCCAGGTAAATACCTAACAACGTGCACCACGAGAAGGTGAGGATTGGACATTAGTTCAGAAGCCCTAGTCGGTTCTTTGCATTCCTTAAAAGGCTACATAGAGGTCTCCTCTCAATTATACTGCTTTATACAGTGTATAAAGTTAATAGCTGTTTGGAAGTAAAGTAACGTCTTGAGCAAAAGAGGAATTCTAGTTTTTTGGATGCTGAGGATGCAGTGGTTGTAATGTGTCTGTGCCAAGAGAAGATCGATGTCAGATGCCAAGAAAAGATATTTCTTCTTGTCTGAGAATTTAAGTGTTTTCTGATGTAATACTAGAAGAAAACAGTTTTTTTTTCTGGAAAATAAGGTAGAACTTTGTGCTCTGTAAGTTGTGGAGATTTGTGTAGTACAAGGTTTATTGAATGAAAAGGAGAAGTGCAATGTGCTGTCATCAGTAAATTTGTGTATTGAGTTGGAGGTCAACTGAAGTATGTCATTAATATACAGAAGAAGGAGAACATGTGAGGGAACAGAACCTTGTGGAACTCTGGTATTAGCTGCTGGGGTTCCATAAGAGGATAAGAAGCTGGCCACCATCACGCAGAGTGCCCAGTCAGAAAGCTGGCAGTGCAGTTTCAGAAGTTATGGAACAGGCCATATGATGAGAGTTTATATAACAGCCCTTTGTGCCAGCCTGTTTAAAAGGTTTGGAAATGTCCAGTGCAACCACTAGAGATTCACCAAACTTTTCCATGGTATTAGTACAGATGAGTGACATATGTTAGTAGGAGAACATGTGATCCCTTGTTTGATCAGCAGTGGTGGAATCCATACTGGCAGTTGTTTGTTAGTTGGGTGTCTTTAAGGTATCATAGGTGCTCAGTGTACTAATACCATGGACAAAAGATCAGAAAAAGCTTGTCCAAATTAGAAAGTCTCCTGGTACTAATGGCATTTCCCTGATTGTTTTGAAGATTTGTGCTCCATAGTTGATCTGAAGCTGTCTGTGTTCCATTACTTTGGAGAGGACTGAGGTGAAAGAGATTGGATGGTGGTTTGATGGTAAAAATTTGTTTCCCCTTCTTGGAAATAGGTTGAACATAGGTAATTTTTTCCAGGCTGTGGGATAGATGCCAGTGGAATAAGAGAGCATAAAAATGGCAACACAGACAGCTTCAGATCAACTATGGAGCACAAATCTTCAAAACAATCAGGGAAATGCCATTAGTACCAGGAGACTTTCTAATTTGGACAACCTTTTTCTGATCTTTTTGACAAAAGGGTAGCAAAACATAACTTGTTTTTCAGGGAACAACGCATACTAAAATATTAATTATAATAACTTTCATTAATACTTTGCTATATTTTGGCATCGTTACATTGCCATCCTCAAGGATCACAAACACAATGATATGTGCATGCAGGCAATAACAGTCGGCAAATGAGGCTGAAGAAAGGCAACCAAAGTCGTGTCTAGAGTCCTACGTGGCATACCCTAGTGGGCTAGATTGAATGGTCTTGGCCATTAGACTGAAGATCTGAAGATGAGTGCTTCCCAAATTTGGGGCAGTCTCATGCACCCAAAATTGTTGAGATTTGGAAAGTTTTTCAGGGCTGAGGAAGATTCAAGGAATATCCTTTCATATTTATATTCGCTGCAGTGTAATAGAGGAGTCTTCTTCCAGTGTATTCTGTAGTGGTTCAAAGCATGTCAGCAAGTCCTAAGTGGCAGTAATGGTGGAACTGGATATAATCGTTCAGAAATTCTGATTTTAGCTATCCTGCCTGTTTGGCCATAGTAGGACAATTTGCAACTGCAGAGGATCTGGTGAACACCTGGTTAGGTCTAGGGAATGTGGCTGGTCTTTGGCAGAGCAGATAAGGAATGCCAATTTTTTATGTGGTTGTAAGGTAGTATTTCCTTAAGATTTTTGTTAATTTTTCGGATGTGTACCAGATATATAGAATGGTGATAGATCTTGAGTAATTTTTGCTGTAAAGGTGGGGGGGTTGCAGTTACAGGGAACTACGAATGAAAAAGGTGGCAAGGGCTCATTGAGTGTTGCCAAGATTAGCTATGCATCCATTTGAGGAAAAATGTGAAGCCAGAAGATTGGATATTTTTATTGGTGATGATTCAGTAGAGCTATCTGGCTACAACAGAAGTTGTGAAGTGGACAGAAGTTATAAATATTTGCTTTGACAATAGACCAGAAGACTTGACTGCCATTTGGACATAATGTGCAAGTTTCCTGCTTTTGGCTCTTTCAGAATCTGTTTTGGATACATTGATAGTTTTTTGTTGTTGTTTTTTTCCAGCTGTTTCGGGCTTTGATATAACTGATAAAGGAAGATGGAGTTCTTGATGAAAGTAATTTGCAGCATTCTTGATTCTTTTGCTTGTATAGCCTTGACATACGCTTTGGAAAACCAAGGGTTAGAGTGAAGTGGGGAATACATGTTGCCATACCAGTAAGGATTACCTTGGTGATTCTGTGGGTTTGAAGGCTGAAGACAACAGTCCAACCAAGGGAATGAGGCATAGAGGCTAGAGGTCATCCCACTTGGCATGTTATTATGCCAGACAGTACTTGATTGAGAGTGGCTGTGTGAGTGTTGTTCCATGGGAAAAGAAATAAGTACTAAATTGTAGCCTGAATTACTTAGAGGACACAGAACATCAACATTGTAGTTGGAAGGATCACTAGTGAGGAAGAGATCCTGGGTGTTAAGGGAGTGTTTGGGATTATATATTATTCTGGTAGGCATGTGAACAATTTGTGTAAGGTCACCAGCAATACCAAATGTCTCAGTATCTCTATCTGCTTGATCCATGTTATTGGAGAGGAGGACAGATAGTTGGTGTTATGAACATTAATCTCAAAGAAGATAGCTTTACTATTGGGAAAGTGAGACTGGAGAAAATCAAAATTCAAGGAGAAGTCAAAAGAGTTCAGAATAGTTGGTGGAAGGTCAGGTGTTCTCCAAGGAATCTCTGAACATTGTCAGTAAAGTCCATTCTGCAGTGTTGACTTTTTATCAAGCAGGTGATGGTTTTGTGGACAACAGTGCTACTGCCCATCACACAAGAATTGTTAAGCAGTGGTTCATCAAGCATTACAGTGACTTCCACCATCTTCCCTACTACCACAAAGCCCAGATCTGAACCCCCAGTAAGAATGTAAGGGACATGTTAGAAAAACATATCTGGGAGCAAATTCCTATTCTGTCAAATCTGAGCCAGTTAAAGGACTGGTGAATGAATGTCTGATATGTTTTAGATCCAATCTAACACCTTGTGAACTCTATGCCAAACTGCATATGTGCTGTAATTCAGGCTAAAAGAGGTCCAACACTGTATTAAATAGAGGTTTCTAATTCACTGGCCAGTATGTGTATTTGCTTTTATTCCCTTACTCCACCTTTTTCTCATTTACGATTTTAATAAATTTTAGTTCCACTTATATTTCCACTTGGAAATCTGGAGATAAATGATTTGTTGCTCCATAGAACCTTTTTCCATGATGCAAGAATAGGGTGAACAACACCAGTTCAAATGTAGTTTGGTCTTGAGGGGTGGATGCGTGGCTTGTTCGCAGTGGCTCTGCCTTGGTAACATAAGGCATGCACTGTGAAGTCAACCTGGAAAATGCTGCAATATAAAAATGCTTGGAGATGTTTTAGAGATATATGCTTCTTGCACTTCCATATTCTTATGTTTCTCTGCTTCTGACATTTCTTATTTATGTTAAGTGGATAATTTTGGTTTAAAGTGATTAAATATTTACTGAAAGAATTTTTAGTTTCATTTGATTAATCAGTTTATTTTAGGGAGATGGGGGTTATATGACATATATGCATTGTGCATCCTTTACTGAACTATGGAATTTACAATTTTTGTTGCTTATTGTACCATAATAACCATTATCTTCACTAACATGTATCCCCCCCCCGAAGATACTCTGAACAGTAGTTTTAAGTGTTTATTATAACATAACACTCTAGCTGCTTCAAGTGCTTGTGTGTATCCAAATATAGTGTGAGCATTGAAACCTGATTATATTGTATTTTGCAGAAGTGCATGTGTAATTACTGGTACCAACTTTAATGAGTTGCACACTTTTGTATACCTGTTCACCTTGTGTGTGTGTGTGTAGGTCACATTTTCAGTATTCTTCACAAAATAAAAAGCATTTAAAAAACTTTTTAACAAAATGTGGAGACCACCCACAATGCTATTGTGCTATATGATTATAATCTTTCTTGAGTGGAAGTACATAAAAAAAAGAAAAAGAAAAGCATATTCGTTTGGTGTTTATTTAGATAACAAATGTGATTCTTCAAAGGTATATCACTTTTTACAAGTACAATCACACTTGGTTATAATGAGCATCAGGTGACTAACAAAAGTTCCATGTTATACTCACTATATCAGTTAAACCTCTTCCTATTTTTTTTTTTTTTAATTTTCAGTAATTCGATAAAAATAGATTAAAAAAATAAACAAGAAAAGTAGTATTAGAGAGAAGAAGAAAATATAATTACATACCTAGATATTATTTATGCTTGTATTAACTATATTATACTTAATACTAAACACAGTTTATTTCACTGTAATTAAAAAAAATACTAATTAATAATAAACACAATTTCAATTATCCAGCCATCCATTGTTATTACATACAACATTGTCGCCTCCAGTTTAGCAAATTTTCTCACTTCAGCCTCAAGATCAGATCGTCTGTTGAGAATCTAGCACTTTGCTGTGTAGTGAACCATCGAAGCAGTGCTTCATTGATGTTTGTCATCTCATACTTTCTAATTTTTTATTTTTACTTTTTTATGTTGTTTTCCAGTGCCGACATGTAAAGATCTTTATTCTTCTGCGATGTTGATATTGTTGAAGAGGATGAAGAAAACTTTTTATACACTTCAAAGTTTTTTGCACTATGTTCTAACCATGAATAATTTCGAGTTTTTAGCGAACTGTGAGATACTTTCTTTTAGTAGACGTTTCTGACAGAATGGTTAATTTTTAATTGATTTTACAGTCGTGGCAATGTTTGGGTAAAGTGAGGGAGGTGGACTGGATACTAGACACTGGATCGGCAAGTAGAGTGGGGGATGGTTCCAAAGGGCAAGATTAGGTTATAAACTGGCCCATGATCTGATGCAGGTGATCATAAAAGCTGTCATTCCTTTCATTTTTATCTATCCCAAGAACTGAAGTGAGCAGTTATATGGGTATATTCATAAATAAAAATCATTATGGCCTTTCACTCATTACAGCCATGATATGATTATTTCCATGCTCATTACAACAGAGTTGAACTATTTTTACAAGACTGTAAGAGTGCTCATATAAAGGATAATATGAGTATTGCACTGCCAAATATTACATCTCTATGACTAGACATGATTTTTGAAACTTCACTATTGTGTGAAGTATATATAGAAAACCATGAAACCTCACTGTTGTGTGAAGTATATATAGAAAACCATAGAATAGTTTCAACCAAGAATATTACTAAATGATGTGCATTGAATCTGAGCACATTGTAAATTATATATTTAGTTTAATCCTTTATCCAAGTGTAACAAAGTTTGCACCTGAAGTATTTTCAGGACTGAGGCATTTCATGGTAAAGGTGGTATAAGTTCTCATCACTTGCCTTAGTATCTCACATAATGCAAAGCACATCTCCTTGCAGACATGTATAATGCTATTCATTAAGGGAAGGGCCACTACCCAGACCGGTTTCGACCTTTATTGAGTTCTCATCGGTGGGAGCCAGACCCAGAGGTGGTGATACCAAGGTGTAAGTAATGGAGAAGTCATATTTATCTATACGAGTTGCCAAAAAGGTGTCACACCTTATTATTAAATTACTCTGGATTAGAGAAAGATGTTGGAAGTTTTTTCACTTGGTTAGACTATAAATTATATATTTATTTTAATCCTTTATCCAAGTGTAAGCAAACAAAGTTTGCACCTGAAGTATCTTCAGGACTGAGGCAATTCATGGTAAAGGTAGTATAAGTTCTCATCACTTGCCTTAGTATCTCCCATAATGCAAAGCATATCTCCTTGCAGACATGTATAATGCTATATTATACCACCTTTACCAGTTATACTTCCAACATCATTCACACATTGTATGTGTGTGAATAGGATTTTTTATTTAAAATAAAAAAAAATTCCTAAAGTCCTAAAAAATTATTTTTGCTTCTGCAGTGCTAGACTGCTCAAAGAAATACCATTTTAAGTTCAATTCTAGTTGTTGAGTAGAGGAAATTTTTTGGGTCTTTCTTTGACTGGTTCCAGATTCAGTCGATTTTTTGGAAAATCCAAGGATCCTAGAGGGTTTCCACCTCTAGGATTCTTGGATTTTTACTCTCACAGCTCTAAAAATTGCCTGTAGAGCTTGCAGTATTTTTCACACCCACCTATTAATTTAGGATTTGAGATTGGTGGTACTTGTCTATCATAATCACTCCCCTGGAAGGCTTGATTCATTGATAGCTTGAACTTTCTGTCAGTGATGGCTGAAAAGTGGAGACCAGTTATCCACTGATTTTCAAAAGGTTAGGGATTACGGAACTCTGCCTACTCCATTAGGAAATAAAAGGCATTAAAGAATTGTGCTTTTATTTATGTTTATAACAAATTTATTTTTTATTTTTTTTTTTAGGAACATTAGTTTATGTACTGGATGCAGCAGATAGGGTACTGTATCGAGTGTGTCCTCTTGCAGCAGCAGGAGTTGTCGTAGGCTCTGTGTATTGGACAGCAGTTACCTATGGAGCTATAACAGTAATGCAGGTAAAATGTTTGATATTTTTCATTTGACTTCAGTATGTGTAGAATGGATAAAAAGTGTTCTAGCAATTTTCTTTTGGTTTTAGACTCAAAGATAAATTTCACATAAGTAATACAACAAACAAATTGCTTTTATTAAAACAAAGAAACAGCACAGTATTGTGATAGTTGTCTTAATAAAAGCAATTTGTATGCTGTATTATTTATGTGAAATTTATCTCTGAGTCTAAAACCAAAAGAAAATTGCTAGAACATCTTTTTAAAAACAAAGAAAGAAAAACAAAATTAGAACAAAGAAACTACACAGTATGATAATTGTCTTAAAATACCCTCTCTCTCTCTTACACACACACACACGATTTTTTTTGTACTGATCTGCAGGCATTGAGATGTTTCTCAAAATTATCCATACCGGTCGCAAGTTTGTCAAGTGAACTCATTCTGGTCTTTCTTCTTTGTGCATTTTAATAAGTCCATAGATTGAGATCAAGCAAGTTAGAATGTCTAGTTAGCTTTATTTCATCATCATCATCATCAAATTCCTAACATTTACCCTCAAGGGGTATACAGGATATGATAGTACTACATGAAAAATTTACATCATTACTAACTTCCTACCGACAATTTTCTACCAAATCAACCTGTTACCTGTCAAAGCTACAACATTATCAGATCTTATATTTATTATTTTCTTCTAAGGCACTATTCACCGTATCAATCCACCTATATCTTGGTCTTACTCTGGATCTTTTTCCTGCCAACCTGGCAGAGAACACTTGTTTGGCTAATCTTTCCTCACCCATTTTGTTTAAGTGACCATACTACCTGAGATTAGCTCTGCTAGCGCATTCCTTGATGCTGACAATGTCAACTTCTTTCCTAATATCCTCGTTTTTAATATGATATTGCCATTGATGCCATCTGTTCATGCCCATAATCTTTCTCAGGACTCTCATATCTGCAGTCACTAGTCTTTGGTCAAGTGTTTTACTTCTGATCCCCAGCTCTCAGATCCATAAGTAAAATTGGTTTGAACACTGTCTTGTATACATCTAATTCAGTGTTTTGACTAATTTCTCTCTTATTCTATATAAATTTATTCAGTTGACTTCCTACCATACCAGCTTTGTTGATTCTGTTGTCTATTTCCATATTTAATTTACCATCTTCACTAAAAATCATGCCTAAGTAGCTGAAATGTTTTACTTATTCTATAGGTTCTCCATTCACAATGCAGCTGATATTTTCAGTGCTTCTGCCTATTTTCATTATCTTTGTCTTGTTATTGCTGACTTTCATACCATATCTATCACAACAGTTATTCAATTTAGTAAGGGAATCTTGCATACTTGTAACGGATTTATTTAGAAGTATAACATCATCTGCATAAAGCAAGGAGTTGACATTGACATCTCCAATTTTGATATCAGGTTTAATACCACTTTCCTTCATAATGTAATCCATATAGATAATGAATAACAGAGGTGATAATGTACATCCTTGTCTGACACCAGATTTAACATTAAACCATCTCCCTGTACTTCCTTCAATTCGAACTACTGACTTACAACTCAAATAAAGACTAAGTATTGCTTGATATAATGCCCCATTGACATATAACTGCAGCGTATTGAATAGCTTCTCTCTTGGCACCTTGTCATATGCTTTTTCCAGACCTACAAAACTTAAATGCAGATCTTTGTTATATTCCCATGACTTTTCAACTATTTGTTGTAAAATGAATATCTGATCCTGACAGCCTCTATTTGGCCTGAATCCAGCTTGTTCCTCACCAAGCTTCTCTTCCACAATCCTTCTCAACCGTTTCTCAACTATACTGGCATAAATCTTGCTAGGAACACTCAGTGGAGAAATACTTATGTAAATCTCACAATCAGTTTTATTTCCCTTTTTTATATATGGGTACTATTAGAGCTTACTCCAATCATCTGGAACTCATCCTTCTGTCCAGGCCCTCTGAACTATGCAGTGTAGCCACTGTAAAACTTTTATACCTCCATACTTGAGCATTTCTGGTTTAATATCTACTCCAGCTGCCTTTCCACATTTCAGACTTTTGATGGCTTTTTCTACTTCAAGCATGGATATGTATTCCTGATTGCATGCCTGGTCAGTGTTTATCACTGTGTTGTCATCACTGCTAGTTTCATTTAGCAATTTTTCGAAGTAATTACTATATACTTCAAGGATATCTTTTTCTCCAGTTTTCATATCACCTTTATCATCTCTAATTCCTTTTGCAGCACTGTTTCCTCCATTTCTGAACTTCTTCAACAACCTCCAGAATATCTTGCCACCTTCTTGATATTTATTTTCTATGTTCTTACCAAAATCTTCCTATGACTTCTGTTTAGCTAGTTTTACACAGTGTTTAGCTTCCTTACATTTGTCTCTGTATTCTCTAAGAGCACAAGCTGACTTATTTGCCAGGAACTTTTGATATGCTTTCTTCTTTTCCTTCACTGCCTCTTTAACTTCCTGTGTCCACCATGGAGTTCTGATTTTTCTATCCTTGCAGACAACCTCACCACATTCCTCTCTGGCTGAATCAATCAATGTTTTCTTCAGAGCTTGCCACTGAATCTCCAAGGTTTGATTCCTGTTCTCAAACTCTTTCATTTTTTCTTGAATAATGTTTGTATATTTTAGTCTACAGTTCACATCTGAGAGCTGCTCAACTTTTATTTGTTTTAAAACTTTTTTACATGTTCTTCTTTTCAATATGAAATTCAATTTTATCCTGCTTAAGACTAAATGGTGATCACTTCCAATTTCAAATCCTCTGTACACTCTAGTGTCCTGAACCAGAGAGCAAACATCACTATCAACAATAATATAGTCAATGAGACTTTTCTTATTCTTTGCCTCTTCTCTCCATGTGATTTGTTGAGGAGTGTAGTCGGACCAGGGTGCAACAGGGCGACGCCCTGGTACTTTTTTTTAAAACTATCAAAATTTTTAAATTCATTATAATAAATTATAAGAATTATAATAATGAGACTTATCATGCATTCTCAGCTTTCGGTCAAAAAAATAGCAAACTGCTATTTTTTGACCGAATATCGCTCTTGTCATTTTCGTTTCAGAAAACAAGGCAATCTCTCTGCCATATAGCCATCGCAATAATAATAATAATAATGCCACACTTCGTGCTTTGGATTTTTGTTCCCAAGTGGAGCCCTGGCACTATTTCTTTTAGGACCACACCCCTGGATTTGTGCACATTTTTATGTTGGAACATGGTGTTAGTAATAATCAATCCATGTCCTGAGCAGAAATCCAATAAGTATTTGCCATTATTATTAGCTTTGCTCTTTTCTCCAAATTTTCCCAAAATATTTTTGTATGTCTGACAATCATTTCCTACTCTTATTTAGATCCCCAACAAGGACCAACTTTTCCTTTTTCATTGTATTAGTTGCTTTCTGTAAAGCCTAAAAAAATTCCTCCACTTCTACTTTAGTAGAACCTTCTGTGCGACCATAGGCACAAATAAGTCTCATTGTCCAGTTTCCCATTCTGATATTTGCCCACATCACTCTACTTGAAATTGCCTGCCATTCAAGAAGATTAGCCTCATATTTAGTGTTGAATACTATGGCTACTCCTTCTTTTCCTTGATTATCATTGCCTGAATATAAACATTTTGTATTTATTGCTTAGAAAAAGCTCACCAGTTTTGATCTTTTTTGTTTCAGTTGCCCCTATTATGTTGATCTGGTACTTATTTAATTCCTCAGCTAGCTTCATTTCTTTGCCATTCAGGCTTCTTATGTTGATAGTACCGATCTTCAGTTCTGGTGATATTGAGTTGTGGTGTGTTGTAGGATTTGTTCCAGTAGCTGACTTTTCGCTGTTTGCCCTGGTTCTGTGGCGAAAACGACGGGTACCTTGTTTAACCGGGCGATGCCCCAGCCGGCATGAAATTCTATCATGTTGTACCATCATTTAATATTGTGGTTTAAGCTAATAAGAATACAATTTGGTCGGCTAAATTCCAAATTGCCAGCCCATCCTCGTTTGTGCAGTATCCAGGTAGATACCTAACAGGGGTGCTCCATGAGAAGGTTAAGATTTGGACATTAGGTCAGAAGCCCTGGTTGGTTCTTCACATTCCTTTAAAGGCTATGTGGAGGTCTCCTCTCAGTTATACAGCTTTGACCCTTAAGCACCCCTTGGCTTTATTTACACTTCTGAAAAACAATTCTTCATAAATTGTCATTTTAAATTTCAAATTAATTTTTCTAAATGTACTCTTTTCCAATTCTATTGTAGGATTTTGGTGAATTCTTAACAGCTTATGTAACCGCTTATGTAATTCAGAGCATCTTGAAGATTATTTTGTTGGTATGTGTTTTGCTACATTGAATTGTATCTCCTTTTTTATTGTAAACCAGTGGTCATGCCAGTTGATGTAATTGCTGCCTAGAGTATTGTTGAAACAGGAAATCATTTCTTACTGACTCTCACTATTTAAAACTTTCAGTCTAAAAAAAAAACTAAAAAAACTTTCAGACTGACTGAAAACTAGTCAGTCACTACTGACTACACTACTGAAAACTTTCAATTCCTTTTGCTTTGTCAACATTCGCGAATCATTCTCTTAATTGTGGATGTAATATAGTGAGCTTTTTATTTCTAATGTTTCAATGAAGGGAATTTAGGTAGTGACTAGCAGCTTTAATTACTTAGCATATTTTCCACTTTTTGCAGTTCATTTATCATTTCTGTGATAAATGAGCCATGACCAAGATAGTAAGAAAGATAGGATACACACACACACGCACATATATATATATATATACACACACATTGCTTGGAAAGAAGTCGACGGACACCCCCATGGGCAACGTGCATCATCTCATGTAACAAGTCGTGTTTGTAGCTGGTATAAATTGGATATGGTGTTCAAAAGTCAGCACAACTGTGTCCAGGTAAAAAGTGAAGTGGCTGTGAGACGGGAACCAATGGAGTTTGAAAGAGGTATTGTGATAGGATGCCACATTTTCAACATGACATCCTATCACATCTATCTATCTATTTGGTAAATCTATTCTATCTATCTATTCGGCAAATTGTTGACAAATTGGACCATCCCATGTCAACAATCAATGATCCCATGCTGAGATAGAAGTGCAAGGAGTCAACTGCAAGTGCTACCCTGCGGTGGACAACCAACTACACTCACCAAAGTGACTGTAGGGTGCTTTGAATGATAATACATAAAAAAACCCCATTCATCTGCCGAGACACTGAATGCAGAGTTCCTTTCATCTACTAGAACATGAATATGCACAACAGCATTCAGATCCGAGGTTCATAACATGGGTTTCCATGGTAGAACTGCAATATACAACCCCACATCACCCCAACCAACATGGTGTATCATCTTCAGTGTTGCAGAGAATATGTACATCATGTTGGAGGTTTAATGGAATATTTTCAGCACTGGGAAAGGATTAAAACTAATTTTAATGCTTCCAGTGTTTCGTGTTAGTCACTGAGACATCTTCAGGGATTACAAATAGTTTTTGTAACAACACGCTCAATACGATACTAATTGAAACGTGTAGGTGACTTTAAAGTCCTATCTAGGTGGTGCATCCTCTAGGCATTTGTAGGTGGCCTAGGATGTAACATGGGATCTCTGATAATTGATGTTTCCCAAATTTTGAGAAGTTTTATACAACCATATTTATTTAAATTTGGTTGATTTCTGAGTGCTGCTGCAGATTCTAAAAACAGTCTTTTTTTTTTTTTTTTTTTTCATTTACTATGGTGGAGCATGGTGGTTTTCCCCAGGAGTTGCTGTGGGTTGTATCCAAAACATGGTATGCAAGGCCAGATTAACCATAGTCATGATTCCAGATGTATGATTTGTATTCTTCTAAATAGATGGTTGCTGATCTGCCTACCTGTCTGAAGTGCAGTGCTGGTGCTGAGAGGTGGTGGTGGTATGAGAGTTTGTGAATGTATCTGCCTGTGTGAGTAGGTTTTCTATTTACAGAGAAGGAAAGGTTCCTATTAGGAAGGCATGTTACTAAGGTGTTTAGGAAGGGTAAACTATTGTTATTTTCCTTTTCCATTGTAAACTGGATTTTTGGATGTAGGCTATTGAGGTGACTGAGGAAGGAGTCTAATGTGTCTGGGCCATGAGGCCAAATAGAGAACACATCATCTACATACGAGGTGGTCTGAAAAGTTCTCAGCCTAACAATGAAAAAAAAAAAATTATAATTTCAAAATTATTTTTATTTTTCAACATAATTTCCCTTAAGACTAATACATTTATTCCAGCGATGCTCCAGCACCATTATCCTGTCCCTGTAGTGTTTCTCAGTAAGATCTGCAAAATGCCCCTCTACAGCTGCAATCACCTCTGATTCGAAGAAATACATTGACCAGCGAGGAAAAGTTTTAGTTTTGAGAAGAGATAGAAGTCATAGGGAGCCAAATCTCGGGAGGTGCATTGCAGGACAATACACCTGCCCAAAACACCTTTGTGGGCAGGTGCATTGTCCTGATGAAAGATGATTTTTTTCTTCTGCAAGCAAGGTCTTTTCTCACCAAGTTTTTCATCTGGCTTGGTTAAAAGATCGGAATAATATTCCCCAGTTATTGTTTTACCTTTTTCAAGATAATTAATAAACAAAATGCCTTTAGCATCCCAAAACACAGATGCCGTGACCTTTTCTGCTGATGGAACCGACTGTCTTCTTTGGCGCTGAACAACCGACTGCTGTTTGAATTGTGGTGTGTAATGGTGAATCCAAGTGTCATCCATAGTAATAAATTGATGCACAAAATCAGTTTTATTCTTGTTAAAACGCTCCAAGCACTTTCAGAGATTTTCATGCGAGTGTGTTTTTGATCTGTTGTGAGCAAGCGCGATACACATCTTGCACAAAGCTTTTTCATTTGCAATTCTTCATGCAAAATATATCCTACACATTCTTTTGAAATGCCTATAGTCTCAGCAATTTCATGCACTTTGACTCACTGGTCATCCAGTTCCATATCATGCACTTGATCAATTATTTCTAGTGTTGTTACACTTTTTGGACGTCCTTCACGTGGATCATCTTCAAGGCTGGTACAGCCACATTTAAATTCACCAACCCATTTCTTAATTGTCGAAAACAAAGGAGAAGAGTGCCCATAAACTTTTATGAACTTCGAATGAATTTCTTTTGGCGTTAAACCTTCTTTTGCAAAGAATTTTATAAAAGAATAACCATACGATACTCAATTTTATCCATTTCAAGGGATACAGACAACACTTTTGCTTCAGACAGCTGTATAAAACTACTTGATAGAACGACTTGCAATTTCATATGGATGCTTATGACTGATGTACCAATAACTGACAAAAAAAAATCTTGTCGATTGTGTTGCCATCCGTGGTCGAGGCTGAGAACTTTTCAGACCACCCTCGTATTTTAGCAAGATAGAAGGTTTGAGAAAGGCTGAGTTTACTGCTCGTTTTTCTAAATTTTCCATGTAAACATGGAAATTTTCAAAATTTTCATTTTGGTTTCAAAAACCATACCCTACATCAATGGCACATCAGAAAAAATAGCCATGTCCTAAAAAAAGTACAACCTCCACACAACGTTTAAGCCCTACCGTAAACTTACTACTCTTATATGTGCCACCAAAGATCAGCTCCCTCCTCTCTCAGTGCCTGGAGTATATAGAGTACCCTGTTCCTTCAAGCTGGCTTATTTCATACAGACAGGTAGATCAGCAACCATCTGTTTAGAAGAACAGAAATCATACATCTGCAATCACGACTTATGGTCAATCTGGCCTTGCAGACTATGTTTTGGATACAACCCACAGGATCTCCTGGAGAAAAACCACCATGCTCCACCACATTAAATTAAAAAAAAAAGACTGTTTTTAGAATCTGCGGCAGCACTCAGAAATCAACCAAATTTAAATAAATATGATCGCATAAAACTTCTCAAAATTTGAGAAACATTAATTACGCTGGCCAACAAAAAAAAATTTTTTTTCTGCTGATTATGATCTGACACTTGTTTTCTACTAATTTGGGTGCGCTGATTTCAAATATCAAACCCATTTTTCTCTATCACGTCAGGTTTTTCCTCCTTGGCATTTTCTTTTTGCTAATTTGTAAGTTTTTGATAGTTTTAAGGAGGCAGTACTATTTAGAGGATCAAAAAAATCGATTTTTTAATATTATTTTCTGAAAGTATGTACTTTTAAAAATCTGTTCCTAACTTTTTATCAAGAAATTCGAAAAATTCCCGAAGATATAGCCTATTATTCAAAGCGGTGCGCAGATTAGAATCGGAGCGCTCGCCGCTCTCGCTTGTTAGTAAACGAATAAATGCATAAGAACCCGCAACGGCACATACTGGTGCTTTGAATGCGAGAGAGGCCGATAGCCGACCTAATACATTTAGGTGATGAAAACTAGGAAATGACAACTGCCTAAAACAAATGAATGCTATATGCGTCATAGCGGACAAAGAACGATCGAAATCAGTCAATTGTTAATCGATCGTGAAAGTATGATGAGCGCTTATAACGTTTCAATAAAGTCTCTGGTTTTTTTTTTTGTCTTGTTAATTGCATGTTAGTCGGTAGTGAAGAAAATACATCATGTCTACTACTCGAAAATGTGTCAGTAGTGTAGATTCCTTCTGCTACATTTGTGGCAGCTTTACTGTTCCCAGTCAAAGGACAGATATCACTGATTTCGTTAACAAAGTGTACTTTGCATACTTTGACGTAAAACTTGCAGATCAGGACAATTCATGGGCTCCAAATAAAGTGTGTAAGTCATGTGTAGAAAATTTACGACAGTGGAGCAAGGGAAAACGCCAAAAATTAGCTTTTGGCATTCCAATGATTTGGTGTGAATCGAAAAATCACGTAGATGATTGCTATTTTTGTTTAGTTCAGATTTCTGGTTATAATAAGAAGAATAAGAAAAAAATTGTGTATCCAAATCTCGACTCAGCAATTCGGCCAGTTGCTCATTCCAATGATATAGCCATGCCAATTTATAAAGGACTTCCTTTACTTGAGAACGAGCATGATCGGGATATGCCAGATGTTCTTGAGGAGCAAGACCCGGATGTTGATTTAGACAATGAAAATTTAATTTCTAGTTCTGGACCGCGTTGCAACATGAGCATAAAGCTTCATTTTCTTTACAGTCATCTTGATGGATTTCCCGAGAATCTAGGTGCTGTAAGCGATGAACAAGGCGAAAGATTTCATCAAGACTTATTGGTACCAAGGAAGATGGGATTCTCACATGATGGCTGACTACTGTTGGAGTATTCAAAGGGATTGCCAAAACAGAACACACAGCAGAAATTGCTACAAACAAAAATTTATTCCCTGAAACCCGTGTAAGTAAAATTGTTATTTTTTTATAAATATTCTTGTAATTTTTAATGAATATTGTTAAGTAGTTATGTATCTAATTATCGGCCTCTCTCGCATTCAAAGCGCCAGTACGTTTTGCAGGTTCTTACGCATTTATTCGTTTACTAACAAGCAAGAGCGGTGAGTGCTCCGATTCTGATCTGCGCACCGCTTTGAATAATAGGCTATATCTTCGGGAATTTTTCGAATTTCTTGATAAAAAGTTAGGAACAGATTTTTAAAAGTACATACGTTCAGAAAATAATATTAAAAAATCGATTTTTTTGATCCTCTAAATAGTACTGCCTCCTTAAAACTATCAAAAACTTACAAATTAGCAAAAAGAAAATGCCATAGAGGAAAAACCTGACGTGATAGAGAAAAATGGGTTTGATATTTGAAATCAGCGCACCCAAATTAGTAAAAAACAAGTCTCATATAAAAGTCAGCAAAAATTGTGTTGGACTGTGTTATCAGAGATCCTATGTTACATCCTAGGCCACCTACAAATGCCCATAAAGGACACACCACCTAGATAGGGCTTTAAAGTCACCTACGTGTTTCACTTAGTATTGTATTGTATTTGAGTATGTTGTCACAAAAGTTATTTGTAATCCCTGAAGATGTCTTAGTGACTGAGATGAAACATTGGAAGCATTAAGCCTCAACACAAAGAACATGGACATGGAAGCTTGGAAAGCTGTATTAAGGAGCGATGAATAATGCTACTGAGCAAATGGACAACAGGGGATGTTGTGGTGGATGCCTGGTGAATGTCTCTTACCATAGTGTGATTGTATGGCCCTAGTTTGGTCTCGAACCTCTGTTTGTGGTGTCATGAACATTGAACTTTGAGAGGTATCTGAACATTCTGGACAATGCAGTGCTTCTTATTTTGTTGCATTTCTACGAAAGTGCCCTTGTCTCTTTCAGCAAGACAATGCACTGTTTCAATGCTGCTGATATAACAGTCTTGTTTTTGGATGTGAACGTCATCACACTTAACTCGCCTCTGCAAAACATATAAAATGATCTGAGCTCTATTGAACAGCTGTGGGATGAATTGGAGCATTGGGTGCGGTCAAGGGACTTCCACTCCACAGCAGTCCAGGATCTCATTAATGTGCCTACAGGAAGAATGGTCCAAAATTCACTATTGTATGCTTGTGGAAAGTATGCTCTCATAGGATTACTGCAGTCATCGCAGCCAAAGGAGGTTCTACATCTTACTAAGGTGGGTGCCATGACTGTTTGTTCCTCACACTGTATTGTCCGTCGACTTCTTTCCAAGCAGTGTATGTAACTTTTTTTAAATTTTTTATTTTATTTTATTATTTTTGTATTATAGTGATATTTCTTGTGGAGTCTGCTGACTCCAATCAGAGATTATTCATGGATTTATCAGAGTTGTACCAAATGCAGCATTGGATATTATGTTTATTTCTTGGGCATGCAAGTTCTGATTGTTTTTCCATTTCTTATTTTCTCTTTCAGTGTTATTTTATGACATCCCAATACATTTTAAAAGAGTATTTTTACAGTAAACAATCACTCTAGCTGCCTTTCATACCAAATAAAAAAATAACCTGTAAATTGTCATTAATCACCATTTCCCCCCCCCCCCCCCAACAATTAAGAGTTAAAGTTGAATAAGCAGAACAAAATTGACCAGAGTTTTTGTACATCCTGTTTGTTGAGCTCATTACAGAATGCAAAGTATATAATGGAATTGAATTAGATTATAATTTTAATTTTACATTGTAGATCAATACATTAAAATTTCCAGAAACTTGCATACCAAAAAAAGTTATTGTCACATTATTACTAGCCATTGTGCATTGGGCTACATTTTTGTAACTTTTTGCAATAATGTTTATTATAACATTGCTCTGCTTGATCTTCAGGGGTCTGACTTACAAACAAACCTAGACCAAACATCACCCAAATAAACCTTTGTATGGGAACAGGGTCCCAGGACTTGCTGTGGTGCTGGTATAGCCTCCAGGGGTACAATGGCATGAGTGTGGTAATTGCTTGGCAATGAGTGTCCATGTGTGGCTTGGTGAGGGGTGGGTGGCAAACTCTGGCTCCAAACAAAAAGTTCCTTGAGTATAAATTCTTCATCCCCAAATTTTTAAGGGGCCCTCACAAAGTCCTAACCAAGTACAGATACCATAGATACATCATTTGATGACAGAAGTAAGAAACAAAAGCTGTGACACCACTATAAATGTACCAGTGTTTCTCATCATCCATGCAACATGTGAAAAGCCAATAGGGAAAATGCCA